>NC_089873.1:146620000-146957500 GCF_040182565.1 Anser cygnoides | reverse complement strand
CAGGTGGCATGCACAGTACTTAGAGAGGCCAATGGATAAAGGAGAGTGGTTTCTTTGCTCTGTTTAAAGCAGAACTGTTTTTGCCAGCCCTCACAACTGGATTCTCTCTTGGCCAGGCAAGTGTGTTTGCCCGTAATACATTCAGTCCTCAAAACGAGACATTAGAATTTGAGGATGAAAGCAGGTTTTTTGTAGTGGAAATATTGCAAAGATGTTCTGCCAGAAAAATATCTTTTTTAGTAACTTGAGCATCCAACTCAAAATAGCAGCTCATGATGTTGGAGTCACTGCTTTCATCCAGCACCACAGTGAAAAGCTTTGAGCTGGCATGGCTCAGCAGTCTGCAGGAGGTACGATGACAGCTTCCTAAGGGTGCAGATTGCTTTTGTTCTCCAGATGAAAACACTCTTACCATGTCAGTCTCAACATCCCCTTCACCAACCTGGCAAAGCAAGGAGCACGCGGAGAATGAGAACATGTTGCTATGGCATCATTGGCAAACAACAAATTTGGTAGAGTTTACTCCAGAAGATAAAAAACCCAGAGCAGTTGTTAGGCACAGAAGGAATGTATTTGCTGGTGCATAAATAGCAGCACTGCAAAACTGATGTATTTCTTACAAATAAATGCAAGTTATTTTCTCACATCTTGGTAGAAATGCTACCACAATTTTAGGGAAGGAGGGAGAAGAACAAGTCAAAGAGCTCACCAGCCTCAAATATCCAGTAGCTTAACAGATGAGAATTTCCAGTTTCTAGATCCCTACCTTACTGCAGGCTCTTTATTCTCATTACAACCTTGTCCTGGGATGTGTAAATAAGACCTTATAAACCCTCCTGTGAAATGCTTCATCCAGGATGGCCAAGGCCTTCATTAAACACTGTGTTCGGTTTTAGACATTCATCTCAAGAAAAATGGGGACAAGATGGATAAAATCTAGGTAGAAGCAATAACAACCAGTACTCTAGAAATCTTGGCTTAATGATGCAAGATTATCCAGTCTTAGGACTGTTTTCCATAAAATGTGACCAACCTGATATGTGATACCAGACTCAAATACCTCGGGGACTACTGCAGAGCAGAAGGAAATAATGTGTTCTTTGTAGTGGATAAGACGAACAGCAGCAGCTTCAAGTGAAGGAAGAGAGATGTGGATTAGAGATGAAGAGAAGCTGCCTCAGACCAAGAATGGGAAACTAGTGGAATAAATGGCTGAGGGCAAACTGGAATCTCTATCACTGGAGGTTCCTGAGACCTGGTTAGATACACCTTTGTTGGTGTGGCAGAGAATGATTTTGTTTTAGCATGAAACAGAAGGGTAGATTAGATAACTTTTTTGAGGTCCCATCTGGTCCTTTTTTTTTTTTTTTCTTTTCATGTTTGGATTATTTGATAACTGTCAAGTCTGTAATAAGCACAGATCTCAGAATCACCATTTCGTTAGCTTGTTTGTTTTCTGACAGGATGCATTTTACTGTACTGATATATAGAATCATCAGTTTAATTCTTTGTAAAATCTAATGGCTTTATACTGCAGTGCTTTTGATACTAGGTGTGTCTTAGAGGTACATAGAGCTTTAAAGAAATTACTGTCGAGAAGATGAAAGGACATCATTTTAACTAGGCTATTTTAACATAACTCATCATCATCATGTTACCTCACCATCACAGTCACTCCTTCAAAAATAAGGGGATGAAGCAGAGGAAAAGTATCCATGCTGGCTTTGAAAAGGAATTTCCATGTTAAAATACTTGGCCACAAATACCATGCACATAAACACAAACTAGGCAGCTGTCAGATGTGATAGAAATGAAATATAGTGAGAATTATGCTTTTTCCATGTTTAGTAATAAAATGTATGAAGGCATAAGATGTGGATGCAACATCCAAAACAGTAAGCGTCTATGATCCAAGTTTTCCAATAAAGGTCCATATGAACTGAAGGAGTGTTTGCAGTATCATCTGAATCCAGGCAAGTTTAATCCAAGGAGAGCATTCAGCCTCTCATTGCTGCAATTATGGTAAGTTCTTAAATGCCAAAATAGTAAATACTTGAATTTACAGCTGTAAGCTATTCTTCTTCTTTCTTATAATCCCGATAGCCATGAATTATCCATTAATTACAAGAAAATATTTTTAATCTTCTTAGAGTTATCTTAGTTTTAGCCAGCTCTGTTTTCTGCCTTGCACTTCTCTTCTGCCTGCAAGGGGAGTGGAGTGACGTACCTCCAACCAGGCACTGTTTCTCCTCTCTGTGACCTGCTGCACTGCTTCCCAGCAGCCTGTCTCCTCTGCCCAGAGCCTGCCATGGCCACAGAGTTTATCTGTTATGTGGCACCTATTTAGGCCATTTCTTTGAGGGTCATCTCAGCTTCCTCCTCTTGCTTCGTAAGTCTCTTCCTTATAAAGCCCAGACATGCTCGTCCAACCCGTGGTGAGGTAAATCTCTGTTCTTGGCCGCAAGGCTCTCAGAGAAAGCCATCCATTGCATGTCCAGCCATGAAAAAAACAAACCAAAACAAAACAAAAACCCACAAAGCACAATGAGACCCTCCTCTTCTACAAGCTCCACAATCCAAGGACTGATGAGTCAGCACAACCTTCCAGCAAGTTCTGCCTCTTCCGAGCTTAGTGGGTTCCTAAATAGCTCTGCTATTCCTGCTCAGCTCTTTTCCAAAACCTGTTTGAGTGTACCCAGGCAGGGACAAGAAGTAGCTCAGGCCATCAGGCAGGGCTACAGTCCCAGCAAAGGTGTCTGATATGTACTTTACATTTCTCTACAGCCTGAAACAAGTAACCAAAAGCACCCGTCTCCTCTCAGAAGGTACAACCATGCCACTGCAAAGATGCTCTGAAGGTCGCAGCGAGGTCCATGGGCAGCCCCAGTCAATATGCCAGAGCAGGCCCCTCTCAGCCAAACAGTTCTCCCTGAGTACAGCTCAGGGCTTTGCTCAGAAAGGCACACTGCCATGAAACGTGCCCAAGGCCCTCCTCTGCTCTGCTGCAATTTCTGTGTTTCACCTACGGTGCCTGCTCTGTGTGCTGGTATCCCTCAGCTACACAGCTTCTCGCTTCAGGACAGAGTATCTGTATTTCTCCCTTCGAGATGGCATGCAACCAGGTAAATTCAAGTAAATTCTTCGCTTTAATTCTTGTCACCGTCCCAAGGAGGTTGGCACAGTGCCGCAGAGCTTTGCCGGGGGAAGCGTGAGCAGCTCTTTGTGTGCTGCCACAGGGCAGACATCACTGCATGAAGCAATCTTCTCCCGTGCCTTCAAGTAGGAACTTGAACATCATCACAAGGATGGTTTAAGACTCATCCTTTTCTCCATCCTGCCTCTCTGCACAGGATGGCTCCAGTTCTGCTTCCTGAAGCCTTGGCGACCTGCGTGGTTCGCTCACAGGAGACTGAGGTTGCCTCCAACCCCACAGGCCCTGTGCCATTCTGTGGGGTCACATAAACCAAGTTCTACCAGGCAGCGATCTCCACAGCAGGCTGTGGGGTGGCCAGCAGGTGGGACTCTACCAACGGGCAACCACAGCCTGTGCTTGGCTCTGCAGCCTTCCATTTTCTCCTCTCCTGTCCCCGGCCTTGGTGTCCTGCTCTGGCCTAAGCCTCCCAGCCTGGATGCCTGCCCTTCATGCCTCCTCCAGCCTTGGGCCTCAACTTTTGCCCTGATTCCTGCTTCCACACAGCTTCATCTCACCCTCCGGCCTTCATTTCTGCTCTATTCAGGAGGTAAGAGCCCTGTCCCACCCAAGCCCAGGTATATGGGTGTGGTAGCACCATGTGGGATTTAACACTGAGGCGGTGCTCAGAATGATTCGAGGCCAAATGGATTCCTCCCACACCTTGGCTGCCCCAGGAGAGCGGGGATACACGCACGTTACCCCCGCGAAGCTGTGTGCGGGGTCCTGACACTGCACAGCTCCTGTTTTCATGTCATTCCAAGCAGCCTGTGAGTGCTGCAGGTCTGCAGTGCACAGACAGGACCCTTGCCATGTTGAAATGCCTTCCAGCAGCAACCACCCATGTTGGCAGGCTATTAAGTTTCTACAGAATTTTGACAAGTCTCCAGAGGAACATCAAACCATCCCAAATCTCCTGAGGGGCTAAGAATTTTTAAAAAAAATGAAGAAGAAAAGAAAAAAAATAAAAGAAAAATCTGACTTCACATGTCATTATTCCCTGCAGCTTTGTAGCTAATTTAGAATCTGTTGATCTTGGTGCCAATAAATAGTTTATCTTTAAACTACCTCTATACTTTCAGGCTTGGTTTCATTCTCAGGTTAGCGTTGATCATTTAGCTAACAATTCAGTGATCTAACAGAGCCTCTAAGAAGAGATATTCACTGTATATATCTGTCGGTGTGTATTTGTTCCGTTAAGCAGAACCTCACATGATAGCTGAATATTTCTTTACAAAAATCTGCCTTCTCGGAAGCAAGCAGTGAGCGCGGCGTTAATATAAGTGCTAATGTGCTGCCCTCCAGTGGAGTCGGGATCTGGTTTAGGAGGTTGAGTTCTGCAAACCTTCACTTGCAGCATGTTTAAAGAAAACACTCATATGGCAAATATGAAGTCACAACATTAAATTAACCACTGGAGGGACAGTGTTAAATCTGTTCAAGAGTGTTTTGTGGAGAGGATAGTTTGCATCTGGCTTTAATTGTGCAGTGCAAAACAATGCTGTCCCAGAGCACCTCCTTTCTCTGCAAGTACTGCAGTCAGAGGGAGCAGAAGGTCGTCAGCTGCTTGTGGATGACACTTCACATTTCAGAGCTTCTGAGGGTAACTATAGGAAGTTCTCATTTTTAAAGAATAGCCAAATCCAAAATGTTTCAAAACCGACCAGATGTTACATGTAACTATTAAGGCAGCTGGAAGGAGCTGTATTTATTCACTACAACATCCCTCATCATCTGGTAGGAAAATGTGGCACCTTCTGGTTTGCACCAGAAATGATTATGTTTATTTGAGCATATTCAATATTTCTGGGAATAACTTTAAACCACTTTTTTCTTTCTTTCTTTTTTTTTTTTCCTTCTCTCACTGGCTCTTTTTCTTCCAGACATTTTAGGACAGTCATTGCTTCCCAGAGGTCCCCTTCTTGTCCTCATTTCATTTTTCCTACATATTGTAAAATCTACAATTGGTTCAAAGTTACATTCACAATCTTAGCTTGCCTGAAGACTCTTTTATCAAAGAGTAGCTTCAGATGAATATAAATTTTAACAATGGGCACAACTAAAAGTTGACGTTGTAGAACTCAAGACCACAAGACCATGATGTTCACCATTGCTTCAGTTTTCTTTGGGTATTACCCTCTTCATTTTCTACATAATGCTTTGCCATGTTTCCATCACACTGCCTCTACATCAGGACAATGCAATGCTTTTAAAACCACATCTTCATGTTTTCTTGTGCTCATATCACTGGAATGAGATGAGGAAATAAATGTGCATGTGGATGATAAAACACTCTTTTTCTGCTCTCAGCATAGTGGAGTTGTAGCACCACAAATCTTCCAACTCAGTCTCTACCAGCACACATTTTCCCTTTTCAGCTCTTCTTCTCCAGCTGGACATCTCTTCCAGCCAGTGCAGATGTGGGCTGGTGGGACACACGGTCATTCATCCTCCCGTGCTCTGCCTTGCTCATTGCCTAGCATGGTTTCAGCGGTCTGCCGTGGGGCTTGCAGAGAGAGGTTGTTTTTATAAAAGTTTTGGATGGTGAGACCCTAATTCTGAAGGTATTCTCTCCCCATCTGTGCTGGGGGTCAGTAGCTCCAGTTGTTTTATTAGTGGTTGGTATTTTGTTGTTTTTTCTTTTCTTTTCTTTTCTTTTCTTTTCTTTTCTTTTCTTTTCTTTTCTTTTCTTTTCTTTTCTTTTCTTTTCTTTTCTTTTCTTTTCTTTTCTTTTCTTTTCTTTTCTTTTCTTTTCTTTTCTTTTCTTTTCTTTTCTTTTCTTTTCTTTTCTTTTCTTTTCTTTTCTTTTCTTTTTTTCTTTTAAGAAATACACCTATGTCTTCTGTAAAATCATAAAAAAAATAAAGATCCTTTAGATGTGCAATACAATATAACCTAGTAGGTAAAAGCAGTCTCCTAAGTAGTCCTTGACATGGTGGCTTTAATTTCTATATGGAGGCAGGTGCCATGGGCAGTCTGGACTTCAATAAAGCATTTGACACTGTTACACATAAAGAACATGGAGCAGGTCCACTAGGTAAAAAACAAGCAAGCAGAAAGCTATGGATGGGTCACGTCAGGAGAGGAATTACTGAACCGAAGGATCCTGCCTACTCTCCAAAATATATAAGGGTATAAGAAGCTGAAAACTGCAATAAAAATTTGCTAGTATTCCAAGCCATAAGGCAATTTTCCTGCTGAAACAGACAAAACTCAAATAAGCTTGTATTTTGCATAGCACTGCTGCTGGTGTTGTCACAAAGTTCTCAGGATTTGCGTGGGATGGGGGCAGTGGGGTGGGGGGAATAGGTTTGCAAAGAAAGTGATCCCTTTTGTTAGACCACTTGATATATCTAGACTAAGTAAACAGCTCTCAGGCCTAGCTCCTTCAGCAGGTCCAAAAACCAGCAGTATAAGCCACGATAGCTGCAAGTTAGAAGCAATCACTCTCAGATCAATCTTATTATGCTAATCAATTCCACCACATGAGAGAGAATGATGGTTAGCACCTGTGGAGTTGGGGGGTTGCTAACTGGGAGGGCAGTGACAGCCTGTCAGCTCCTGCAGAGGGGGGGAAGAACAGGGAGGTGGGGTGGGGGCAGAGAAAAAAAAAAAAAAAAAGAGGTCATTAGCACCTGTGATATATTTTTAAATATGTTATTACATTTCTGGTATTTTGTAATTAACCCAAGTTAATTGCAAGCTCTTGGATGCGCATTTCCAGCCCAGAGGATAACCGGTTTATAAAACCAGCTTGCTCCCTTGGAAGGTTCAGCTTGACATAGCCTAGTAACAGGTTTATCAGATAAGGTACCACTAGGCTTAATGTGCTCCTTAATTAGGAATGTAAACACCTTCATTAGAAAAAAAAAAAGGCCTCAGAGAAATTCTGAAGAGATTTTATGATTATCAACTCGAAAGAGAAAGTATCGCAGAAGAGAAAGCCAATTCTTCTTCACTTTCTAACTGTGCTTCTGTGAAGCAGAGGGATTTGCCTTCACCAGGACATCTTGAGATTTGAGGGTTCCAGCCTGAAGCAGAGATTTGAGGGGCAGCCAGCACCTTCAGGGGCATGTGGGTATAAATAGAAGCATTTGCGTACACGTGCATGCCTGTAAACATGCAGTTTATGTAGCCATGTGTGTAGAGTGGGGCTGTGACTTGGGCTGCTGTTAGACACGGCCGTGCTCGCTCCTCCTGTATGCCTCAGCAGGTTGTAGCTCATAACTACCCCCAAACACAGCCAACGATTTGGCTGCTCCAGCATGTTACCCCTCCTCGTCTTGCACTGGGCCTCATCTTGCGTTTTGGCCTTTAGGCCCCATCCCCTCGCTGTCCCCACAGGTGGGACCCACACCCATGAGCTGTGTGGATGGAGGAGGTTCATGGGGGTTGCTCCACCAGCTCATCCCAGGGCAGTAACCCCCTGCCACCTCGCCCTCGGGCACCTTGTGGCCCCAGCTGCCTGTGTGGCCAATTTTCCTGGCCGAGGGCTCCCCCACCGCTCTCCCTGCTCTCCCCAGTGACAATGGTGGCTTGGGCAGCTTGGGATATAGCTCTGAATTTAAATGCAGCCAGCCTTTGGTTTGCAAAAGCAATAAATTCCCTTCAAACATGGTTATGTAAAAAGTAGAATAATACAAAAAATAATGTTTGTTGGCAGAGTATGTATCCCTTTGTCTGCAAGACAGAGGCCTGTTGACAAACAAGAGGCTTTTCTGGGACTCAGAAATCAAGTACCAAAGTATAAAAGACCACCACCTAATACTGAGTTTGTTATGTTTGCCGAACACAGTGAATTGGCTCCAGTGTTGCTTAATGCACTTGTACTTGAATTTCATGGCTGGGACCATCCCAGTGACATTCTTCTTCATGTGGTGACCTGCTCCTGAGAGGCTCACCCTACGAAAAGCCCACCACTGCTACTCATTGTCCGCCTGAGATGCAGCAATTCGTATGTTTTCATGTAAACCATGGAAAATAAAAACAGAACTCTGTTTTGACCATTCTAACAAATATTCTGTTTTTTAGCTAAGAATGCAAATGTGCTGCAGAGCTAAGAACAGACATTATTTATTGATGGCCACCATAGGGTTTCTATTCTATTTACAATTTCTGTAACTTCTGTTGATGGTCACCGTAGGACTTCAGCTCAATTTCTTCCAGTAAAGTATTTCTAAATGTCTTCTCTTCTGTCCTGTCTATCAACAATTATAGTATAGAAAGGATGTCAGTCTCTGCAGGGTGCTAAAAATCCCCTGCTTCCCAAATATCATCATGTTCTGAGGTGCTCAGCAGCTCACAGGATGGGACCCTGAGGAACGGAAGCAAAGTGTGAGCTCAAATCCTTATCGATCTTTGTAATGAAAGCCAAGGCTCAGGCTGTTCTCATTATGCTATCTGTCATCTAGAAAGCATAAAGCCCTGTAAAAAGGAAAAGATGTTAGGAAAACGTCATCACTGCATCAGTGGTTTGTATTTTCCTAATAGGCTTTTAATTTTTTGCTCCAAAGGGGAAGTAATACATGTCTTAGGAATTAGGGAGAGCTTCTGAATCTAAAGTGAGTTGTTTTCATCCCAGCAATTTCAGCTCACCCCTGAAAGCACGATGCCAAAAGCGAGAGTCCTGTCCCTCAGGCAGGGGCAGGCGGTGAGGCGTCAGGCCCTGTGAGAAGCACAGTGCTGACGCGGCCCTGGGATTACCCAGCAGATAGCGTACAAACGCAGTTCCTCATTACTTCTTGCACTGGAGTTGTTCAATCCCAAAGCATATGTGCTCATCTACAGTCTGTCCCGGTGGTGTCAGATCTGGCCTGCATCCCTCTCCATGGAAAACTCCAGAACCCCCCAGGAGTGCATGGCACAGCCTCTCCCACCTGCCCGCTGCTGGCCTTTCCTACAAGAGCAGCCCAGGCCCTCTGACAAGAAGTGAGCAAGCCAGGAGGAATATGTTATAGCACTTCCCAGCAGGAGGGGCTCAAAATAAAAGGGATGTCTTCATGTAAATCATCTTCAAAAAATTTTGCTTTCAGAGGGGTTGAAAGTGAGCCTCTCCCACTGAGGAAAATCCTCATGGGGGCTGGCCAAAAAAACTCAAGATTTTTTTTCCTCATTACAGACGTGAGGTTTCTGATTTTATTTTTTTTAGTTGTGTGTTAGAACAAATCCCAGATTATTATTGTTTGTTTTTTTTTTAATTATAGAAAACAAAAGAGATCACGTTACTTAGCCTAGGGGTCAGAGCAGCCTTTTGACTTGAGGAAGGTACAGGCCCCTGCTCACATTTTTTGCCCTCATGAGCATTTGCTTGCATAAAATAACACTGACAGGAAAGCCATGGCAGCAACCCAAACATCCAGAGGTCATGAGGGCCTTCTTATTGCTCCATCACGTCCCCACAAAATACCCTCCTTCCAAGCAGGAACACCACTAAAGTGAACTGTGGGTACTCGCACCTAATTTCTGCCCTCATTTCCACAGGCAGGTGAGCTGGATGCACAAAGCAAGCTTAAAAGGGCCTTTCTTTCCCTCTCTCTTTTGCTTTTCTTCCTGCATCACATCATTTCTTTCTTTTTTTTTTCCTGAAAACATTTTTCAGAAAGCTGATGGCCTGTCTACACGAGAACCAACATGTGTCTTTGTGTAAGATGAGAAAACAGCTTTCGATACAGACTTCCAGATGTAGTTTCCAGATAAGCCAGTCTGTGAGGAAACACACAGCTCTTTATTAGTCTTCATTGCCCCCACGTCTTCAGCATGTGGTGCCCCCATTAACAAATCAAGCAATCTTCTATGTCTCCTCTAGTCAACGCAACTACCACTGGAAAAAAAATCTCATTCCTACACCTGAGCAATGAATTATTTTTCTGGTGGAGGTGCCAGATCGCAGAGGCAATTAAAGAGGTATGTGTAGCTTGAGCTCTTGTAGCTTCCTTTTTGATGTTTCAGGTAAAAGGAAGAATAGAGTTGTAGCATTGTAACGCTTTTTACATCTTTCTCTGGGGTTGTTTTTAACATGTATTTGCAAGGTCGAAGTGATATAAAGCAGATATGAGAAACTGTGTAGTTCATCTTGTCCTGCAAATGCTATATTGTTCTGTGCAATATTCTGGTGCTCACAACAATACAAACTGTAACCAAGACTACACAATAGTTTTCTTCATAATCTCCATGTTTTCATTTGCTTATAGTTGTCTAAGTTTATTCTCCTGCCAGGCTTGTGCTGCCATCATTGTCATTCAATGACGGGCTCAGAGATGCCTCTCTCCTCTTGAAAAGAAAATTCAAACCGCATCTTTTTTCGCGAGGCTGGAGCCAAACTAAACTCTGCTGCTGAACTCTGAAACTTATGAGGCCCTGCAGTGAGGATTATATGCTTATCTTAGTTAAGAAGGATTTAGCAGCATCGGGAGCATACAAAGATTATCTACCAAGTGCGTGTGAGAAACTGTGATAATCTGTGAAAAAGGCAGTTCACGAGGTTCCTCTCATAAACGTTGGGAACTCAGGGTAGGCACTGGATTTGTTGGTGGCACCTGTGAAGTTCGTATGGTCTACCCACATTTATTTATACAAGTCCTTTTGTCTAGCGTTCTGCTTCCCAGACAGATATGTCTGTGTGTGTACAGAAATATCAAAATAGCAAAGCTCTCAGAGACAGCTGTTGTGCCTTTCCTCTCACGAAGTCAAGATTTGCATCCTTGAAGTGTACCTGCATCAGTGATGAAACTAAAGAAATGCAGAGACACTAAAAAAAATCCTCTCTGCAACATTAAGAAGCACAGATATCTTTGATCCTTGTGTTCCTTCTCATTTTTTTACAGACTTTTTTTAAAAGACAAAAAATATCTATGATAGGAAATGAGCTTTTACACTGTGTTAACAATGAAGACTCAGAACTAAAATAACAGTTAAGGCTGTCTATCAGAAGTTATGAGTTTTAGCTTAGACCACCAACTACGGTAACCTCAGTGTTTGTGTATTCTGTATATTTACTCCATTTACTCATGGATACTGTAAACCTAGTGGCAGCACTACTTAATTATCTAAGTAAATTAAATTCAAAAGCTGACTACAGCAAATGCTGCTCTTTATCCTTCAGACAGCACGAACGAAGCATTTTCTGCCTGGGGATGTATATATTTATTTATTTATTTATTTGTGTGTACCTGCCAGGCCATGGTAACATGCCGCAAAGACTGCACAGAAGGACCTTTCATCTGGGAAGAGAAATATTTGAGTAACAGGGTCTCAGGCGTCTCTTTTCCTATTGCCCCGGGCCAAACCTGTGCCTCGCAGTCTCCTGGAGAGAAGCTGAGACAGCGAGTCTCTAGCACTTCTTGCTGTGGTTGCCACCGGGAAAATAGTCTTCCTTTTCCTGTCAACTTCTGTGTGTATTCCTAAGTTATTAATGAATATGCCCTGAAAGGCAAATATGGCTGTAATTAGCAACCCCCTCTAGTCATGCTGAGACTTGCTGTGTGTCGCACACCTGATCCACAAAGACCCAAGCTTTGTTTTACACCTCCTCTCCTGACACCCACTTGTCCTCAGCTGAAGCATTGAGTCAGGATGTGCGGAGGGCTTTGCAGATGAGCAGCTGGAAATCCCATACTGCATGGGGGCCATTACGTGGTCCCTCCAAAAATATACTTCCAGCTTCTTCCTGCTGACCACTGCCCACCATCCTATGGGACAGGGTCATTTGTTTTAGTTGAAACATGCAGACTGACATTACTCCACTCTGGTCAAATATTCAGTGCCATAAGCTCAACGCCAATCAGCTGACATATTCTGCAGCAGATATTTACGTGCACATGAAGAAGGACTGAATCTGTAGGACAAAACCAGCACAAAGCGAGGCTTTCCCAAAAATCCTGTATGGTGGAGGTGCAAAGAAGGATTTACTAAATTGTTTCTGTGCACCAGTACACATTTAAATCTGGATTTCCTACACATGCTTTAGTACCAGTAATCAAAAAGATCAGCAGTAGACCAAGACTTCAGCTTTGCTTGCCAAACATTCATAAATAAAGGGTTTTACTGGAGCAGCAAAGCTCTACACAGATGCATGATCTGCTCCTCATCTCCTGAATTAAGAAGTTGCTTAGTATGCCCTGTGTCCGCAGGGGACAGCCCCTGGATTGCTTCAAATCTGGAGCTCGATTTCTGCCCTTTGGGACTACTGAGGCAGCATCCAATGCCAGCATCATGGCAGTCGGTGTGAGACAGCAGACATGTCCCGAGTGGATGCATGGATGCCAAATTTGTGTAAAGCAGTGTTTCCCTCTACCTCTTCCCAGGGCCCGGGGCTCCTCATTTTACTCCTGGAGGCCCCCAGCAGCACTGTGTACCTGGGAATAGGAAGGGAAGGGGCACCTTCTGTAAATTTGTTCAAGAATTCCCCAGAGCTAATTACTTTTAATGGTTAGGGACCATAATAACTGGAGTTTTTTTGTTTGGTTGGTTGGTTGTGCTTTTTTGTTGTTGTTGTTGTTGTTTTTCCTGCTTCTTGGCAGATGCAGGCAGATTGTCCAAGCTTTGCGTGTTTCTACATATGTCAGCTAGGCACAAAAGTGATCTTAGCACTAGAAAATCCCTTGTTGTGCACATGGGATTAATGTGTGGTAGATGATATGGTGTGGGTGTAAATTAAAATGCTTGAAAATTGACATCAAGCCCAAGAGCAGCCTAGCATGTCTTGGTAGATACCAGCAGGTATCATCCCAGCTGAGGGGCTGCCTATGGCCCTACTGCCAGAAACCTCCTGCATCAGACTTTCCCCCCTCCTCCATTACAAAAATAAACATTTTGGTTTTTAACTCTAAAGGAAACAAAAACAAAAATAAAAACAGGGAAAAAAAAGAAACAGATAAAACACACAAACAGAAAATAACATTGTCAGTCTATAGCAACATACTTGAATGGGTGCAGCGGGGGGGAGGGAGGGAGGAAGGGAGAATAATTAATTTTAACGTTTTGGTTTTCCAGTCTGGGAAAAAAAATCTCCCCTAGTGTTCTAATCCGGTCACATTCAGCACTTTGAACTGGCTTTTTCCAGTTAATATTTGCCATATGCTTGACATATTGCCATGTGTAATGACAGAATGCAGGGGGAAAAAATGTATGTTTACACACAAAACATACCCCTACATGTATATTTATATTGAGATAGAAAAATATTTTATGTATGTATGTATAACTTGACACTTTCAACATTTTATGTAAATAAATACCAAATGGATAGAGAAGATTGTATTATACATTAATAGGCTTATACTTCGTTTCCATTTTTCAAATCTGGCCATGATTGCATGTAAGTACCTCAAACAGTAAACATCTGGGTGGCTTGAAAGCAACTGAAGCATGTTTTTACTGTAAGACATGCTTTTACTGTAAAGTTACAGATTCAAACTTCACCACTGAAATTCTGTGTCCAGACCCAATTTATAATAAATGTGATGACTTTGCAATACCAGTGTGGAAACAGCCTTGATAATATTCATTTATGAAGTCTAACAAGCTCTCTTATAATTAGGATTCAGTTTAACAGACATGTGTGTGAAGATTATATTCCTGGAACTTTTCCAAGTAACTATACTGTCATAGCCAAAGCCTTTGTCCAACTTAAATGTTTGACAGTTTATGCAATTGCATGACTATTTTCCATCTCTCACCTCCAGCTTTAGGACAATTTATCTCTGATTCTCTTTTGTTTCTAGGTTTCAAAGTGCAATTTCCTGCAGAAAAGAATATACTTATAATTCAGCTTGTCCACCCACCCACCCACCCGGTTACCTGTCTCAGCTAGCCCAGTTGCTAGAAGGAACATATAAAGCAAGTTCCTAGCTTGATGCCGGCGTGATATAATCTTTGCTTAATCCATTTAGTGTTTAAAAATGTAAATGTTAGTGGCTATCTCAAATTCTACAGTGCTGCTCTAGTGGAGATTGTATGCTTGAAAGTGGCACAAAGCAGCAATTGTACTCTTCTGGGAGCCAAAAAACCTTGCAGTATTTGAGATGTGGAAAATTTAAAAAGCAGTTTACATCTACTAGGACCAAAGTGTTGCAAATGTATCTCAAACATTTGCAATTTGAAGCTGTAAGATCCCTAGGGCATACTATGTGCTGTAACAATACCATTAAATATATTGTATCATGCTAGAGAAACAATTTGTGTTGCTTTTTCCTGTCTCTTTTTATCCCTTAGAAAGAAATCCAGTACATGAATATGCAACATTAGCTCTTATTCAAAGTTATTCATAGAACTGAATTTGAAAAAAAATGAAATAAATTAGCACGTGTGTTTACAATAGAGATCACAGCCTTTATTCCCCCCCAGCCATTGTAATAGCACTTAAAATACAAAGTTCAGCTTCCTCCTTGAGTTAAAGCTCTTAAATCTACAGCTTTGCCTACGAAAAGAAGCCAAGGCTTGTTAGCAAAGGCAGCTCTGGGCTTTCCCAGCAGGTCTGTGGGAGCCAGCGAGGAAGGTGGCTGCCTGTGCCACTCGCTATCAGGTCACTCCCTGGCTCAGCTTTTGGATGCTTCATCTAGATCTTTTCTTGACAAATCTGGTGTGGTGGGGTGAGGACACAAGCCGGGCTGGGCTACTGACCCCCAGCCCTCTTTTATTTAGTGATCATGATGTAGCTCTCGGTACCTCCATAGGAGGACTTCTCCATAAGCCAGCAAATGCCAGGGTTCGTAGCCTCATCTCTGACAAATTTGTATGAAGATTGCAAGGCCAGGCTGCCTCATGCAGTGAGCCTTCTCAGAGAGGCAGGAGATGTGCAGCAGTGTGTGTGTGTGTGTGAGTGCACGTGCACATCTCCCCTCTCTTTGTTTAGACCTCCGTATAGCTCCAGGCATCACTCCCGTTTACCTTTGTTCTGGTGATGAGCCCTTCTGTTCTTGTTTTGGCAACACACACAAATATTTACTGATGTTCATAAACAATCACCAATTCTATCATTTCAGGTAAAATATCAAGAGAACATGGCTCACCTGGGTGAATGTAAATGGACTCACGTGTTCCCTTTTCTGGTGGTAGGTATCCACATGCATGTAGGCATTTCCAGTGCGCAAAGATCACTGGGTTCTGCTCGAGTCTTTGCAAACATCTATGAATTACCAAGACACACCTACAGACAGCTGAGCACCGGACACTGGTGCAGGGATCAGTTTCCATTCAATAAAACACTTAAGCATCTCCTTCAGTGCCACTTAGACTGGAACATCTGTTTAAATCTGTATTTCCCAGTGTGTGGGAGAAGTTAATAGGGAGGAGGAGGGAGGAGAAGGACCCAAAATGGAGCAGAAGCGGAAAAGACATCTGCTCCAGCCCACCAGGCTCTGGAGGAGCTGATTAGCCTGGATGTCACATGAAACTCAGCCGTATCACGGTTGAGGCCCGAGGCAACTCGTTATCTCAGGTTGTTATAGTTGTCCCTTACAGTCACATTTGTGAAGGCTCATTAGAGTTGGGAGCGGGGAGAGAGTAAACTCGGGCATTTACTGCACCAGAGAGAAGGAGAAATAACAGGTCAGGAACCACGGCCTTCAATATTTTGAGGAGCAGCCATGACAACAGGCACAAAGGTCGGTGCTCTGAGAAACTCTTAACAGGACCAAATTGCTGAAATCCATGACCGCCTCCATCCCATGCAGCGGCACTACTTCAGCACCTGAATGTTAGCTTTGGGGATGCCTCATGGCACAAGGTCAGACCCACTGTAATGGCTGGGCAAGGGGAGGGGACAAGGTGTGTTGGAGGGAGGCGGTGGCAGTGATGCTCTGGTGTCTGTGGTGCAGGTTTCCCTGGTGTACTCCGCCAGCGCTGAATACTCCAACTGCGGCGAGAACGAATACTACAACCAAACCACCGGCATGTGCCACGACTGCCCCAAGTGCGAGCCGGGTGAAGAGCCGTACATGGTAACTTCAGCATCCTCCTCTGGCTGGGGGACACGTGTCTTGAGCTGCCAACACAACGTGAGAGGTGGCCAAGGGGGCCGCACTCAGTCTACAACATGAGTCTCTCCCATGCCTAGCGAGCCGGCAGGCAATTCTAGGATGGAAAATGCCCTGCCTAAAAACAAATGCTTTGTTACAAGGTGGTAATGCATTGGTATGAGAAAAAATAGGGAAAGAAAGGGATGCGTGAGCAATTTTAGGCCACGCATCCCTCGGATGGGAGCGCACGCATGCACGAGTGTGCTGTGGGGGCAGGCACCATGCACCCACACACCCATATGCTGCGTGCCAGGAGCAGCCTGTTAAAAGTAGTATGTCAAAAGTTGTAAGGTAAAAGCTTCACACCCATTCTCTGCCGGTACGTTCTCATCTCAACGGCTATTTAATACCTGACAGTGCCATTCCAGCATTGTGTGATAAATAGGTTAGTCTGGCATGCTCGCTGGCCCCCCACACAGAGAATTTAATTTCTCTCTCCCGCTAAGATATTTTGGCACTAGAGGAACTTGGAAGCTTCTGCCACATTTTAAATTACAGTTCCTAAGTAACCATTTGATTTACAGCAGATAATTGTTGCATATTAAAAAATAAATTACTGAAATCCTGTTTGGTTTTAATGGGATAAACATCCCATTGCAAGAATTTCACACAGTTGGTAGTCCTGAACAAGGATGTTTGAATAATAACCACTTCGTATTAGTTTTATTTAATCTAAACGTAACATTCATCTGGGACACGTGAGTTCAGGGGTTACCAAACCTCATGCAAACCTTGCTTTTTCTAACGGTCCTTGTGGCCTCTCCTGTCATGAAAACAAGATCACCGATATCCCTGCTGGAACTCTGTTTCCACTGCAATTTTATTCTCAATTCTCCAATTTTCAGTTCATTTTTTATCTGAGCAGCAGCTGAAATTCACTTCTAAGGCTGCAACATGATTTAAATAGCCCTGAGGGGTCACTGTCAAGGAGTATGACATCCCAGCTCCCATTTTCCTCTCCAGGGCAGAGTGTGTTTTTTCTTATGTCCTTCCCTGGCCTTTTTAGGACAGATGTTAAGGGACTTGGTACTATACTGTGCCAGGTATTGCATTCCCTTTTCCTAGAAGCCAGTGTGCAACACAGGCCTGCTTTCCAACGATTTTGTGTTGTTGCAGACCTGCGGATATGGCACCAAAGACGAGGACTATGGCTGCATCCCGTGCCCGTCAGAGAAGTTTTCCAGAGGAGGTTACCAGATATGCAGACGGCACAAAGACTGTGAGGGATTTTTTCGAGCCACAGTCCTGACACCAGGCGATCAGGAGAACGATGCAGAGTGTGGACCTTGTCTCCCAGGGTAAGTATTCAACTACAGACCTTTGCTTTACCCAAGGCACAGCAGAATACTTTTTTTAATGTCAAAATCTCTGACAGTTTCTCTTCATGTCCTAGCTGGTTGTAGTACAATATTGGTGACTTACACCTTTTAGTCCCTGCTAAAACAGTAAGTGTAAATATTTCAAAAGTATTGGTGAATTTAGTAAATCAGAAGACCTCATCAATAGTACTGAAATCTCAGTGACTGAAGAAACAACTGTTGGGAACAAACTAGAAAAACTGAAATTTCTCCTGTTCATAGAAACAGAAAGGAAGTAGTTCATGTAGTATAGGTGTGCAGTGATGTTGTAGATGCTCTAAGAAGTACATCTTGGCCTCTAGCTACAACATTGGAAGTCCCCATTGTCCTCATTCATAGCTTATTCATAGGTCCTGCATCCTATGAATAAGCTTCGTGAAGATGTCCTGGATTCCCTGTAGGTCCATGCTGGCACTGGAAGTCTGTGTCCACGAACACATAATCTCTCTTCTCCAAATGTGACCAGCTGGCAAATTTGTCAGTAGCTGACAGTGTTAGCTAACAGAGCTGTTAGGAGATGGTTCGTGTTTAGTCAACAGAGAGAAACGGGTGTAAGGGGCTGCTAATGTAGTGCGTGTGCTCTCATTCAGAGTAAAAACAAGTTCCAGAGCTTGTTGAAGGGGCTAAAATATAAGCTGTTTTATTGTCCATCTTTTTAATGCCTGTTAAGCTCAGTGTAATTCTGATAGTAATGATGAGAAAGCAGTTGCTACACTGAATATATTAGTAATATATTCTTCACTAAGTTACCTTTGGAAGCCTGAAAATCCAAGCATGCATGTGCTTTCATTTTTTTTTCATTTTAATTTTTATTTGTGTGTGTGTGTAGCGTAAGCAAATACTCTATAACACAACCTCACTTTACCTACATTTTCAATTTCTGCCACTGTGGCTTGTTGGTTTAGATATTCACCTCCTCCCAACATTTGGCTTTTGTGCAATTTGCAGACGCAGCATAGCCCACACAGCTTATAACGCAGGAAACTCTGCTTATAACTGCTAAAGAGACTCTGCAAGGCTCCAGGTTTATTATATCAGCGAGTCTGTGTGAAATTTTCACAGTTTACAAATATAAAGGAGGACTTGTCTAACTGCCAGCCAAGCAAACTGATGATGTGATTTGAAAAGAACTCCCTCTTGACTTCCCCTCATACATCATAAAGAGCAAGAAAGTTAAATAGTGGCCACAGTCGCCGTTTTGCAATTTTGTCAGGACTAATGAGGTCACCCAGGTGGGAGTGGGGTGCTGGCTGAAAATAATCAGCTTGCACAGCTGGTGCTTGGGGAGTAATCTGAAAACATCCTGTTTGCACAGGTGTAACCTGCAGCAGAAATTGGCCTGCCGTAGGCTGGCTGTGTGCAGCTCCTGGGTCGCTTTGGCAAGGCCAGCAGCTAAGGAGAAACATGCACTTACTCTGAGCTTGAAGAGATTAAAGTCTCGGGATAAATTACATCTGGGCTGAAACAAGCTCTGAAGCCGTCTTGATGCAACTTGGAGAGCCCAGAGGTTTCTTCTCTGTGTGTGGGGGGGGAACACAGAAGCCCTACATCAGAGCAAGAGAGCTGGTGGGCAATGCTGACCCTTTGCTATTGCCCCAGTGGCACAGGGACATCCAGGTGCCTGTATGAGTGGCATCTGACAGCACTC
Organism: Anser cygnoides; assembly: GCF_040182565.1. Taxonomy (NCBI): domain Eukaryota; kingdom Metazoa; phylum Chordata; class Aves; order Anseriformes; family Anatidae; genus Anser; species Anser cygnoides. The sequence goes on along the minus strand of NC_089873.1, from coordinate 146,938,288 downwards.
CCTTGCCCAGGGAACTCAAGGAACCTCTGAGAGTGGAAGTGGAAAATTAAGGTCTACATTTTCAGAGGACTGTGCTTCAGTAACATGTTGCAGACCTTCCCCAGGTAACAGCCCGCGTGTTGCAGTCTCTGTCTGGGGGCATCTCGTCTTTTTGGTATTTCCCACCAGCTCAGCAAAGCAGCCTGAAGAAAAGATGAGAATGGCACGTTCTGACCAAAAGTTTTTAGACAAAGCACCACTGAACTAGCGACCTTTACCAGTGGCTGCAAATGTCTTCTTCTATCATTTGCTTTAAAGTTGACAGCAGATAATTAGGTATTTTTCCTTCATATTTTTTACAGTATTACTGATGTTCTCTTTTAAGGAAGGAGACCTTTGGTACAAGAGCATCCATTGTTTCTCTGTGTTCAGGTTCCCTTTCATGTAAAATAGGAATAACACTATTGGTCAGGCTTACAAGAATGTTGCAAGACTGTGACCTGGGAAGAATTTAAAGGCTTATCTCCAAAGCTGTGGTTTTCAAAATCAAAGTTAGTCCGCCAGTGATCTCTGGAGGTACCTAGACCTAATAGCCTGGGGCACTGCAGGCTTTACCCTCTGCTCCTATGCAGAAGCACTTCCATCATGGTGAATAGGATAGGTCAATAATGGGGAAATTAGGTACAACTCAGAGTCCCCTCCCTCAATGGGATGACCCGTTAGGTGTTCTTGGAGTATGTTGGAGATCATAACCCACGAGGAGCAGCCACACCGGGTCAAAGCAAAGGTCTTTTTAGGCCAGCAGCAGCCATGAGTGGATACCTACAGATGAGTAAGAACAGGGCAGACATATATGATATCTTCCCCTAATGCTGTCCCAGCAGCTACTTTCAGCTCGAAGCACTGGCCTTCTCACAAGACAGAATGCAAAGGGATAATATTTCTGTAAAATGTAGTCAGAAATGCCTCAGCTGCCAACTCTTCCCCTTTTAATGTGTTTGTCCATGGTTACACCAGGTCCAATTCTCCTCTCGGAGGTGTTTTAAAACAAGCTTTTTTCTCCGTTTTCAGAATGACAAGGTTTAGCAGTGTGTTTCTTACAAGATAAAGTCTCCCCCTGCAGTTCTGGGTAAGGCAGCAGATGCTTTCACTTCTGTGCTCACCACCTCCCTGTTACCTCTCTGCAGACTGTCACCTGCTGAAAACACAGACCCCCCTGGTCCCAGGTGTCCTGGTCCCTGCAGGAGGCAGACCTAAACCCGGGGCTCCAGATTCTGCTTCTGGGACCAAGTCCCTGAATGTGACATGGTACCACCAAGATTAGCCCAGGATAAACCATCATGGTGTTAAGAAGGAATCATAGAATCGTTAAGGTTGGAAAAGCCCTCCAAGGTCATCTGGTCCAACTATCACCCTACCACCAATGTCGCCCACTAAACCAGGTCCCTAAGCACCAGGTCCCACCTTTTGGGAAGCACATCCACGTTTCAGTCTAGGCTCCGCTCTTGTGTTTTTCCTTCAAAATCCAAAGCCTGGGAGTGCTAAGGAAACAGAAATAATAAGTGGAAGAGTAGAACCATGAAAATTCATGATTTTTTTAATGGCCACTTCTTCTCTATAGTTAGTGATATAAAGAGATCAGATACTTCCAACATTGCTTTTAATACTCGGTGCATTGCAAAATAGCCAGAAACATCAGTCTGTTGCCAGTACTTCATAGGGGTGAACCATCAATGTCTGAAACTGCAGAACTTCCTACTCACCTGGGTGAACAGTTGCTTGCCAATGAACATCATCTTCAGTCTTATTTACCCATCCTCCAGCATTCTCCATTGTGGTGAAAACGAAGAAATATTCCACCAGTGTGAATTAATTACATGTTGGTAATTCCAACAGTCTGTTGGAAGGGCTGTTTATCTTCCCTAAACCACTGCGGCTATTACATTGTGAATCCTAGCTGTCCAGTATTTTTCTTTATAGTTTTATGTGTATCTTTGGCCTGCCACTCTCTCTCTCTCTCTCTCTTTTTTTTTCTTTTTTTTTTATTGTGGTTTGGCAGTCATTTACTGCTTTTTTATTAACTGCTTTGCAACCTAGTATTCTGCAGGCCCCCACAAGAGACAAAAGATGAAGTTTTGCTCTTGAGAGAAGGGCAGAGTGTCAGAAGGGGCATGGGGCACAGAAGCCAAAGGGAAGAGTGAGGGTGAATCTTTTAATACCAGTAAGAAAAAAAAGGGGAACTATGTTCAGTTTGCATGCTCTCTGAGGTACCTCCAAGCACCACCTTCCACCTTGTATCTCAGTGTCCATTTCCTGGACATTTATAGTTTGTTTGAAGGCTGGGCCATTCATTAGAGAGCAACTGATTTTGATGGACAGTTTCAGCAGTGATTTTCTAATGTATACATTTTCCAGAAAAAAACATTCTGCACATACATAGACAGGTATGTAAGAGCAGAGAATGGATTAATTGTTGCTTAAAATGTTTATTATGTTGAGTACTCATCTACATAGAATAGATTAGGACTGTTCATTTCTTCATTAAAATTTAGCAAGTGATTTGTAAAGGCATATCCGTAACATCAACTGTGTATGATTTGGATGTAATTTACTCATTATATTGTCTGTGGATCCTATTCTTGCATAACCAATTACCTTATTTCAAGACTAACTTTATTGGCAGCCCAGAAGTTCAAATTATGGAAAGTTTTCCTTCATGCTGTAACTCTATGATCAAGGGCTTTCTTATAAACGATACAGCAATGAACTTAGAGAAAAAAAACTGTGAAGCCTAATCTGGCTTCCCCTGTAAGGGTGGTGTTTTCCTGCATTTGTTATTCAGATTTGGCTCTGTTGTTACTAAGATTATTCTTACAGTGCTTGTGAAGAGAATTAGCCAACCATATCCAGCTGGTGGTCTTGCCTGAAAGACTGCTGTTTCAGAAAATAATGCTCTTTTATTTTGAAAGGTCTTATTTCAGGGCATGCCGTAAACTGCAGCTTGAACTCAACAGGGAGAATCATGTTGTTTTAGGCAATGATACTACTCCTTGTCATGTAGGCTTGATGGTTGATTAATTGTCTTTTAGGGGTAAAAGGAAGAAGAGAAACACTGTCTCCATTCAGGCAGTTAAAAAAAAAAAAAAAAAAAAAGAATAATCTTTGCATCAAATTGCTTATAAAAGTTGGTGTATTTTTTTTACATGATTTTATCTCAGTGTAATTGGTTGCTGCTGAACCATGCTCAGTTGCAGTATATTAATTTACACTGTTTTGCCTCATCTTGCCCTTCGTTTCAGTTACTACATGCTGGAAAACAGACCTCGAAACATATACGGGATGGTTTGCTACTCGTGCTTGTTGGCGCCTCCTAACACCAAAGAATGTAAGTGCTCGACAATTTCTGTGCATTTCATCTGGTTTTGACTCAGATCATCTGGAAACTCAATATGAAGTTTTTTAGCGATGATTATGATGTTCAAACAATGTCAGTCTCCAGTAGAACAATTTCTGCTTCCAAATAGCCTTGCCAACAAAGGAAGCAAATGCTGAACATTTGGGGAGAGATCAGAAGCTTCGATTTTAGGACCTGCTATTGTTCTGTTATACTCCAGTTTTCATCTGTTAAGATGTCCCATGCAGTAGTTATCTTTATTTAACCAAGTAGGTGCAAGACAACACAAATCTCTATAATTTTTTATTCAGTTCAGCTATGAAGAAAACATGGGACGCTTTATAGATCCTTGTAAAAGTACATCACACCTTTTTACATCCTTTGGTTTCAAAGTGATACAGCTGTTAATGTTGGAGTGTGATAGCCAGCAATGATAAGAGGTATAACTGTATATTTCATTGACAAAAGGGGAATGCCTGTAGTTTGCTGGTTGAAAAAAAAATATATGCAAGTGTGTGCAACATGTTGGCAGTACACATTCGTGTGTGCAATAGCCACTCTCAGGCTGTGGGGAGCGGGGACAGCCCTGCAGTAGCACTCTAAAGCAGACGTAATCCCCCCAAGAAGACTGCATTCTCCTTTAAAGCGTAAAGAAAGTGAGAAAGTGAAAAGCAAAACTGAGGCTCCCTCTGAATGAGCAAATGACTTGGATGCTCGCTTAGAATCTGGAGCAGACCAGGAGAAAAATAAATAATAATAAAAAAAGACGAAAACAGCCAGTCCCCCAGAGAAACCTGATGCATGTAAAAACAAAGTCCCCTCCATGTTCTGTTCTTTTAAAAGTCCTTACCATGAAAAAGAATTGGAGTACTTTGCCTGCTGGATTTGAAAGCAGTGGTTGATAAAAAGCTCCCCGAGCATTTATTTATGTATACAAATAGCAATTACCTAATTCAGATGCTGCTGAACCATGTGTGGTTGGTACCCTGCAAGCCACTTCAAAGGAGGAGGATTGGTTATTAACAGCTACTACTTTTCCTAAAGCAGAGGAGCTCCCCTTAGCCAGGGATAAATACCACCCTGCAGAGCTCCTGGTGAGCGGTGACAGCCCGTATGGAGGTACTCCCCTGACCCGTGTGTGTGCAGCCTGGCTGCTCAGCTCACCCTGCCTGGCTGCAGGACCCCAGCCGGTCCCAAAATGTGTGCTTCTACCCCAGAAAGCAGGAGTGGGTGAGGGCAGGGTAAGCACAATTCTGGTGAGGTTGGGTCTGTACTAGGAGGTGAGGCAAGGGTGCGAGGGAGAGCCCCACTGCGAGATGTGGGAAGGAGGCGGAGAGGTAGGTGAAAACACGAGGTTAGGAGGCTCGGTGGGAGATGAGGGCATGCGGTGTGGGACACACCTTCTCCTGCATGCATGTGCAGGCTGGCTGCCCTGTTGATGGGTATATAGCCATGCCTGCTGCTAGCCAATAGCCCACCGCTGCTGAGGGCACCCAAGCCAGCTAGGCCCTAGAGCCTGACTTGATTAGCGGCTGATCGGTCGTACCTGGCAAACAGACAAACAAACTACCCTGTTAGCATGCCACGTCTTGCTTCAAGGTGCGGGGTATTCATCTCAACAGTTCCTTCAGATGCCACCAGCCAGTATAGATTCAAACACCCCCAATATGCCTCATTTCCAAAATAAAAGATGGCATGAGATAGCAGGATTAATTGGAGATGAATCGCTTCTTCAGCTGCAATGGTCTGCCTTAAACACATGCTGAAATGGAATTTTAGTAGTATCAAACATATTGTAGCTTACTCATCTGGCAAGGAACTACTGCAAGATGTTACAGCTACTTCTCAATTCCAAAAACAAATCTTTGTCTTTTGCAGGATATCTGGCAGATACTACATATAATGTGTTTACTTTTGCGAGGAAAGTGTCAATTACACAAGGGATTAACCACATGCATTTTTAACTTCATAAACACAAGAATAAATATACTATCTTTGGGAGGAATTTAGGCAACCTACAAACTGACTGAATATTAATGTAGAAAATGTTAGCCGTACAAAGAGTAAACATAACCATTTTAATCAGGTCCGTGAAACCAAACATTTGATTACAATTGTTCAATGGGTCAGAAAGGTTCTGAAAATCCAAATCCCTCAAATCACTAATCTCAGATAATTTGGTTCATGATGTCTAAAATCTTGCCAGGGTGCTGCTCCCCAGAGCTGCCTTTTATCCAAATACTCCTCTGTATGGCACATAACTGGAGAGAGTTGACCCAAAAGATGGCAAGGAAACAAGGGTGGCAAATTACTTCAAAGTAGGAAGCTGGTTGTGACAAGTTCTGGCTTTAATACTTCTCTTCTAGATGAAGAAAAAAAAATAGGGCAGACAAATCCCATTTTAGGCCTTCATTAGGTTTGAGCCGGGACTGAAAGACAGTGGTCTTTTCCTTAGCTGCAAAAATACCTCGCCTGGCCTCCGTGTTACACAGGGCCACAGAGCACAAACTAAGCTGGGTATGTGCGCTGCTGCAGGGAAACCTACTCAAAGACTTTGCCTGACTGTACATTTTATCTGGCAGAAAAGTATTTGGTTTTGATCAAAGGGTAAACAAATAACTTTCAACTCCAAGAGCCTGCTGTGCAACTTTCATCTCCTAAACAGTCAATAAACCTTGAAATGGCTGAGGAAACAAGATGAACGCCCTGTGTCCCAGCATCTGGAAACAGTAGTGTAAAGAATATGGAAAGTGAGAAAGAGATTCCCCGATGAGCCTGTGTCACCTTTATTTTTCTTCTCAAGTGACTTAGATATAAATAGCACAAGTACCATGGATCACGGGGGGAGGAGAGGGAGATTTTGTGTATAGGTCAGATATTTAATTGAGATAAACATGTCACCAGATTGCAGCGTTGAAAATCTCTCTCTGGAGTGAAGGATAAAAGCAATAATTCTCTGTGGTCTTTGAGAGATGTCAGTATTCAGTGGTGGCTTGTGGGAAAAGTGCTTGTAGAGGGCAGGGAGTGTGCTTACATAGGCATGAGGATGTGTGCTACAGAATCACAGAATCATTAAGGTTGGAAAAGACCTCCAAGATCATCTGGTCCAACCATCCCCCTACCACCAATGTCACCCACTAAACCATGTCCCTAAGCACCACGTCCAACCTCTCCTTGAACACCCCCAGGGACGGTGACTCCACCACTTCCCTGGGCAACCCGTCCCAGTGCCTGACTGCTCTTTCTGAGAAGAAATGTCTCCTCACTTCCAACCTGAACCTCCCTAGTGCAACTTGAGGCCATTCCCTCTAGTCCTATCCCTAGTTATTTGAGAGGAAAGCTTTTTCTTTCTTAGAAAAGAGTTTGTTTCTTGAAAGGAGTCAACATCGCCATAAAGATTGTGATTATTCATCTCCTGGGCACTGTGAAATGCCTATGTGTAAGACTTTGGGACCCTCATTTTTAATGTGTAGAAGCCTCAGGCCTGGCTTGCTAAGGCCAGAGGGGCACAACGCCAAAACATCAAAGATGTGAGACCTTCAGCTGCCTGTGAAGGAGAGCATGAGCCATCAGTGACCCTTGCCAATGCTAAACTGGGATATGCTACCTCAGTGACAACTAGCAGCATTGCAGAGAGTAAGGGAGGCAGCTACTGGATGCAGGTTTCCTATGCAAATTGGGGGATGATGCACTGCAGGTAGTGAGCACCAAACCACTTTAAGATGTGGCTTCCCACAGTTAATGGTGCTGGCTTTGCTGTCAACAGCTCTGGCATTGGAGTCAGTTGAGGCCTCTGAATATGTAGGGTTGTTTCTTTGTTTTGTTTTGTTTTCTTTTATCCAGTGCAAAAGACAGAAGATTTAAGCTACACAGAATTTATCTGGCACAGAGGTACAGCCACTGCTAGAAGAGATTTTATCTTTGCACAGCTGCAGTTCTCAACCATTTTATAACTCTGCTCCTCTGCTCAAACTTTGATATTTGCCATTCCAGCTCAAAACTGATAGAGGAAAACAAAATCAAACCTCATTACAAAAACTTGAAGAACATTGTATTTTGAAGTTGTATTTACACAATTACATCAAATATGCAAATACTTTTCCACTCACAAATGATCAGTCTAGGGAATTTCAGCAATGGATTGAGGGTTTTCTTCCTCTATGCATTCTTATGTGTGCATGGATGCAAAATATTGTTAATTCCCCTTTTCTTTTTTCCTGGCTATAGACATGAAAATGGTTGCAATAATTAACCTGTGTAAGTTTTTAAATCTAACATATGCCAATGATGGCTTAGCAAAATTAAAAAAAAAAAATAAGAACAACAAAGGAAAACAATGGTAGTCAAGTTATTTTTGAATTACCAAAGAGTGAATGGCATCTGGAAACATAAAAGATTATTTTTATTGTTGTCTCATTAGAACTTCAAAAACAACCAAACAGATGAGAGAGAACAATTTACTAACAGGCTGACATCTCAGACAAGCTCTAATCAGTGGTCACTGCTATACCCATGTGCTCGAGACTGAGAGATCAGACTCCTTAACTGAAATGTTTAACACAAACGAGCCTAATGCCAAAAGCACTTGTGTTAGTGAAAGATAATAATTCCATAGGTTTTCATTTTAACTCCCCATTCTTTTTAATATCACTAATTTTCTTTCCTTGCCAGTTTTGTCCTTTTGTAATATGATCAACATCAGGACATTTTCCTTCTGTTTCAAATTATGCTTACAAATGAATAAGCTTGTTAGCTGGAGCTAACAAACTTTTTTTTTTTTTTTGAGTTGTTTGATCTCTGAACACCCCATTCCTCTTCACATGTGGAATGGGAGAAATGTTGAAGGCAGTGCTTTATTGTTCACTGGTGGTATGGCCTTATTCTCATCCCCTCAGGGCTTGTCTATATTAGGAGAGGAACCTAATATTAGGACAAAATTGGCCAGCCTCAGCCATAAACCTTAAAGGGGAGGGATCTGAGGATCAAGCACGGGGTTTGCTCTCTTGAACTGCTGGGAAAGCTGGGCCCACGTATCACGCAGGATGTAATCTGGGCACACCGCAGCTCACCTGAAAGCTCTGAGGACTTTGGAGGACCACAAACCCTGGGAGAAGCTGCAGGTGCCTGTAGCATTGCTCTGTCCTGCCTCACAAGCCTGCTGCAAACCTGCAGGGCCACAGCATTTCACCACCTGCACAAACTGGCCACCAATGCACAGGGGCATATGAGAGAAGAACTCCTCGGGGTCCCTGCTCAGGGACCCTTTCAGCAGGGTCTATACTGCTGTTATTCCCTTTGTGTTGCACAGAGAAGGAGATGGCAACACTTAATTCCCAGAGCTCAGTTTAATTCATGCTGCATGTATTTATGACATACCAGTACCATGCAATTAAAGCTCTCAGTGAATTCTAAACAAAACTGCAATAGATGTAAATAAATTGTCAGGCTAAGGCCACACAGCCTACAATCACACCACTTCCCAGCAAAATAAAAGGAGAGAGAAATGAAACAGTTAAAGACATTACAGAGAGCATGGCAGCATAAAGCATTTATTTTTAGGTGTCTGAGCAGCAGTGGTTACTTGCAGTGAGAATGACCAGATCTAAAATTTAAGATTGGAGGAATTTTGCTATCCAAATTTGTAGAGGGCTCACACTAGAGAATTGATTTGCTTCTCATTCTTCCTGATTTAAAAAATACCTAAACTTGCTGAAATATGTACCTGCAGCTACAGTAAATATTAGAGTGACCTGCCTTATAGTGTTCTGTATGTCTCCTGAAAATAACAGACAGTAAAATCAGAAGCAGTCAAAAAGTCTTCCACTGTCTGGGATATTCTCCGTTATTAGTGATTTGCAATATTTTTAGAGTTGGCTGATGTTTGATTGCTAAATTCATATGTAGATGCCTTAAAAAGTAGCTTGATTTTGACAGCTGCTTCAGCTTCCATGACTTTCCAAGTGTACAGGGCTTCGATATGAAGTGTTGTTAGCTTAGGTTTGAAAGTAAACCTTTCATGTACATATCTGAATAGAGATTTACATTAATTTGAACATTCTGACCGGCACTTTCAAAACATCTAGGTCTTTATTTATAACTAGGTTCCGTTATAATCTAGTTTCCGATTACTTTGTCAGGCATAAACTTTCTACCTTTATCGAATTTCGACTAAATATAATATATTTTTCAGCTCATATTTCAGGCTGCTAGTTATTTATTTCAGTGTGTGCTTTATCTTACTTCACTCCTTCAAAATGGTCACAGTGGCTGCAGGCACAGCTCGGCTGGCAGTAACGAGTATGGATTGCCATTCATAAATGGACCGTGGCTGTGAGGAGAGGGATTCATCAGGAGAAAGCGAGCTGCTCTCAGTAGCAAGAAGCAAACACATACACGCGTAAAGACATTTTTAAAACACTTCTTATTTTGGGATCACTCTGATAGTCTGTTGCGTACACACTTTGTGTATTTTTATAATCTGTCATTAAGTATTAAATAAACTTCACCAAAAAAAAGCTGTTGCTAGCTATGAGCAGCACTGCTCTGCTGGGACCAGTAAGCTGACACCTACAGCAGTGTAAGTCAGACACACATATGGTCTCCTACTGCACCAGATTTCGTTCAGGTGCAAACACTTGTGAGAGGGCATGTTGGCAAAACCTCCCCTCCCTGCGCCCTCCTCCTCCCACAGATCTGGCAGTTTCATTCATCCCTTCTTACTGTAAATCTGCCTTGAGATACACAAACAACTGCAACGGTCCTGTCACACACAGCAGAACGGATCTTTAAAATGAAAATATTATTTTACTGCCCTGCATTTCTTCACTAGGGGGACAAAAGGCTGGCTGCATGGCAATTTAAGTTAAAGCTATCTTTTGAGTTCAAAACAAAACAAAACAAAACAAAAAAAAGGCTGCCATTTTTTTTTTAATAAAACTATTTCTAATGCAAAAACTGACAAAGCTTCAGTGATAACCATCTTTCTTAATGTCTTTATCGCATTCCTACAATATTACTTACAGGTGTCTAGGAATATAAACCACTCTTTTGCACAGCTATATTACAGCCATCAGTCTTTTTTTTTTTTTTGTGCTTAAAACAGAGTTGTTTCCATATGTTGCACTCTAGCACTTTAGGATGTCTCTTTCTGAGCTGTATCTAAGTCTTTGTAGATTATGTAAGTGTCATCTATATTGGAACCAGAATTAATAATGTGATCTAGATGCAAAACTGGATACACATAGGAACAACTGACATTGGAGTCATGGTGTGCTGCCGGACCGGGAAAAAGGAACAACTACAAGTTTTGTTTCTTTTTGCCTATATAAATGCCATGAACTGAAATTCTGCAGAAGCTGGCATATTTGGTTCCCCTTGTAGTGCAGGTGCATTAATTGGCGCTTGCTTCTAAGCCACATCTAAAGAACTATCTTGACTCATAATGAATAAGCCAAATTATTAAATTTGATAATAGGCTTAAAATATGCATAATGACTAACTCCCACATAGGCATATGTAAAAGGCCATCGTGTTGTAGCATCAACCCAGATCTTGCCGTGATACGTAGCACAGAACAAACGACGTAGTCCCATTCCCATGTAAGCAAAGGAAAATTCTGCACGTAAGCTCTTCCGAAGCTGAAGGTGCTCACCCTTGTGCACTGGAGAGGCTCCAGCTTGTGTTTGGGGTGGGAAAGAGGCTGTATCCTGATGTGGGGTAGAACTGGGTGAAGTGTGGCAATGACGCCGAATGAGGACCAGATGACCTTCCCCATTACCTCTCCTGTTTTGTGCTGCTGCATGACTTCCCACCTTGGCTCTCCTTCCTTCCACAGATGAAAAACATTGCTAGCAATACCTAATAAGCTAAAAATACCAAGTGACTACAGGATTGATTAGACAGAAATACAATTAATACATGTTTGAAGTGAAGGAAAAGAGAGTGCGATAAAACTTGTTTATAAAGGAGACGAGCTCAAGCTTGTTAGATAAACTGCAAGCAGACAAAGCAGAGCAGTTTGCCTGTGTTAATTGAAAGGCAGTGGAAGAAAAGCTATTGTTGACTTGTTGCAGCTTGCAAGAATTGCACAGAATTGCAATTGTCTGTAATTAGGTTTGCCGGGGGAGGTGGCAAGAAGAGGCAAAAGCCTGGTAGCCGGGGACATGAAAGTACAGACATGTCTCTGGCTACAACAATGGCCATTTCCTAGATTTCTTCCATTGTCCAGCTGGGATGAGTAAATAGATGGGTTGAGACCAAGGGTGATTCATTTCAGTTTTATGAAGAATTACTGAAAATTTATCTGTTATTAACTCCACTATACGCAGATGACCTCTTCACCCACTGATACGTAGATGCTCCACTGCTACATTGCAGGTTCTGGAGCTTGTGAGTAATTCTTCCTAGAACTAAGTTTGTCACAGAGAAGAACCCAGAGTCATGATTTACATAATCTGCCTGTCATTTGAATAATACTAAAAGCATCTGAATTAACAAATTAGTATATTTAAAATTTCATGAAAACACTTCTTCAGTTTCAAAAAAGCAATTATAATAAATGATTCCGTTTCCTTCGAAGAAATTAAGTTTGAAAGAAATTTTACCATTGTTAAAGAAAATCTCGTTTGAAAACATCTGCAACTCATACTTTGTGGCCACTTAAGGAGCGTACATTTCTTATTCACTACATGCAGCCATGTTTTATGTTAGGTAATACTTTTTCTTTTTTTTTTTTTTTTTTAGAAAACGTTTGTCTTAATTTGAAGAGCATGTCTATTTCTTTGTTCTTAACCACGGAACATTTCTCAGACCATTCCAGGCCACTTAATTTCCTGTCAACTTTACCTAGTGGGTTGAATTTCTTTACTAGGTCAAAATAATGGCTTGGTGAGTTCCCAGCTACTCTAGCTGCCTCACCAGCTTGTCGAGCCATGTGCTCTGTGTACCTCACCAGGTGACTGGGACAGTCTTCTGGCCTTGGGTCTGCTGAATTTAATTATCATCGCTGGACTTTTTCCATGCGCAGCTAATATAAAGCAGGAGGGATTGCTTCCCCCCCTCCCAGCTAGAAGATGGTTTTCAGTTGCTGTCAATGGTAGCTGTTTGCACAACCTGCTTACCAATTATGTGAAAAATGACTTGAGACTCAAGAGAAGGTTTTCTTCCAACCCCAATGTTTTTATGCCTCTTTTGGAACTCTATTTCAGCACCATCTGTATTTTAATACAGCACTCAGATCAACAACCTTATTTCCAATAACATTCAGTATTGTCTAGTACTGTGAAAAGACATTAGTTTATGACTTGGTTTACTGCTTTGAAAATTTGGTGTAAGACACCACCTGAAAGATTAATAAAAATATAAACTACTTTTAAACTTAGCTGTAGAATTTAGACGTGGAAAATCCCTACTGGACAATCTCACTCTGTTAGCATGAAGAAGTCCTTTACGTTCTTCTTTTCACTGTTTTTGTAGATTCCCTCCTCTAACTCAGGATATAGATTTGGACTGGACTGACAGGAGAAATCAAAAGAAACATGTTATCCAGCTAGACTGCAGAAATTATATTATTTCCTTCTATGGTACAGCTCCGTGAAACAGAAAGGCATTCAACATTCTTGTTTGTCACCTTTCCTAGGTTTTTCTTTGGGGTCATGAAGGTTTGTTTAACATCAGATTTTCATGGTGGCCTTGCTATAGTGAAGGATATCTGTCAGAAGCACTAATTTGATGAGTTTCTTTTAAGTTCATAACAGTTTACGAGCTTTGATTTCTTCCCCTCCCTCTAGATGCTATGCAAAAATGTATTCTAAACACAATTTTCAACATGCCAGCCACGCACACTGGGATTAGTGACATTTCAAAAAGCCACAGTGAATTCATGGGTTCTTTGCTAATGAACAGGAAATGCAATCAAGCTAAGGCAAGGCTGTTTACCTGGGCCAAGATACCGCTGTGAAGAGATGAAATGACTGTGGAAGTTTATGGCATTTCTGTTTGTATTGCAGGTGCAGGGGCTACCTCTGGTATTTCGGCCATTTTCCCGAGCACATCTGGCACAAGTACTTTTTCACCTTACCAGCATGCTCACAAAGGTAAGAAGGCATCCATAAATTTAATGTAGCCACTGGTGGTCTTAAAAATAACATCAACAAAGTGCAACTGAACTGATAATATCTATCGTGAATTTCATTGCCACTCTTTTTAGGGATTTCTAAAACTGCTATTAAAAACATTTCAGAATGATTTTTTAGTCCTTGGTTAATCAACACTCCTGTTTCAGAAGGATGGACTTAAAATAGTCTTGGACTGTACTGGGTAATGCCAGCAATGAATTAGCTGATTATGTGAAGCCATACAGATACCACATTATGCCTCAGCAAAGCCTAGCTTAGACTGGTGAAAATAATTTAATACACAAATGTAGTCAGTCTCTCATTGAGCTAACATAAACCGTTCTCCAGTATAATTATTAGTTTTTTAAAATATTTGAACATGAGAACAGAACACACAGCAGGAAGGACACAGTTACTGAGGTACTGACCTGATTTTGTCTGTAAACAAGATCTTGAGGATTGTGTTTTCAGAAAAGCTAGTTTTCATGCATTTTAACATATCTGTCATTTTCTGCATCCTTTCATGACTTTTCAATTCTAATAGCTGTTCACCGAAATTCTGCTTCTACCTTTTCACATACCTTATTTTAAATTCACCCTGCATCCATGCTGTAAGTCTGTTAGAAAAAAACAAAAAACAAAAAACAAAAAAACCACACTTATTCCGCATGTGCATTGTGTTCTGCTTCTTATTGCAAAGCTTTTGAGGCAGCCATAGTTATCAAGTACTTTTAGTTCTTGTCCCATTTATTCTTTATTTGTTTTTCTTTCTTTTTGATGCTGTTTCCAAGAATTCACTTTTTTGAAGGCTGCTACTCCTGCGTACATATAGCTTCTTATATTATTAGCAGATAATACAATTTCATACATCTTTGGATGGTCATGCAATCAGGTATTTTTTATGAATACTGATAACTAGTTCTTGCAGCATAAATGTCACTGTTTTGAAAGCCTATTCATTAGTTTGCATTTGAGAAGTAGCACTTAGTTTTCCAACGATTAACAAGTAACCAGGACTCAGATCAAATAAATGAGTATGTAAAATATAAGTGTAGAGCAGACTAAACTATTAACTATTCTCTGATCTGAAGAGTTGCTTCTTTACAAAATATTTCTTTGCTTTTCCAGCAGACCTTTCAGGACAAGGACATCTGGCTACAGCTCTTATAATTGCAATGTCTACTATATTCATAATGGCTATTGCCATTGTCCTCATCATCATGTTTTACATTGTGAAAACAAAACCTTCTGCTCAAGGTAATTTTCAGCATAACAAATTTTAGCAGCAAATGCTATTTTTAGATAGCTTCTGAGAATAATTACTGTTGTATCTTTACATTCTAGCCTGTTGCAAGAGCCACTCAGTAAAAAATGTTGAAGCTCAGGCTAATACACAAGAAGAGAAGAAAGAAGTGCAAGGTATAAGTTGCTTTAATTTTGCTTTTTCTATCCTTTTTCTAACGTTGAGCTTAAGTGCAATTAGTGCATTCCTCTTAATTACAATTCCCCCATTCATTTGCAAAATGATTGTGTATAATAGCTTTTGTACTTCCAGAATGCCACTTCATCCTCTGATAGCAATAGCTAAAGCAGAGACAAAACATCAGTTTGGATACTCATTGCCAATTTAAATTTCTGTTTATCTGCAGATAACGTTGTGATATTCTCTGAGAAAGAAGAGTTTGAAAAGCTTACAGCAACTCCAGCTAAGGCTGCTAAAAGGTAAGCAAAAAATAAACATACTTCCATACCTTTGACTGAAGTGGAGAAGGGACATAGTCACCACTCATCCTGGTACAGAGGAATCCATTGAGAACAAAGCAGAAATAATTTGCACCAAAATTTCAAGTCTAGTGGACCGAGGAATAACGTGTCAATGGGACAGCCACAGGTAATAGAGTTTCTGGAAGAGGTGATCACAGCCACCATGTGTTAAAATATTACCTTGAGCTGTTTGTTAGTACCTGTGACCAGTTTATCAGTTCTCAGGGCTGTCTCCTCTTTTGTGAGGTCCATTCAGGGGACTTGAGTCTCACTTACACACACATGCCTTGGTAAGGTCCCCACTCACTTTCAGCCAGGAGGTGCAGAAATAACTGCTCCAGGCCTTAAGGGAATCCCTTGTCTATAGCATCATCTGGGTGGCACCACATGATAGTTTTCCTTTCCTGGCAGCCAAACCTGGCTGGATAACACAACTCCAGTGAGGTAAACACTGTCCCCAGTGGAAAATACTGCTATGAAGGGATTCTTGCAAGATGAGCATGATTGTGCAGCTTGGTGAGCACTGAACATATATCCTCTGTAGGTGGATGTGGTTACATTCACAGGATTTCAGGGGAAAGGCATTTTAAAAAATTGAAAACATTTTTATTCCATTACTCTGGGATAGCAAAAAGGAAATAATTGGAGTCAAACCACAAGAAGCATCACTAAGATAACCTTATCCTTCATTTTACAGTGAAAACGATGCATCTTCTGAGAATGAACGACTTTTAAGTCGTAGCATGGATAGTGATGAAGAAGCTGCAGTTGACAAGCAAGGGACTCCAGAGAGATGCTTGTTATCTTTAGTGCATTTGGCCAGAGATAAATCTTCTACAAACAATAAATCGACTGGGGTAAGGCTACTTTGAGATTTAAAAATTGACAGTTGTTTTCTGTATTGTTTTATGGTTTTGTTTGATTTTTTTAAGAAAACAATTTACAAACTATCACCACAAAATGCATTGTAATGCAGACAGGACTAATTTACAAGTTACAAGAGAGTTTCTACAATTAATTTTATTACAGTCTCATTTGCATATGATTTGCATATAATATTCCTTCAATATTTAAGAGTCTGTGCATGTGTATATACTACCCAGTGCTGAAAAGCAGATTGCTACAAGAGTAATAGCTTTGCTTTTTTAGAGAATTATGTTTTATAGTCTGAAGAAACAAAAAACAAACTGCAACTCACCAATATAGCTAATGCTAATATAATTAACCCCAAAGCTACATTTACTACAGGAAAATAAAATAATGTAACAGCACAGATGGATTCATACAACATCTGCCTGTCTTAACTCAGAAGCATTGGTATTTCTATGCCATTGAATTTTCAACGATATCCAGTGTTGTGCTTGTTGTCGGGTTTTTTTTACATTTCAAAAATACCTATGTGTTTTGAAGGTCATTCCTGTGCTCTGACGGACAACATAAATGCACTGTTTTGCTGTGGAAGGCCTTCATTTCTTCCTGCTGAAATGTATTGCTCAGGGCATTTTATCTCACTTAGACTATTTCAAGGCATCGCTAAGGCACTCCCTCACTCACACAACTATTTAGTTTATATTAAAATGAATGTTTCCTTAAAAAGAAAGTGTCTGCTCAGATATTTTTTATGTTTTAGAACTTCAAAAATAATTAAAATTGGCAATAGCTAGGACCAAAATGCATCATTAATACCATCCTTTTCTTTTTTTTTAAGAATAAAAAAGGTTTGAAAATGCAGCTTTTCATGTTTGCATGTTTTACTTTGTGGGGATGGTTCAGCCTAAACTTTCTAATAATCGCTCGTTTTTCAGCTGAGACCAGACACTCAAAGTGTCCAAGAAAGATGTTTTTCTACTTGTAACCAGTTATGACTATCTGAAAATAACTTACTACTCCAATGTTCATATTTTAAAATTCAGTTGTCTGAGGTCTCTGTATATATCCAACTTTATCACACTTCTGCATGCACTTGCTTGAAATTGGATAACACAAGTTGGGTAAGCATGAAATTAGAACTTTTAATAAGAAAATAATTGTCTCTAAAGACAATATATAGTAAATACATTCTCCTGAGTAGTTTAGATAGTTCATAAGCACATCTGAAGCATGAGCTATGCTATGTCTCCCAGACCTGCCGTCCTAACATACTGCTAATGGACTGAAGCCTGCTGACAAGGCTGAAGACAAAGTTTTCAATGAAAGTGCAGATTGCATCAAGATCCCCCACTCTGTACCTGAGATTTTACAACTAAGCCAGTTGCCAGAAGTTAGAAAAGCAGTACTTTGCTTGAGGCTAGAGATTAAATAACATCTCTAGTACTGGAAAAAGTATCAAGGAGCTACTGGAGAGGGGTGGAGAAAGTTAAAGGCCTGTTCTTTTCCAAGGCTGCTCTTTCCTGGTTAAAACAAAAACCATTATGGAATGAGCTACCACACAGAACCATCAGACCCACATTTACCTGCTTCTTCCAGCATAAGCTTTACAAATTTCCATCTTCTGGCTCAGACAAAAAAAGAAAATCACCCTGTGTAATTCTCTTTGGGCTTGGAATTCTTTAACCTCCCTCTTTGTCCTAAAAATGAGGGGAGAATGAAAATAGGTATCTAATTGTTGTCTTAAGAGGAATTTTAATAAATCCCATGGGGAAAAAAAAAAGATCTGTAAGGTTCTGAAACAGCTAATCCAAGTGTACAGTAGCATCCCAAAGATTAATGTAAATTATACCAAGGATATGTGAACAACAGCCTGTGTCTGCATT
Organism: Anser cygnoides; assembly: GCF_040182565.1. Classification (NCBI taxonomy): domain Eukaryota; kingdom Metazoa; phylum Chordata; class Aves; order Anseriformes; family Anatidae; genus Anser; species Anser cygnoides. The sequence goes on along the minus strand of NC_089873.1, from coordinate 146,920,283 downwards.
GCATTTCCCTGCAATACAGCATGCTGTGAGACAGGCGTCGGGTGGAGCAGCCAGTTTGCTGTCTCCAGCTGCAAGTCTGTTAATCCAAGTAATTGATGTGCCCTGTCCTTTAGAGACCAAATAAAATGAGGAAAATAATTCAAAAATAAAAATAATAAAAAAAATAAAAACCAAGAGTGAGCTTTCTTCATTCTGTTTTGCAGTGAAAAGTGGTGAATTTGTGGAGATAATACTAGAGTCCTACCAAAATGACAGCTTTTCAGAAACCTCAGTCCTAATGAGAGCTGGCGGAGAGATGACAATTCCAGTCCTTGAGAACTCATGACATTTTGACATTTGTTTTCAATCTGCGTTGAATCCAAGGCCAAACCTTGAGAATATATTTGCTAAGTGAAACCGCATCAAAATGTCCATTTTCAGCTTGGAAAATGTCAGGGTTTTCAGTCTGAGCCTCTTTCTTGTCAAAAATGACGGCAGCACCCTGGACCTCAGATTTTCCCTGTCTAAAGTGTCACTGATTTTTTTTATCTATCTGTAAAATCCTTTGGATTCATTCAGGCAATACATCATGGAAGAAAATATATAATTAATCTGTAATGCAGCAAGCAGCTCTATGTCAAGTGACAGAAAAGAAGATCCCCTCCTCTACAGCCCTCTTACATTATTGGAAGAAGGCAATTCCAGTCTGAATTTAATTCCCCATGGCCAGTCCTGTCCTGGTTTACCTGGGAATCCCTGCATTAATTGCTTGCATGTGTGGTATTGAATTTGTTCTCATTGTCAGGAGTTCACTTCAGTCCGAAAAAGAAATAAAATACAAAAACATTTAGAGCAGAAAAGTCAATGATCTGAAAAGAAGATAAAAAGATGGAAAAAAAAAAAGATCTCTAACAGTGGAAAGCAAAAGCAGAAATATGTTTACTCTTCTCTGACTTGCTGTGTCCTGCTCTACGAGGCTTCAAAAGAGACCCTTCAGGATGTTATGCGATAACCCCTTGAGCCATGAAATTAGGATCTCCCAGAGGTTTTGTACTGCTCTCTGCCAATTGTTTACTCATGTGACTGAAAAAAATAATAATTCAATAACACTCTTCTCTTTCAGATTCAAAGTCGAAGGAAAAAGATACTTGATGTGTATGCTAACGTATGCGACGTTGCAGAAGGTGAGTGCACAAAACTTGCACCTATACTAGCAGCAGAAAACTGGATCAGAGCTGTTTGCTATAAAATAGAAATCCCTCTGTGTTCCTGTGGAAAGGAGAACTTCATGGAAAGGAAGTGCAAATCTGGAAGCAGATTTGTACTCACCTGCTAGGAAGCATCATGGTGCCCTGATTTCAGAGATGTCCAGGCTGGGTTTGCACACCACAGCTTCTCGCCAGATGTGTGCATGGGCTTCCTTCCTCTGGAGCGCAGCAGGGGTAGTGCTGGGTCATGCTTGGACATCGAAGCGGTGGAGAAGCACTCTCACGTTCTTCATCTAGAGGAAACCTGCTTGCTTGGTCTCTTTAGTGAGGTGGATAACAGGTATAAATTAGTTCCAGGTACGAAAGTGTGATTTGTGGAGGATCAGAACTGTGTTTCAGACAAAAGTCTCGACGTACTCTGCTTCTTTAATTGTGTCCTACTTCTCACAACAAGTGGGGTTTCCAAGTAGGTCAGTGTTTTAAGTGTCTTCAGCACCTGACTAGCTGAAGTGTTTCGGCAGAAGGGACATGAATTAATTTTCCTGCAGAACAAAGGACAAGACTGCTTTTACCTTTATTTTTTTATTTTTCTTTTTTCCCCACACACTTGGTGTGCACATACCTGTGTGAGTTTTCTATGGTTCAGGGAGCTCCATTTCCCACCAAATTGCTGCTGTGGGGTATGAAGCACGAAAACTACAGAAGCAAAAGACTGTTTTCAGAAAAAAAAACACAGTAGCTGATTCTCTCCTCTATTCTGTGACCAGAAGTACATAGAAAAAAAAGTCCAGGAAAAAAATAGCTTTTTCCCTACGGGATGAATGTTAAATCCTCTGTAGAGATTCAGTGATAGCAATGACAATTGAACATTTGCAGGGTCTTTTATGCTTGCAAGCATCTGGCATCATTGCTTCACCTCACTCCTCACATTCCTACAAGGGCAACTTTCAATTACAGCGATGTTACAGCAGCTGCTGCTGACAGACTCAGGGAAGGGTCAGAGCTGTATTTTGAGCTCAAACACTAGGCTGGATGTGCGGAGGTGTATTAATGGAGCTGCTCACTAGGGATATGTTTCCAATACACTTCTAATAGCAAGTAAATCGTTGCAGGAAGGGGTAGTACCGTAGGAACACATAAAACCCATCCAGTATTTCTTTTCCATCCAACTTTTTATCTCAATTATTCCATGGCTATTGTACCCTACTGTTACTAGGTAAAATATGGCAATAACTTTGAAGCTAGACATACCTGTCATTGACTCTCACTTAAAGATTTTAGCTGTGCTTATTGCTAACAGTATACACTGCAGCATTTTAATAAATGTCTTGAATAGCCAAGACTTGCTCACAGAGACATCTGACCATAAACACCTCCCTTTGCAGGTCTGAGCCCCACGGAGCTGCCATTTGACTGCCTGGAGAAGACGAGCCGCATGCTCAGCTCAACATACAACACAGAGAAAGCCATAGTGAAAACGTGGCGCCACCTCGCCGAGAGCTTTGGACTGAAGCGAGACGAAATAGGTGGCATGACAGACGGCATGCAGCTGTTTGATCGCATCAGCACAGCGGGTTACAGCATCCCAGAACTGCTAACCAAACTGGTGCAAATCGAGCGGCTGGACGCTGTCGAGTCCTTGTGTGCAGATATTCTGGAGTGGGCACAAGCAATGCCTGCTCCCGAACCAGCGGTGACATCCTGACGTGGCTGTGCTCCCACATCACCTGCGAGAGCAATGATTCCAGCAAGCAGCACACCAAAGACTTTGGACAAGAGACCCTTGACGTTTCTTCTGTGTAATCACTCCCCATACCGATGGGAAGCTTTTCTCTTTTACTTCTAAAAAGTGAAGTTACGCATCTACCAAAACGAGAGCAGAAATCTCCCAAGAAGCTTGGTATAAAACATGTCATTAAACAAAATGATTAAGTTAATCAGTTACTGGTAATAAGTGGACAGAAAAGGATCCATCTTCCAGTCTGTGTTTGAGTATATGTGCAGATAATCCTGTCACTACCCTTCCAGCCTGGCTTTCAAGCCACTGAATTGCTATCTGAAGATATTCCTGTCTCTTAGGGCTTTGTTCAACCATTTAATTGTTGCAGTCAACAGCACCACTGCTACAGTATCAATTAATGCACATTAGGCACCCACATTTCTATCAGCTCTAACGCATTTAATATGTAACCAGTTTCATTTTCTGTATTTCCTATGGTTTTGTTGGATCTAGAAGTACGTGCATAGGTCAGCCTGCATACACAGTCTCCAGATAAAATAATTATACTATATGAAAAAAGCCCCAGCATAATTTACAGATGGAAGTGCTTCAAAACTCTGTATATAATGCTTGTAAATGCACTCTTGGTCCATACTAACATTTCAAAAATTGTAACTTCAAACTGCAAGTCCACTTAGGGCAAGCTGGTTAGCAAGAAGGCAGTGAAGTTGGCAGTCACTCCTTGCAAGTGGAGAGGAGAGCAACAAGATTTTCTCTTTCTTGCTGTTAAAAAAAAAAAAAAAAAAAAAAAAGAAAAGGCAAAGCAAACAGCTAAACAGCTTGTCCACTACTACGACTACATTTTTTTTTCCAGTAGTGACATCTATATATCAAATAATGTCTCAAGCAGAGGAATTTCAGACAACGTTTGACACTGAGAGGAAATAGAGTAGATTTCTTTGGACAGCTGAAATGTACAGGAACATGTGTATTTGAAATGCTGTACTGTAGTCAATGCAGAACACGAGTGCAGGCCCCACAGGTGAAAACTCACTCCTCTGGAAGGTAAGGCACTATCATGAGTTTGTGCGCAACAAAATCTTACCTTAGTTTTTTCCCATTAGCTACTCTGATTTTGCTGTTTACAAGTTCTGTAAAACCTGTACAGACCACACGGCAGGAGCTGTTACCAAATGTATACACTTAATTTATAGCTAAAAGGAGCGATGACAGGTTTCAACAAGTGTCACCACTGAATTAAGAGAACTGGCACTTGCAAAGCTATAGTATTTAAATTCCAAATTGCTTGGCTGAACAAAATGTTATAAAAAACTATTAACTATAACCCTGAAGTTAACAACCAGTATTCCATCACTTAATAACTAGATATTATCTATGATAGTATGGTAATTGTGCTGAACATTTAGTATCCCACTTTGACATCTATATTTACCGATCTTTTCAGCACTTGATCTGTATCGTAGAGGAAGTACGTACTGCAACACAAAACCTATCCTTCTCACTATTCTTCCACCACCTCTTTGGTCTCATAACTCACTCTTCTTTCATTTGCATACACCAAATTTGATGAGAATTTTGATTTTAAAGGAAGAAGAAAGCTGCATTTATTTGAATATTTAACTAGCTAACTGATGTTTAATTTATGGGTCTAATTCTTGCTATCTTGAAATCAATGACAAATTCATACAGACATCAACAGGCTTCAGAAAGATCTGTAGATTTGCTGACAACTCTGCAAACTTCAAGATTTTCAAGACCTTGAGTTTGCAGATTAAGTCTGTTACTACTAAAATAAGAAAAAAAGGAAAAAAAGAAAATGGGAAGATTCAGTTTCTCTTGTGCCAGTGTGTAACAACAGTGTTAGTCAAGGGACTGTCTCCTATACTTCACGTTTCATTTAATAGTACACACCATTTGTATGCTTAAAAGATGACACAGGAATCCGTGTTTCTATGCTTATTGGGCCTTGAAAATCTAGGGTCTTGAAATCATTGGTGCCAATGTGAACACAGACTATTTAACATTATTTTATTTAGTATACAGTATTTTTATTGTTACACAAAAGATGTACAGGAATGAAAAAAATCTTGTAGATCTTGCCAAAGCTTACTTTCTAATAATTTTGTTTAATGCTGTATATATAACTTATTATATTGTAAAATATGAACATAAAATATGCTAATAAAAGAAAGAGGTCAAACGCAGTTGTACTATCTTTATTATTATTATTTCATATATTGTCTTATAAACGTGTAATTAAAAAGTTAGCCAGGGGCAGGCACATTCCTGTGGTATGGGAGCGGCTAGGTAACATACACGAAGGAATCTTTATGCTCCCATAGTATACTGCCTGTCTGCCTCGCACTTCGGAAACTTTCAAAGCAGAAGCCATTCTTCCTTTCACAATTCGGTTTTGGTTCAATATTTCACCTGCTAGCTACTATAAAAATGCCCAACTTCTTAGAGAAACTGTTTGAAAGTTATTATTTATGTCCTGAGAGGTGGTACAGACTGTGAGACCAGCGAGTAATCTCACAACAGCAACACTCTCTCACCGGCATTTTCATTTTGTGTTCCTAAACCAGCAGTACTACACAGCATTATCAAAGACATTATTTGGAAGCTTTTGCTGCATGATAGAAGAATTATATTCATCCGAGCCTATGCTGCACTGTGCAGACTGCTAACAGAACTGCAACTTCTACAGAAGACAGCACCAAGCTTCATTTCCCCCAAGAGCTGGGGACTAAGCTAAGGCTTTCGAAGTATTTCATAGAGATTAAACATTTGCTAAAAGGAATAAACACTGTCCTGCTTAAAAAACAATTTGGGATATTGTTTATTCAGATTCATTTCTGTTTTCAGCATGATGAACACATTCTTGTTCTGTCAACAATTAAAGGAGAGAAAGGCTCCAGAAAGTGCAACAAAGGCTTTGAGTTTGCCAGCTGGTTGGGAAGATAGGATGTTTGGAGTTTCACTTTACTGTCTTTTCACTCCCTGCACTATGTAAGCAGGAGTTAACGTAGCGTGAAGGCACACTGCAACAGGTGCTGCTCTATCAAAACACATCGCTGTCTGAAGGGCTCGACCATTCTTTGCTTTAACATGCTTACGGACAATGATCCAAAGGAAAAACTTGGGCTTCTTAGGTTTAACTTGACAGAGAACAAACTCAAATCTGAGTAAAATATCCACGCCCTTCCATTGTGCAAAATAATAAAACAAAAGAAGAAAACAAAATCCAAACCACAAGAGCTCCAGTGGGATGTCATCTTTGTTTCATTTTTTCCATTTTGCTTCATTTTTTCCTTCCTGTGTGGCACTTCCAGCTCACTGGGATATACCTGTGCAAATGCAGGTGTCTGCACTGAGATTAATCTTGTACTAAAGCAGACATCTAAGATAATCAAGACGAATTGCATCTTCTAACTATAGGCTACAGTGTCTCTCAATGATAAAGAGAATCTGGCGTGGCAAGCCAGATGATGTAAACATTTATTCTATGGATGTCAAAGGTTAGATGAGTTGAATCTTACCAAGTAAGTAACGTATTTCAGGTTTGTGACTATTTTGGCTCAGTAATGTCTCTGAAATACCTGCAGCCAGAAAACACAGAATGAAGATGAACCTCAACCTATTATTAGTGATGTTAATTAGTGTTTTGTTTTTGAATTATTGAATCAGATGAATGCTTCTCTGGCATTGCGTAATAATGTTCTTGGTATTTACAATTTGGCTGATAAAAGGTTAGAGCAAAGCTATGATTGACTCTGCTATCCTAAATATGATAAAAAATTAACAAGACTTAACAAGCAAGAAGAAGTTAGAAGTTTCTGAATTTATACATGAGAACATTACAGATTTCAATCTATTACTGTAGACTTTACCTCAAACGTAAATACATTTCTTACGACAGAATCTGAAACCGAACTTACTTCAATGATCCAAAACCTAAAGAAAGCATAACCACCTTTGCTTAGAAGTGGCTCTTTACCAGTCCAGCAGTATTTGATCAAGTACAGACCATCTTCAATGCCAAATATCAATCCTGATTTTGGTGTAGAGAAGCCAATTGCCATTTTTTTTATTTATTTGGGGGGGGGAGGATATTTTTTGTCCTCAGCTCCTGGCACCGCTTCTTTATGAAACACTCATTATCTTAGCCTGAGCTTTTTAACCTAATGCTCAAAGAACAGACTGAAGGAAAAAAAGTTGGTTAATTACATTATAGCATTTAAAGTGGTTCTTACCAGAATCCTGATGATCAGGAAACCTGAGCATGGTCTTGTCTTTATAAGAAATACTTCATAAGGAATGCCCTTGAATAAGTCTAAGTTAGAACAATATTTAATTCACAGTCACTGTATGATCTTATGTTCCTTTAAAATGATGCATTTTCACTACACAGTGGAAAATCTGCTGTTTTACCTTGTCCTGATTGCCACATACTGTCTCAAGCTCTCCCTCTTTACAGGGGAAAAAAATATGTCTTCTTTCAGAGCAAAGGAGCATAGCAGCAGCAAGAGAGGCTTCAGGAATGCAAGGTGGGAAAGGCTGGGAGGAAAAGTGAGAAAGCAGAGACTCTACTGCACAGCACGGAATGGGAGAAAACTGATAAGGGCAGGGGCAGATGGACAACAAGGCCTCAGATAGTTATGTATAGGTGAATTTTTCTGGGAGTCAGAGGAGATGCACAGAGTTTGCTGCAAACATAGTTGTTAGAGTTGGAATAAAATTTAAGACCCACCCTCTCAAGGAAATGAGAGGTCAGGAGAAGGTTATCAAGGAGTACTTTTATTTCCTTTTTCATATGCATTTTTCATAAAAGGTAATTGTTCTTCTGTATTCTGTGGTAAAACCCAGCTTTGAGGTTGAAAAGACCCTCTGTGTCCTTGGAAATGTTTATTTAAAACACACAAAAGATTCATATAAAGCCCTAGTCAACTCAAGGTTTTGCCACAAATACTTTCTACAGCCCATGTCATAAACACTCTAAAAATCGTGCTTTTTTTTTTTGCTTTTGTTTTGCTTTTTTTTGCTTTTTTTTTTAATATCAGCAGGGCCCAATAGAAAAGGCACTTAACTGCATATCTGCAGACTGACCTTGTATTTTGAAATCCATCACCAGCCTTCTGGATGACTTTGTGGAAAGTTCCTCCCAGAAAATAAAAATGATTATCACCTAGCAAGACCTTTCCCACCTAATCCTATTTTCTTAGCCTGCCTGGTATCATCTCATTCTTTCCTTAGAGAAACTCACTTGGCTTTGCAGACTCTCTATTATATTAGGTTGCAGTGGGGAACTGGCTTCTGTATAGCATCTACCATCTGGTGGTCCTGGTGTGAACAGAAGCAAGGTGAACAAAAAAGGATAGGTGTGTTTTGGAGCACAAAGCAACAACAGTGGGCTGCCTCCATATTCTGTAATTTGGGGTCATTAATCCCTTCTTCGTGAGCAAAAAGGTAAAGTGGTTACATGCTCAGTGAGAGGGGTTGGAGGATGACTTGAAAAAGGCATACCGGTTTAAACAGGAGAAGCCCACCATCCGTATGCTAAGCTCTCCGTCATGAACTCAAGACCTCCCATGGTTTAGAAGTCTTGCTTTGTTATTAGGAAGGTATATTGAAGAGGTGGGGGAGAAAAAAAAAAATAGCGTTCCAAGTGAAAACCATGACCCGGAGGTAAAACAAGAACCTCCTGCATGCGGAAGTCATTCCACAGCAAGCAACGTCTATACGTCTCTGTGATAATGACAAACAAAGAGAGCTTGTGCCCCTGTTATGTACTGGATAGGCTTCCTAGTGGATATTCCAGTAAGTATATTCATATAAACAAGGTAAAAATGCACTGGATCTATCAGCCTATATCTAGTTGCATACATATTCTATTCCCCCGCATCCAAATGAGTTCTTCTGATTATTTATTGTGATATGATTTATAAAGCATAGCACCTGTTACCTCAGGCACTAATTTATCATTATCAACCACTCTTCAAGGACAGAAAAATGTTGATTCCTTTTTGGTAGTGTTCTGTGAAACTAGACTGTCTGAATACTTATATTATGGAATAATGATAAGGAGCCTTTGCATGCTCTGCAGCAGAAGACATCAGTGATTCGTTGTTATACAGATCATACCTAGGCATCTCATTTGTCCATCACATTTAAAAGAAAAAAAAAAAAAAGAATCCATTTTTCTTGTTGGTAAAAGGGGCTGCTCTAAACACAAGTCTACAATAGGCTACATTCAGGTTAGTATCGCGAGAAACAGCCCAGGAATACACAATGACTTTCCAACTTAATCCACCACATAGAAGTAAATCAGGAACAAGTAACACTAAGGACATATAAGTAGAAAGGCTGAAACTGAAAACGGGAAGGAAGCGGAGTTAGGCTGTGTTTCTGAAATTTGGCCTTGGTGTGCAAGGCTGCTCTGAAAAAAGTTAGTCGTGCTTCAATGGAAACTAGGAGGACATCAAGCTGTTACATTTTGGGAAGGACCAGGGAATGACAAAGTTTTGTTTATTTGCATTTCTTATATAAATAGCTCCTGAATCCACATACTAGAATAATATTTCTTCCGAAGGACAAAACCCGTCTGGCAGCATTAATTATCTCTGACCTTCTTCAAAGGCATATTACTTTTCCAAAAAGCTGATGTGTGGGTGGAATATTATGCTCCTTTCTGAAACTTTTACCACGTGATACCTTTTTTCCTGTAAGCTGGATCACATATTTTTATTTCTTTTCTCCATAATTAACCACATCGAGGATGCCATTTTATGGAGCTGAAGATGACCTTAAAGATATCTAATTAGTAGGGATGTTGTCTTGTGCTGAGCTTTCACAGCTACTGTTAGCAGTATCCCAGCCACCAAGCCTACAGCCCTAGCTTGTGCACATCTACCAGAGTAGTTACTTTCCATTAAGTTGCACTGATCAGAGATGTCATTTATTACAGATATATGGCTTGCTGGATCTCTTTTTCTCAGGTAATTGACTGTGACATTGATCAGAATGTCTTGTTATGTTATGTCTTATTCTTTTTTTTTTTTCAGGACCATCCACTCAAAACCAAAAGAAACAAAACAAAAAGAAAGTAGCCACAAGCAAGCAAACAGTAAGTGTCTATGTTCAAAATTCTCTCTTGTAGTAGTGATTAGGTAGTCAGAAATATCCAAGATGCTTTCAAAATTATGGAAAGAAAAAAAAAGGAAAAAAAAGAAAGTCTAATTAAGGAGAACCATGGTCAGAAGACTGCTTTACAGACTTTCATCAACCCCAAATGTTTCTAGTTTTGACAATGGATAGTGGTGGTTTGGACACAGCACATTACAAGAGTCAGCGTAACACAAAGATGCCTTTGCCCATCACAGCATTTTTCCGGGGATGCTGAAGGAAGGTAGGAACACACCATAGCGCAGCACCATTCCTTTCAGAGTAACTTTTGCGAGTTTTAAAAATGTGAGTGCTATGTTATTACTAGGAGCACAGAGGGGCACTACTTTATCACGGTAATTCCTCTAGCCGTTTACAAAGTGAAGGTTTACCAAATTTCATAGACCAAATTTTCACACTTTCTAGACTAAATTTAAATACGTTATCATGAAGATAAATGCTTTCTACCAGGAAATCAATCACTGAAGTCATTTAACTTTTGGGTGAAAAATTCAGTACATAATTGAAGGATCCATTGTCATACCTCTGAATTATGAGCTCTGCTTACAGTCTCTTTTAAATCTGGTCTGGTAAGTAAAATGATATATTTAAGACATTTGTGCTGATCATGAATAAAGTTTTTCGAAAAAAATGTTGCCTTCAGCATACTTTCACCTTTCTGGTTCATTTATCTGCTAGAAGATACTTTTTGCCAAGACGATAGATTAAATTAAGTTATGCAAAATTTAAATTAAAAAAAAAAAAAAAAGATGTAAGCCAGTCATGTTCAGGGGAACAAGGAAGGGAACGACGAAATACTGCTTTAAAGGACAGACCTTTCGTCAGGTGGGAGGTTAAAAATATGAAGGAAGGAAGCACAACTACAAGTGCCCAGGCTGGGCAATGTTAGCCTAGTTCATTTAGATCTGCCATGCTTCTGTAAATACCACTGTCTGCTGTCCAGGGAGCTGTCTTTCTTACAGATTTGCCCAGTTTAGACTTTGTAAATCTTGTCTAAAACACTGTCTTGACTGTTTTGACAGGAAGCCTTCAATAAACAGCAAGGGGGATTACAACACGAATTATGCAATATATAGGTTTGGGGAAAAAAAAAAAAAAAAGGTATTTTTCAACTTTCCTAATGAAGGCTCTCACAGCTGTTCTAAAAAGCAGCAACATAAAATTTGGGGTCAGTTCTTTATCACCCTTTAAAGTGACAAGGTGTGACTACCAGAAACTTGCTACCGTCATCAGCATGAAATGAAGGTAATTGCTTCTGGGGACCTAGGTGCAGCAAGACAGAGCAGACTGCAGCTGGCTCAAAGCTACATGTTCTGACTGATCAGCTGTCTGCTGCCAGCAAGTGTAGGAGTCCCCGTCTCTCTTTTAAGTGAGAGCATTCGTAAGGTTTCTCTCTTCTCAAACAAATTTTCTCACCATTAGTTGATAACTAATATTCCCTTGCCTGCTACCAAATCTGGCTGGAAGCAGCTTGCATGTTCAAAATAGCATGACACTTTTGGGGGATGCAGACGGACAATGATCCCATAAACCGTGTTTCTTTAGGAAATCAGGAACCAGGGGGAATAGCTAGTTGGTTACCTCTGTCAAATGTCTCTTGTTGCAGATAATCTTCCAACAGAAGGATAAAGTAGTAGAAACTCACGCTCACATTACAGTACCCACATGCTGCAAAAGCAGCAAAAAGCAGGCAGTTCTAGGTTCCATCTGAAAAGGAAAGACTACAAAGAGATCCCCCAAGCATGACCAATCTGACAGAAATTTATTCGTCATCTGACTTCAGCATTTATCCAGTAGAAGTGTATCACACAGGACAAAAGATCCACAGAGGGACACATCAGAAAACTGGAAACAGGGCCTTTTGTTTAATTTTTAGTTAGGCAAACAGGCAAAGCAAAACCTTTTAAAATAGTGCAATAGTGCTTGATATTGCCACTGAGGGCTATCTCCCATCTTTAGGTTTCCTCCTGCCGCTGCTCCTAACCTGTTCCGAGTTCACTGGGTGAACTAGGAACAAACTGCCCATTGTCGGAGGCTGCAGAGGAAAGCACTGCTGGGACCTCCTCATCTTCCTCCCCCTGAGACTTGGTGTACAGCATCAGCCCAACCTCCTCTCTCATCCACTTTCTCTTACAGACCTGTTGATCCCATGCGTGCAATCGTATTGCTCCGGCATGTTACTGGAGAGAGGGAGACATGCCCCTAGGCCGAAGCTCCTTCCCCTTCCCCACAACCCCCTGCTCATTGCTGGAACAGAGGCCGCCAAAGAACCTCGGGGGAATGACAGCAAAATGGGGATGTTCGAGCAAGGCCTCAACACGGACCGGCATGGACAGCCAGGCCGGGCTGCCCCACAAGGTTGGTATTCAGGACACTGCAACAAGCAGGTGTGTACAAAACTCAGTGTAGCAAACATTTGGAAATGCAAATATAGAAATACAGTAATTTTAGTATGATAGTTTGCTGGTATCTACTTCTGCCTCCTAATGACAAAGGTAAGAGAGGTTATCTATGCTTCTAAGTTACGCACCATTATTAGTTAGCTTAGTTACTGTAGATTATCAATGAAAAATTGAACCAGAATAGCTCAAAAATTTCCAGTCATTTCTGATCATGCTAGTTCCATTTATTCCTAGACTATTTTCCTTAAAGTCTCTGATCCTGAAATCACATTGTTCTAAGAGTCTCATTTGCATTTATAGTCCGCATGTCCCATAAGTAAAAGCATATTTACCAGTGCAATCCAACACAAACTATAAAAGAGATAGCAAATAAAAACAATACAAAATTCATCTTTTTTTTTTCCTACCCTTATCTAGTAGGATTCACAAATATTTCTGCATTAACAGAATTGATTAGTGATTAATTCAGGAACAGATATGACATAGTTTACATTTTTAAAAGATTTTCACAGAATATTATTATGACACTTAATAAAGGATTAGTATAAATTGTCTCTCACAACTGGTTTAAAAAATTAGTTCTGAAATGACAAGTCCAGCTTCCATATAACTCTACTGAAGTCTGACTTTCATTTTTTTTACATGAAAGAATCAAATGACCACTAACTGTCTGCACATCCAAACACTGTTACACTGAGTCAAAAATCACATGTGCATTCTGGAACTTAACAATAGTTGCTATATTTATAGAACTATCTATTCTTCATAAGACACTCCAAATTCATTTGTATAATTCATTTGTCGATTTCTAGTACATTTAAGGTTTACTTTAATATGAATGGAAATTGAGCACTGCTATTTTTCTTTGCAGCTCTGTTAAAATTTACTTAAGATCAAAATCATTAGTCTCATCCTTAGTCAAATCCTTCATTAATTTAATTATATTAACATTTAACAGGTTCACTTTTTAAATTTAATTTTAACATAAACACTCAATATAACAAAAATTGAAAATTAATTAGTGATTCACTTCTTCTAACAGTGAACACTTACTAGATGGTTACAGGCTCTTCAGGAGGGACAGGCAGGGTAGGCGAGGTGGTGGGGTGGCGATGTATGTGAAGCATGGGCTGGACTGTGTGGAACTTCAAGTTGGCAATGGCAAAGTTGAGAGCCTCTGGGTAAGGATTAAGGGACAAACAAATAAAGGGGATGTCATTGTGGGAGTCTATTACAGACCAACCAGCCAGGAAGACAACACCGATGAATTATTCTTTGCGGAACTAAGAGATGCTTCCAGCTCAACTCCCCTTGTCCTTATGGGGGACTTCAACTTGCCAGACATCAACTGGGATCACCACATGGCTGACAGGAGCAAGTCCAGGAGGTTCATAAAGCACCTAGATGATTACTTCTTGGTGCAGGTGCTAAGGGAGCCAACAAGGAAAGGTGCCCTCCTAGATCTGTTGCTGGAGAAGAGAGAGGGTCTTGTGGGGGATGTGGCAATTGGCAGCCTTCTCGGTCATAGTGACCATGAAGTGGTTGAGTTTAAAATTTATGGCGACAGAAGGAAAACTGCCACCAAAACCTCAGCCCTGGATATGGGGAAAGCAGACTTCAGGCTGCTCAGGGAACTAGTCAGCAAGGTCCCCTGGGAAACTGCTTTTGAAGGTATTGGCGTCCATCAGTGCTGGTCAGTCTTTAAGCACTGCCTCCTAAAAGCACAAGATCAGGCAATTCCAAAATATCGGAAGTCAGGCAAGCAGGGCAGAAGGCCAGCCTGGCTGACCAGGGATCTTCTACTGAAGCCTAGGTGAAAAAAGAAAATGTATGGTTGCTGGAAGGAGGGTCAGACAACATGGAAGGAATACAGGGACACTATTCGCGTTTGTAGGCAGAAAATTCATGTAGCCAAAGCCCAACTACAGTTGAAGCTGGCCATGTCTGTGGGAGACAACAAAAAGGTTTTTTTTAGATATGTGAACAGAAAAAGGAGGACCAAAGAAAACATAGGTCCGCTACTTGATGGGGAAGGTCTCCTCACAGACAAGGACATAGGCAAAGCAGAGACTTTTAATGCTTTCTTCGCCTCTGTCTTCAACGCTGATGATGGGCTTCGGGACCCAGGGTGCCCTGAGCTGGAGGACCATGATGGTGGGAATGATAAACTCCCAACCGACCCTGAACATGTGCGGGATTTGCTGCTCCACCTGGATCCATACAAGTCCATGGGTCCGGTTGGGATTCATCCCACGGTGCTTAAAGAGCTGGCTGACATCATTGTGGGACCTCTCTCAATTATTTTTCAATGGTCTTGGGAATCTGGAGAGGTCCCAGTAGACTGGAAGCTGGCAAATGTTGTGCCAATTTTCAAGAAGGGCAAGAAAGAAGACGCTAGCAATTATAGGCCTGTCAGTCTCACGTCAGTGCCTGGTAAAATTATGGAGAGGATGATCCTTGAAGTTATTGAAGCGCACCTGGGGGACAATGCAGTCATTGGTCCCAGCCAACATGGGTTCATGAGGGGTAGGTCCTGCCTAACAAATCTGATTTCCTTTTATGATAAGATCACCCATCTAGTTGACCAAGGGAAACCAGCTGATGTGATCTTTTTGGACTTCAGCAAAGCTTTTGACACGGTTTCCCATAGGACCCTACTGGACAAAATGTCCAGCATACAACTTAACAAAAACATCATATGATGGGTGAGCAATTGGCTGATGCGCAGGGCTCAAAGGGTTGTGGTAAATGGGGCCACATCAGGCTGGCGGATGGTCATTAGTGGGGTCCCCTAAGGCTCCATTTTAGGGCCAGTCCTCTTCAATGTTTTTATAAATGATTTGGATGTAGGACTAGAAGGGGTTTTGAGCATATTTGCCAACGGCACCAAAATTAGAGGAGTTGTAGACTCTGCTGAAAGTGGAAAGGCCTTGCAGAGGGATCTGGACAGATTGGAGAGCTGGGTGATCACCAACCACATGAAGTTTAACAAAAGAAAATGCCAGGTCCTGCAGCTGGGACAGGGCAACCCCAGCTATACGTACAGACTGGGTGACGAGACGCTGGAGAGCAGCCCCGCAGAGAGGGATCTGGGGGTTGTGGTTGACAGCAAGTTGAATATGAGCCAGCAGTGTGCCCTGGCAGCCAGGAGGGCCAACCGTATCCTGGGGTGCATCAAGCACGGCATCGCTAGTCGGTCGAGGGAAGTGATTGTCTCAATCTGCTCTGCGCTGGTGTGGCCTCCCCTCGAGTACTGTGTGCAGTTCTGGGCACCACAGTACAAGAAGGACATTAAACTGTTGGAGAGTGTCCAGAGGAAGGCAACAAAGATGGTGAAGGGCCTAGAGGGGAAGACATATGAGGAGCGGCTGAGGGCACTGGGCCTGTTCAGCCTGGAGGAGGCTGAGGGGGGACCTCATCACAGTCTACAGATTCCTCATGAGGGGGAGTGGAGGGGCAGGCACCAACCTATTCTCCGTAATAACCAGTGACAGGACCTGCAGGAACGATGTTAAGCTGAGGCAGGGGAAGTTTAGGCTAGACATCAGGAAGAGGTTCTTCACCGAGAGGGTGGTCGCACACTGGGACAGGCTCCCCAGCGAAGCACTCACTGCACCAAGCCTGTCTGAATTTAAGAAGCAATTGGACTGTGCACGTAGTCACATGGTCTGTGTGGTGCCAGGAGTTGGACTCAATGATCCTTATGGGTCCCTTCCAACTTGGGATATTCTGTGATTCTATGATTCTACTTGTTGTGGTTTAACCCAGCAGGCAGCTGAGCACCACACAGCTGTTTGCTCACTCCCCACTCTGGGATGGGGGAGAGAATCAGAAAAAAAGTCAAACTCATGGGCTGAGATTAAGACAGTTTAATAGGACAAAAAATAAAGGGGAAATAATAATTGTATACATATATACATATACACAAAGCAAGTGATGCGTAACACAACTGCTCACCACCTGCCGACTGATGCCCAGCCAGTCCCTGAGCAGCAGCACCTGCCCCCCAGCCAACCCCCCCAGTTTATTGCTCAGCATGACACCACATGGTGTGAGACATCTCTTTGGCCATCTTACATCACCTGTCCTGGCTGTGTCCCCTCCCAGCAGGGCCGCACAAGGAGCTGAACAGTCCTTGGCTCTGTGTGAGCACTGCTCCGCAACAACTAAAACATCGGTTTGTTATCAGCATTAACAATAACAGCCACTATGAAGAAAATTAACCATATCCTAGCCAAAACCAGGACACTACTATATATAAACCACAAGAGACTTTGGTCTTTGGCACATACTCTATGTGCCTCTTTACCACATTATCTTTGCCACTATTAAAAAATACATTTAGTTTCTTAAGTTGGCACCATAAGGAAGAGTAGTAAGTTATCAAACAGTAATGAAGACTGAAAGCCAAGAACAGAACATTGATGTGGATATAGAAAAGCCAACAATTTTCTATAGTTTTGTTTGTTTTTTTTTTTTCTTGTTTATTTTCTAGCATTATAATGACTAAGCAGGCAGAGCAGCACATGAGGACTAGAAATACAATTCCTAAATAAGAGGATTTTGTCTCCAGCTGAAAGTATATGGATGCTTTTGCACTGCTGGTAAATCTGACAAATGTGAAATTACTGATAAAGAAATACTTATTCCAAAACATAATCCATTGTTGGCAAAAGCTTTTATCTACTATTAGTATTATTTAAATTTACCTAAATTGTTTTCCCACCAACAGAGTTCATGCTGCTTGCTCTCTCTTCCAGACAGAAGAGACAGTACTACGTCTGGTACTTGGTGCCAGGTCTGATGTAGAATCTTTTCATAGAAAAGTTTGTCATAAATGAAAGTCAGATTGCTTGAAAAAAAATATTGCTTTCAATTTCAATCCACTTTCAAAGACTTAAAGACTTTTGGTAAAAAAAAAGACACAGGAAAAACAAGAAAAAATGTAAGAAAATGAGAAGTAAACCTGTTTGAAGTTTTATACTGACTGCCAGTGTTAGTCAAAGACTAACATACAACAGATCTTTACATTTTAATTGCAGTTTCAATTTTACAATTAAATTTTCTGTAGTTACAGTACAAAAGATGAATCAGAAATTAGAAATGGAAGATTAAGTTGAAATTTTAGAAAGTATCCCGTTTCCTACATATACAAAATTCCGAACACTGAATTGTGACAGACTAAGAATATATTCAAGCACATTCAGAAAGGAAATGTGGGTACTAAGAGACCAAATGGGAACTGAATTGGAAATTAATATAAAATACATTAGTAGCATTGAAGTATAATATTATTATCAGGGATTGCTATAGCCAGGCATTTAAAGAAATGTTTATAGGTTATGTTTTCAGGGACATTACAATGCAAAGTTACATGAGAAGTTCACATAAAGCAGGACAAAATACTAGATATTACAAAAACACAGGTAAAGAGCAAATGCCAAGAAATTACAAAATTAAAGTAACTAAAAAATTCTCATTTGATACCTCAAGTTTACTGCAATCAAAATTTGGTTTTAATCACTAAAACTCTAATTATCTGAAAGATAATTTGATAAAATACTTGCCTGTTACTTATCAACCATAGGAATCAATCAATGAATTCATAAAACTCTCTGAAGAGTAAAAAGGAAGTAAAATTTCTGCCTGTATGGAAAGGTTGGTATTAGTGATCTGCTTACTCAGGACACGCAACTTTAGCTGAATGGATCCAATTTCTTAGACTGTATGAGTCACTCAGGACAGCAGCATTATGTCACAAAGTATGAAAGAAAGAAATTTAGCATATTACAGTTTTTCACTTTCCTATTCATGAATGAGGGAAATATCATTACGATTCTACATGATACAAAGTAACTTACAGAATACAGAGGTTTTGATGAACAATTTTATTGAAAGCACTAAAAACAATAAATAAATAAATAAATAAATTACTTTTTGAACTACAATAGAGAGTTGGCATACATTACACAGAACAACAATTCTCAAAAGATAGTGCTAGTCACTTTTGCTTAGACTCGAGTCTAGCACTGTTGCTCTCTGCCACTCCCAAATTATACAGAATTACTCTGAGGTCTACGCAGAAGTGATGGTGATCAGGATGTGTTGTCCTGAGAAGTTCTTTGATCACTTCGGGAAGCGCAAACGATTCAAACATCTTCTTATTGCTTCTGCAAAAGATTTAACATAGAATAATTGACATAAGATAATTGACAAGTTTCAACTTAACAGTAAAGACTTTACAGATCTATTATCTATCAGTTAAAAAAAAATTATATTGGGAGCTTCACATAACTCTGTCTCTAAGCAGAAAATTATCAATGCATTGTAAGAAAAATCTTGACAAAAATCATCAAGAACTATGCTTTCTCTTGACTAAATGGTATTTACATGTAGTACAGTGGAAGATCAAGGAAAACCTGTAAAAAGTTTTCCCCAATTAGAAGCAAGATTTCAGAAACAGGACACGTACAGAAAATCCACAATAACATCAAGGCAAATATAGTAATGAACTACTACAAAACCAAGGGTAAAAAATTTACTTTAAAGAATATATCAAAGTTCATTTTTTAAGATTCATGGCACTACCTGTGAGGTTGTCTTTTAATTAAAAAATTTAAAAATCTGGATTTCTGAGTACACTTTTAGTTTATTTCCAATGAAAAATATGATTTAAATTAGAGTATTTTACAGGAAAACTTTTTTTCCCCCCGAGTTCAATTTTGTTCCTAAGAAAAATCAAACTAAACCCTCAGTTTTGCAAATAACTAACTCTAATGTAAGCTACGGTTTAGTGTAAATACCTGCTTTTGTAAATGAAACAATCCCATTAAATAATGCACATCAATGGAACTCAGCAGCATTCTACCACTGACATGTTGAAGATCTTTGTTACAATAAATTAGTAACCAACAAGCAACGGAAACCTATTTTGTAAAGGTTAACATTCCCCCAAAGTCTTATATGGCTCAAGACCTTAAACTCTGTTTTTTTTTGATAGAGATGAAAATTGACAAAACTTAAATTTAAGTCACATACAAAACAATTTTCAGAGGACATTTTTACCAAGTAACTCGGTAAAACTGAAGGTCGGGGGGAAGAAAAGAAGGGTTTTCTTCTAAGCATTCTTGTCATCTAAATAAATAAGGAATATATGTTCTTTAGGCTAGTTATTTTTTAGTTCATATTCTGAACTACACAGATTTATAGGCAAATTGAGAGACTCATCTTACATATCTGTGACAAACATTTTAAACATAATTGCTAACAATGAAAGTCCAGTATTATTTGTATTGGAGCAAATGAACGTCAAAACAGAGATGAGCTTTTTAAAAAAAGAGAAATGTCCCCAAGTTCAGTGATCTAATGGTAATTAACAGAAAAACAGTAATAAAGGATTACTTTATTTCGGAGAGTTTCCGTAGCATAAAACAAATCTTTTTCAAAAAGCACATGTCTAGTCCGGGATTCTGAAGCAATTCAGAACAAGCACGGAAAACGGATTCAGTACTGCAGTATTCCAGGAAAAGCTGTAAGCAATCTGTAAAAGAAAATAATTAAAAAGTTTCATCACAGAACTTGGTGCAGGGAAAAATAAATCATTGATTTATAGCTTTTGAGGGCTTTATATGCCTCATGTTGTGCAACCATGAGAACAATGTAATAACTGGGTATATTCCAGGCATGTGACGCAAAAATCAGGTAAAACTAAGAACTAAAAACCACCCAAGTTCCTAAGAGTTCTGATGTCACCAGCACTTGTGGTATTAAAACAAGGCCTATTCCCCTAAAAACAAAGGAAAATAGGACACTGAACAATTTTAAACTCAAATTAAAAAATCTTATCTTCAACATGTTTATTCAATGTTAGTTGATCATGATCCTTTTCTTATGATTACGTGAGGAGAACACTAAGCTATGCTAAAAAGACTCAAAAGGAAATATTTTAAGCTGCTGCAAAATGATGTACAGAAATAGTACCTGTAGACACTGATGTGATACTAGACAGCCTTTCATTATCAAAATACTGTCACTGTGCTGTTTCAAGACAGGCAGAATAGTAATTGAGAGGTCAGAGTTGGATAAGAACACCTGAATATCGAAACAATTCCTGTAAAATGCTGGATAATTTTTTAACATGGCCATATTGTATAATCTTTTCCATTTATCCTGCTCTCCAAAACTCAGTCAATTTAGAATAAAGTAAAATCTGTTCCCTTGTGTTGTTTCACTCTTGATTCTAATAGTACAGACTGATTTATAGCAACACCATAAAGAACATAAGTAATGATTTAATAGGTAACAGAACTGAACAAATTTGTTAGGAATCCAACAAAAGTCACTATTCACTGCGCTCTGCCCTTAGTGTATAAACACACTTGGTATGCCCCAGGATAAGTTACTTAGAATATGCCATTAAATTAATAGTTATTGTAATATTATTCTACTTTTACTGTAGAAGGAGGTCCTACAATTTATTCCTATAAATATCCACAAAATGCCTTAAATTCCTTTTTGTAGGTGTAAACAAATACCATATTCAGCTTACCTGGGCATTTTTTTGCTGGCTTGTTCTTACTGGTCTTAAAAATACTGTATTATTTTATTATTAAAAATTCTGGTCTTAAGGTATCTTAAAAATACTTTATTAATATATATATACACACATATACACACAGATACACTGTAAGAATGTTTTAACTGTGAGGTTTATAAAACAATATAAAAAATATGCTGAGGGATTTTTACTATAAAACAGAAGAGCCAAGGTGGAAATAATATCTCAAGTCTCACAAAGTTCAATTACGTGAAAGCAAACTGATAAAGACATGCATTTAAAGAGATTTTTCATACATCGTTTATATATTCATTTCAAATAAGCTTTTGCAGAATATATTTTAAATCATCAAAAATGTACAAAGTAAGCATATAATTTAAATGCCTGTCTATCTGATGAACTGGAAGAATAAAAACTGTATATTTTTAAATATTTTTGTTTCATCTCTGCACAGATTTTGTTTTTATTAACTACTGTAGAAAAACTAAATTGGAATCTATCCTGTCAGGATTTGACACAATTTTAAATAATCTGCAAAAGCCTCCCATTGTAACCATAAAAAAATGCAGCATTTTGTAGCTACATTAACTTAACTTGATTGGTAGACTGCAATGAACAATGACCAATTTATCACTGTTGACAGAATTCATCTGAAATTTACCCTCAAAGTAATCAGTCACTCACAGCATCAAATCTCACCAGCTATAGTTATTCAGAAAATTCTGTTTTATAGCTAAAGCTCTGTCACCTCAGAAAATGAAGACTGTCAGGAACACCAGCTTGAAGTTCATGTTTTCACAAATTAACCATTACAGTTTTGCTTCATTTCTAATTGCATGTGGATCTGCCAGGAGACTGGACCAACCCAACCGAGTGATGGAAAGTTAGCTCATGGAAAAGTTACATAAGGACCACAGAAACAGAAAACACTTGAAAGAAACAGTAACAACACTGAACAGCTTCCTAATGAGCTGTTGTCTCTAACACAGTCACCTGCAAGATTGGAACCATTTGCTGAGTTTAACTCATTCTCTTGTCATCAACAGCTGGGCCTGGTAAGAGCCAGTGGTTATGGCACAACAGAGGGCAGGCAAGATAACAGTCAGCGCAAGGCCCCTCGAGTGTGGATGCCTTCGTGGGTGACCCCGAGTTAAGAGACCCCAAGGACAGCTTCAGCCCATCACCCAATACGTGTTGACCTCAGGATGGTATGAATTGCTCTTCAGCTTCCTAGATGTGCAAGACCTTCACGCAGCTGTGACACGGGATGTACGGGAGACCAGCGCCATTCTCAAATGACAATCACACACACACAAAAAAAAAAGCAATAAAAAAGGTTAAAAATAGAACAGGATTCCTTATGTCACAGAAGTCAGTTGGACTGAACAGAAGTTTACAAGGAACAGAAAAGACCAGAACAAAAACCTACACCTTGGAGGCCAGGAACTACCTTTATAACAAGACAGATTGTATGAAAAGTTGTTCTTTTTTAACAAGGTCTAACAACCCCTCACCCCCCCATAAAAGCAGAAGGTCTGCCAGCCACAGAAGTAAAAATATCAAAAAATAACTAGTAAGGCCCGCACAAGAAAGATGGGACAGAAGATAAAGGCATTTTAGTCTTTTGGGTGCACACCTTGGCTAGTTTGCTGGTTTGCAGGAAATCTATCTTGATGGAAAGGACAAGGAAGGACAAGCCCCAAACCTGTAATTCCAAAAGAGCCCTTTAGGCAGGGACACCACAGCAGACCTCAGGAATCTGAAAGAAACGTTAGCTGGATTTTATGACAAGGAAAGTTAGACAGTTGTTGCTAACAAGTTGGGAAGTGGCACTTTGTGAAGAGGGAACAGCCAATGTAATACATGTATGTAGGACATGTACAAAAAAAACCAAACCAATCTGAACATATTCATGCCCTTCAATAAAACTCCCAAGACATTTTCAGAAACTAAAGACAGAAGTGTGCTATAGGTTTATGCAGCATTACATGCAATATCATTGTATTGGAGAAGATGGGGATTAGAAAAAGAACTGGAAGGTGTGTAAGGAGTTGGCTAAAAAGAAAGCAAACCATCTGGCTTTGAAAAGTGAACTTCTAGTTTTAAACGGTCTAGTTTTAAACAGCAACCAATATGGTCTGACCGTTGAAGAGTGATTCTAATGAGGCCTTAGAGAGAAAAACACCATTCCACAAATAACCTAGATAGCCTGTAAATCGCAGCTATACACTATTCGGGGTTACTTTGTTTAGTAAACCAGAAAAAGCCTAACGACCTACTAGAATCACTAAAGGAATCACAACTCTCTCTTCCAGGTGGAAACCTAAAAGAGCTTTGTTCCAACAATTCTTCTGTCCTTGCCTGCCTTATTTCCTCTGTTCCACTCCTGCAATAACCAGCTCAGAACTAAGCACAATATTTCAAACAAGATGACAAACTCAAATAAAGTCTTAACATAATTAAACCTAACCTGAGATGCAACTCATATGATTCTGGAACATCATGTCATATAAATAAAGTCTGAACTCTTACAATACACAGGTGTTATTCAAACTGCACAAATTATACCACCTACTTCCAAAAAAAGCCCCAAGGAAAATAACCTTCTTTATAAAATTACTTCAGCTATAGCATTGGTCTCAATTTTCCTCGAATGTTACAGAGAAACATTGGCTAATAAGTACAATTGTTCTATGAGTCAAATTAAGAAAAAAAGTATTAAAATTTGGTTTTGTTCAACTGAACAGTGTTTGAGGTGCATTCAAAGTTTATCAAAGCATTAAATCTACTTTCTGTGACAATGTTATCAGATCAGGTTTTGTTATCACACCCATCTTCGGGCAGGTTCATAGCTTAAAGATCACTCAAGAATTAATTATTCCTCCACCTCTGCCTGCTGATTCCTCTCTTCCTTGTAAAAAAGAACTAGCAGAAGAAAGTAACAATCAGAAAAGTAGAAGATATTGCATATGAACACGTAACCTGAGCTGGAAAGTACCAAAGAACATACAATAACAAACTGACAGAAAGAGAAAGAAAGTACCAAACAATGTTATCTTTCAGACCTCCACCATTTCCAATTGAAACAATGGTGTCGGGACTCTCCCCTGACAGGATTCTGGATGTGAAACACCTGAACCAAAATGGGGATGGGGTACATAAAAAGCTGTGTGCCAGTAAAGATGAAGAGCAAATAAGATTATTAATTCTAATTTGCCATTAAGATACTGCATATTGACAGGAAACAGATGATACCAATACCTCAACTGTTACATTTGACGTTATGTTTTCAGTAACTGGATGCCTTATTAGCATTGTTGACGTGTGAACTAGCAAGGGAAACTTGGACACCCACTGGATCAGAAATACTACGAAGCCAAAAGGAATGATACTGCTCTAAAATCTGAAAAAATGAGTACTGAAACCAAGTCGGTCAATGGGCTTAAGCAATACTGCAGAATCTCTTATTATTAATTTCTATCAAAGCACAGAAATGTCCATCTTAGGCCAATAGGTGCTTTCTTCTCATGCAGCTTAAGTAATTTCCCTCAATATATGAGGGAGTCTAGGCCTTATGTCTGGAATATGAGGACGAGAATTTTTTTTTTTTTTTTCAGGAAAAAACCTACAAGAGGGCTTCAGATAGGTCTGAAATGTATAGAACCATTAGCATATATTGCTTACTGTAACAACAGGTACATGCAGTTACAGGAAGAGGCAGTGCAAAGCATTTGGTATTTCACATCTGACTCATCTTGCAGCCTGGACAATTAAAATTTGAATCCATAAAAATACTTCACAAAAAAATAAATTAAAAAATTAAGTTATGAAAAAGAACATCTGAAAAAAATCAGTGCTTTTTTTTTCTTACTCAGTTTCTAATCACGTAAGCTGTAACGGTAATATGTTTAAACAAAAATACTGGAATAATCATATAGACTCAGAAGATTATTCCAGCAAATCGAAAGAATGCTTAGGGATTGCATATCATAGAGAAAAAATATAGACTTCGACTCCTGTTGGTCAGAGGCTGTTTCGTTGGGTAACACGTTTCCATATTTTAGTACAAGATCAGCTACTTATGACTTCATATTTAAGGCTGCATAACAATAAAGTTTTAAAATTGTGCATAAAGTCCTGTTTTAGTCTAACACAGAGAGACCTCTGAATATTCACAGCCACCTTCCAGTTTGCTTTTAATAACTTGTTCATAAGAAACATACAAAGGTATGAAATTATGATTACCTGTCAACAATACTACTTGTCATCATTAACAATTTCTTGGAAAACATTAACTATATATTGGAAAAGAACAGAATCTGACTATAGCATGTATATAGGCAATTCCTTATACCAAAGAGAAAGGCTCTGCATAAGGCTTTATATCCAGTTGCTGAAAAATAAATTCTCAATCATATGTTAATCCAATTAAGCATTAGTCCTCCTTCCCTGGTTTTGCATATATATCTTCTCTGAGAAGCAACATGGCAAAATGTGAACTTCTCACAATTTATCTCCATTATTCTTCTAAATCTAGGCATCTAGCATATCAAAATGACTACTGCTAGGTAACAGAACATGTACTGTTAGTGGAATTTTTCTTCAAAGTCATGTCAGATACCATCAACCCTGCTTAGGTTTTTCTCTCCCAGTTACTTTACCAATCAAAATTACGATGATTAGAAATACTTTGGTGTAAAAAAAACTAAACTAACCACACGGTCTGAAAGGAAGAAAACAACATCAGGTAAATCTTTCTGCCACTTATCTCACTACAAAATAGCTTCTAACTCAATGTTTTTCCATCCCAAGTTAAACACGCTTTCTATTTTCACCGCTATAGTACATGGTAACAAAATACCCCAAGCCAACAATATGTATTTCACAAATAGCAGCAGTCCCTTCTCCTCCCCTTTTCTGTTCTAAAAAAACAGCGAATGATTTTTATTCTAAGAAAAGTAACAAGGATTATTCCACACGACACTGGAATGGCTCACTAGTTTTGTGTTCATCCAGACTGTTATCAACTGATTCTTTGCCTGTATCACCTGGAAAAGCACTGTGAATAATGAGATTATTAACCCTTTTATAGGACCACACTACAGTACAATTCAGCGAAACATAACCATCTCTTACAGATGTGCCATTTCCAATTATTTGAAAGTGAAAAATGGCTAGGGGAGAGCTGTTCATGGGGGGGGAGGGGGGGAGATAAACTTTTTTTTTTTTTTTTTATCTCCACCTGCTAACAGGATTTCATGAAATGGCTGCCCTGGCACAGTCTTACTTCAAAAGAAAAATACTCATTGGCAAAACATCAGCAAGGTAAACCAGTGCAATAAACAGAAAAGCTAAACTAAATATAATAACAAAAAAATCACACCAGTAAGAAAGCAACCAGGACAATATGTAAAGCATGGATGCTGACAGCGAGAAGAGACAGACAATTCAGAAACATACTTTATATCTCTAATGAATTTAAATGACACAAATAAATGCTAATGCTAGATTAGGTTATTTATAGAGAAGCATCACGTTATTTTTTACTTGGTATTTATACTTATCTCACCTATTTTCATCATAACTTTTTTTTTTTTTTTTCAATTACTCACTTTTATCAGAGCTCCTGGCCATCTCAGTTAATGCATCAAGAGGACAAGAAAGGAGACATTTTCTGGATATAGTTAAGTGGCTTAGTACGACAGGCACACATTGGTATTGCAAAAATAACATCTTTCCTTCATCTGTTCTCAAGTCCACGCAAAGGGAACGAAATGCATGAGTCAGGTAATTCACTGAAAGATAACAGAAAACAGGGAATAAAAATTCTATAATCACAGTTCCATTAGATGATCACAAACATGTGAATATTTATCCTAAGAGTTACTGTTGCAAATATATACTAATAAAAAAAGTTAGATGGCTGAAAATATTAATTTTATTTATTTATTTAAAGGCATACTCTGCCTATTTTTATTCCTTAAAAAAATTGTTGTGAGTGGAAAAAAAGACATGCTACAACTCACAAATTGAGCAAAATATATTTACAAACATAAAACCTTTCTAATATCTTCCTTAAGAGAGAAAAGGAAATCACAAGCTGCATAGTTTGGGACTATATTGGTTTCAACATCTGGGAAGCCTCTAATAAAGGAGTAAAAGGCTAATTCATCTGAATAAGTGCAATTACTTTCATGACAGCAACTATTCGCATTCCTTTCCATAAAAGGCTGTAGTTTAAGTTTCAGTGCATCTATGTTATATACGCATCCATTTTGGAGAGCACTAAATTATTCAGAGAATTTAGATTAAGTGAATCAATTCAATTTTCTTAATTTCATGATGTCAAATCTTCCTCAATATCTTGGAATAGCATTGATCATCCGGAGCACAGAAAATTAGGAGTAAGGCAAAAATTTATCACACAGCAAAAGTTTAATTGCAGTGCCATCTGCTGGATATTAGCATCTTGAAGGAAACAGGATATATATTTAAACTGAACATGCTGCTTTATCATCACTAGATCATTAGACACGTGGTCAGTGATGAAAATTCATACACAGTAAGTTTCAACATACATTTAATAGATTTTTTTTCCACGTTCTATAAGCTTGCAGTAAAAACCAACCATGAGAAGCTAAACTGATTCATTCTGATCAACAGCTTTCATCTGCTTACAGTTAATCTCTGCAATAAGTACTTTTTTTTGTATTGTAATTCATTTTCATCATTTTTATCAACCATTTCTAGAAATGTGAGTTTCAATTTCAGGGTAATCATCGTGCTTCACCAAAATATACTGACTGAAACTATATGATACTGAAATTGAAAATATACCGATTCTTCCCTCCAACAGCTGAAATACTGTACTTGCTTATTAATGGTGTCAGGATGGTCTTCCAGAATGTTTAAATCCTGTTTATTCTAAGCACTACCAGTATAAATACTGCACAGGTCAGTATTTTTGTCATCACTTCAACGAAAATTTTTTGTCTTTTCAGGCTCTGTTTGTTTTTAAAGAAACTCCTGCTGAGAAGAGATGCTACGGCATCCTGGAGATTGCACAAGTGGAGTAACTGTCATGAACTGAAGCAAAAGTCACTAAGAACTGTGATATCTCCAGACAAGTATGACCTTGTTTGCTTTGCCTGTTAACAAAATACATTACTATACTGCATCAGCATATAGTAGCATTTTTCAATGTTTTTCAATGTTGATAATGTTTATGGGTAGCCACTTGCAGTGACAGACTTGGTAGGAGAGGAGGGGAGACAGCAGAGAGGTAAGAGCTAGACAGACTATGAGCTTTACATCAAACTTGGACAAAGCAATGAAATTCTAGAACTCTCTGAAATTTGCTACTGATTTCAGTTTACTGAAGAGCAATTAGCTGTACCATTATATGCAGTGAAGATCTTGACAAACAAATCACTGCTAGAGTGATTGCTTGAGAGAATTACCAACATCTCTTTTCCCCTTCGTCACAAAAAACGTTGATCTCACTGACAACAATAACACATATTAAAATGACCACACAAATTATGACATGAATAATAGCAAGGTTCATACTTCCTTCCCTATATTATGCTTTATCAGGTGGTAAAATTCAAATAAAACATCCTTCACTAATAAAGCATTACAGATGCTACAGTATCATTGAACTGCTGCATTTTGTAAATTTGTTTTTCATCCAGGCACATTCCTGGAAATAAGATTTTTTAAAAAAAGGATAAAAATAAAAAGATGATAAAAAAAGACATCATAAAAACCAGAACTTACCTCGCTGAAACTTCGCTGTTTCAAGCAAAATTAAAGTTGACAGAAACCTCAAAGGCATAAAGGAGCTTGTAAAGAAAAGTACAGTTTTTGGTGTACTCTGTGTAGACTTTTCAGACCATGTTTGCAGGTTTCCCTGATGTTCTATGCCTTTGAAAATAACTTCTCCAAGTCTCTCCATTGTTGATGTCATGCTTGCATGCTGTTTCAAACAACGTGCACATTTAGTGTAAACATTAAAATACAAGAAAATCCTGTCTACTATGTATAGATATGTATGTTCCCCTAAGGATTAAATATTAAATAGCAAATGCCTTGACCATGTATTGCAATATAATCTGTACTACTTTGCGTTCCATAAGCAGTTGAACAACATTAGCACAGGGCCTTGTCAACACACACTTCACAAAAAGACAAGGTAGTCAGGACCCCTGATATGCTGACATTATTTAATTTGCCTCTGGTTCCAGAATAAAGTCAGTTCAAACTCAGCTTTAATCAACGCTGCCTACTACACTATACTCTTTTCTGAAGATGCCTGAAGCTAGATCCTACAAAAGCATTTACAGAATTAAGGTCTAAACATGAACCTTAAGAATACCGTACAGGTAAGACGTATTGGACTTTTCAACAAACTGTACAGAAATATTACTTCGGAATCAAACTTAATAACATGCTCATTTAGAATATTTTCTTATTAGCACTAGAACCACCAGCTTACAGTTCTATTCAGTTAGACACTGAGTAGAGAACAAAGAAATCAAAATTCCTTTGCTACTTTGCCACACATTGCCATCAATTTCAACAAATCTCATGCATAAAGTGAACAAAAATATATTTCTTTTCCTAGTTCACAAGTTTTGTAAGCACATAGGTAAAATATCATTCCTGAGATGCTAGACACTGCTGCAACAAAGATCACATATGTATGTAAAAATATGTTTACATACATGGTGCAAAATATAACAATGAATGTGAGAAAGTTAATTTGATGAGAATTATTTTTTCATTTGCTATGTATCTGTGGTAGGAATTTATGCTTTGCAAAGAGAGCAAAGTTTCTTTTATATATAATCCCTGAAAACATCTACTTTTCATACTCATTTATAATACAAAATATCACTCGGGAACTTACCTTATTACCAGTGTTTATCTGCCTTAGAGACCAGTAGATAAATTGAATGACAGGCATATATAGTTTAGGATCCACAAATGGCATCCACTGGAGCTGTCCAGTGACCACATGCAAAAGCTGTAAAAATACAGAATGGCAAAGTTATATGCAGTATATGAACTTACAGTATAAGCTAACCACAAGTAAAAAGCAAACAAAGAAAAACAAAACAAAACAACACTAAAGTAAAATAAACTTATTCCCAGAGTTTAACAGACTACATGTGCAAATACTCACTGTGCAGACCTGGTACAGGTAACAGAATTATATACATATACTGAATTTACATTTTACACAGGTTTACACAAAAAGTGGAAAGACATTGTGTGAGCTCAGACTCTGAAGTCTAATACCAATGGCTACAAATTTTAAATATAATGAAAAAAACACTGTAAAAGCAGATTTCCTGAACACCTCACTGATTTCCAAGCCTTGGTATCCCAAGAAAGACGGTGTTAAAAGAATTGCATGGTATCATCTTTTATAAGACATAAATTGAACTTTTAATACCTAATATCAGCACTAAAATACTTTAAATTAGATGTGTATATCTCCTTAGAAAAAAGGAATTACATACAGTATTACAGATAAAACACAAGACAAATTATCAGCTGATAAAAATGACTTAAAAGAGAAAGACAGGTGGAATCTAAAGTTCAGACTGAACAGTACACATTTCCTTAAAAATGATCTGTATGTTCCACGAATGACAAATTATCTCTTACATCTCACTGTTGGAATTAATACTGATGGACTGTCATTTTCTTTTAATTAATGTATTCAAAGCGCGTATAAAACAGGCTGACCTGTTACACTCTCAAAAATAATAAAAAGAATCTTAACATTTTAGCCTCAACAAATTCAAATGCCTTTACCTTCATACAATTTTCTGGAGTGCAGTTTTCTTTAGCACACTGAGGTTTATCATTGCCCTCTCTCTCTCCTTGTATTTCTATTTTGCTAAGGTGTTCGTTTGAGATCCAGTCCATAAGAATAGTTAAGAGGTCGTAAACTTTTGAATTCAGTAGTACCTGTAATACATCCACAACATCAGTTATTTCAGCTTTCAAGTTTATGATTTTCTAAACCACAACACCAATAGACTAAAATATATGAGTACATTAGTAATACGCAAATGCTTTATTATGTGCTTAGACAAATGTTTATGAAAGGCTTGGGAAGAATTGGGAAGAGATTTTCACATACAAAATCAATCTATTTTATAATTCTAACGAAATGCTTTAAAAAGGAAAAAGCAAATCTTTAATGATCTGTGCATGTGGAAATCCTCATTTTGATACATGTGATACACTCCTTTGCTTTATTTCATACAATCTACTTATGCTAAATTTTAACTGTGTAAGTAGCACCGTTAGAAGAATAAAGACTTCATGACATTGTCATTCTGTCCCTCTACTACAACTGTACAGAAAAACTCTGTGAAAGGTATCCAGAGGTTCCTGAAGACAGGCTGCACAAACAGCTCTTTAAAACCTTCACAGGTCTTCTTGTATCTACCTTCAGACAACTGTTCTTCTCTTCACTCA
Source organism: Anser cygnoides (assembly GCF_040182565.1). Classification (NCBI taxonomy): domain Eukaryota; kingdom Metazoa; phylum Chordata; class Aves; order Anseriformes; family Anatidae; genus Anser; species Anser cygnoides. Next base: position 146,888,717 of record NC_089873.1, on the reverse strand, counting down.
GAATTATAACTACTGATGCTGCTCATATATCACTTGCGACTAAAGTACGCTAAAACCTACGTACACAGAGAAATATGTTGGCTATATAGAGACAGTACAGTTTTAAGGCATCTGATATAGATCAAGTAGAATGGCGTGAATATCTCTCTTTCTCATTTCAGTTTAGCCTCTAGCGGGAGAAAGTCATTACCAGTCGGGAAATGTTGGCAGAGTGCTAGCAGAGGACTTGCTACTGACTGGAATAACATGGAGACAGAAAGTATTTCATTAAGTGATGCAAGAAGGTATTTTAAGGAAAACAAGGTGATCCTTTTGGAACTATATATGAACACTGCATTTATCCTTTCCCACATTAAAGACCATTTCCCCAAAGTATAACAGCAGTACAATCATCTCTGGCTTATAAAATTAAAATTTGCTATCTGACTTCTCTAACTACATTTCAGCTGGTTTTATTCATAAAGGACAGTGTTGTACTGTAGCAGTAACCAGAATAAGTTTAAGATTTGCTCTGACACAGCAGAAGAAAACAGTTACAGTGCAGGCAGAATATAATTTTAATTCATAGTTGAGAGATAACATGAGAGGAAGAAGAAAACAGCTAAATAAGCAAAAAACATATACATACACAATATAAAATTCAAAAGACATTTTTAGCAACATACTTTATTCTTTCAGTTGACTGTTTCTCCCAATATAGTGTCTACCTATTCCTACTGTAATTAACTCACTAAAAAAAATCAATAAAAATTATTTTATTTTTCTAATTTCTAGCATTTTCTAATTTCTAGCAGATACATAACGTTCTACTGCCTAAAGTCTTTCACACAGATCTTTCACCTTGCCCAGTCCTTACCTTATCACTTTCTGATGCTCCTGTCTCATTTTCCTCCTTAACAGGTTTAGGTTGGCACACCACTCCTCCTGAATCATTGGACTTCTGTGCCATTACCAATGCATGCTTCTGCTACAATAAAATGTAACAATTATATTTCACTTGTTAACTATAACGGAAGAAGGTACCTGGAAGAAGAAACCTTACCTGTAAATCATTTAACTGAGCTTGCATGCTTCTTGCTCGATTATCTAACTTCTTGTTCTGTTCGTTCGCGTCACTTAACTGAAAGAATCAAAAACCATTCAAATAGCTGTAGATTCAAAACTCACTTTTTGACTTAACCATCACACTGAAATCATTTGATGTGATTCCTAAAAGTTCAATTTTTTTCTTCTCAGCATGGACAGTGATAGAAACAAAATCACTGTCCACTTCCTCAACAAATCACGGGATGGCCGAGGTGGGAAGGGACCTCTGGAGACCATCTGGTCCAACCATCTTGTTTAAACAGGGCCACCCAGAGCAGGCTGCCCAGGACCACGTCCAAGCAGCTTGTGAAGATCTTCAAGGACGGGGACTCCTCAACCTCTCCAGGCAACCTCTGCCTGGATAAATAAAATAGTCGTGGCTCTTTGTTGACTTGCGGCCCAACCTTTCCGCTTACAGGGGAAGAATAAGCACAATACCTCTTTAGGGATATAGGCACTACGTATTTGATTACTTCTCATAAAGAAATGACACAAAAAACGGAGTGCATGTTTCAAGAATGGTCTAATGGCCTTGGAAATAGAGAGGGTGAAAGTTTTCTTCTCGCAAGAATGACACTGTCACTGACCATGCTCTGTGAGAAAAGAATACGAGGCAAACTATAACCTCCATTTAAATATAAGTAACGTACTCTATGGATACAACAAACATCCCGATCATCATGCAAGTCCTCTGTGAATACTTCAGTTTGCACAAAAGAGAAGGACAAAGATTTTACTGAGACTAGGAAGCAGATGATTTTCATCAGACTCAAGAGCATCAGAACTGCAATTCACTGAAGGAGCAATGGTCAAAAGAGTTTACGTAGCAATTTGCCTGTCAGCATTTAGGTCAGATTTAAGTCAAGTGAGAAGAAAACTTTAACTCTGTATTATTGTGAACCACTGTCTCAGCGTGTCTTTAAGAACAGAGAAAATATTCCTTTAATTAACACTTTCAAAAATAACTGAAGATACTGAGTAATCATGGAATTAGAAATACACATACTACTTTTTATTTAATAGAATCAGCAGAGCAATTCAGCACAGGGTGGCTTCCATTATAAAATACTTTCTCTCTATCCAATCTCAGTTTGCTTCAAAGGATATGGTTAGTCTTTCCTAAAATCACCTGTTGCTACAGGGTCAGGGGACTAACTCTAATTTCTTTAATACTGGAAAAGATCTGAGAGACTAAATTTCACGTGCTAGAAAATGAAGCAGAAAGTAATTACAACCATTCACACAATTCTTGTCTTACAGAAACAAAATCAGCAATTTTGCAAACAACTTGTTCAAACGTTTAAAATTGTTGACTGTAACTTCTAAAGCTACTAATAACAGGAAATAATTAATCTTGCCTGTTTTTTTAGGGAATCATTCTCATCCATCACAGACTTAAATGATGACTTCAGTTTACTATTTTCCTCAGCCACTCCTCTCAAGGTTTCTTTCATTTGGTTCATTTCGGTATCAGGTTGCTATAGAAATATCAAATGTTAAAGCATGATTAACAAGAGCGTATTTTAGAAATATCAAATGTTAAAGCATGATTAACAAGAGCGTATTTTAGAAATAATTCTCAACTAAGTTCCATTTTCCTGTTAAAATAATAGGACAAACTTCCAAAGATCAAATTTGTAATTCTGCATGGTCCAATCTGCACATACAACCAGTAGTGAAGAAAGCAACATCCACACCACGTATTAAGAAGAAATAGAAAGAAAATGGGAGCCACGGCGTACAGCCTATGGATCTTATTTTTTTCCAGAAAATACCTAGATCTTCTCAATTGTACATTCCTCAGTTAAGTCACATGTGGGAAAGAACTGTGAATGAAAACAAATGTCAAAGCTTTTGTTTACACTTAGCTTTTCTTCTTAGCATCCATTTTAACCACAAACATGCCCAATTCTCTCTTTCTTGAATCTTTCAAATATTCTAACCATTCACTGCTGATAGTTAAGACGCTTTAGTTCACCTGTACTTAAACACCTGTCCTGCAATGTCCAGGAATGTATCCAATACTTGTTACATTTCATTGAATTGGAAAAAAAAAAAAACCTTGTGAAACTCAACATAGTTATCTTTTAATATAATATTTTATAACAATTTAATAATATAATTTAATACCAGGACATACCATTAAATTATAAGCAAAAACAGACAAAAAACAGCAACAAAGGAAAACTGAAATGACAATTACTTGTAACAGTCAAAAACCTGTACGTCTTGAAAAAGAAACCAAGGAATGTGTCTTTTCTCCCCCTCACTGGAAATTTGTAATATAATTAAATATATGCCAGCAGATTCCGAAAAAAAAACACAACACTGAGGCTTTGAAGCTGAGTATAAAACAAATGTTTTCAGAAAATAACGTTCCTTTTCTCAGAAACTGTGAGAAACTTCTATGTGAAAATAGCGCTTTGTTCAGAAGTGCTGTCTTTTGCACTAACAATTCAGCCATCCACTACATTTTCTTAAGCCTCGCTCTCAGACTGTTATCATGCTGCAAAAAGGACTTTAGTGGTAAATATAGAAACGATCTCATCGACAAACAAAAATGCTACAGATAGGCTCCAAGCGGACTGCTCAACTACTTCCATTGAAAAGGCCGAACCTTTAGAGTTAACCAAGCCTAGGAAAGGCTTGCTCAGCTTGGGATGGAGCAGGAGCAAGGTGGCTTGAAACTGACCATAAACTTTCAAAACAGTCAGGGACAGCAGAATTACAAGTGAAAGGTTTTGCGAGAAAAAATTTGAGTTAAGATTCTCAATTTCTCCAAACTACGTTACACAATGCTTTATAAGGCTTGCATATTCGGGGTTTGACAATAATTTCACAGTGCTTCAGGGATTTGGCAATAATTTCACAGGCCACTGGGTTGCTGTAGGTGGTGCCAGGATGTCTAAACCATCCAATTCCATTATTAAATCGGGTACCATCCATATCATAATCAACTGTATCACTTCATTCCTGCCAAATGTTTGTCTAGTCTGTTCTGAAGACCTGCAAATACTGGAAGCACCAGTCTTACTGATCTCTCTGACCCAGTGGTTGACTGCTTTTGTTTTAATCTAGTTTTTCCTCATACTTACCCTGCCACTACTTCTATCACAGACATGGAAAAAAAAAAGATTAGTTTCTTTCTCTTTGTGGCAGCCTTTTATGTAGCCAAAGATTGGCATGTTCACGTGTCCCTGCATTTGTTCATCACCCTGTACGTGTACACATGATATTTCTGTTCAAATGCAATACTGCACACTCTTGCCTCTGAAGCATTGCGCTTTTCTCAGACCTACTACCTCTTCAATTTGTCAAGATCAATTTTAATCCTAACCTTCTTTTTCAGCATGCTTGAAATTCTCCCTCGCTTGCTATTCGCTTCAAGTTTAACAAGCGTGCTCTTTCTCACCATCACACTTCTCACTGAAAACACCCAATACTGGACCCAAAAGAGACTATTCCAGAATCTACTATGTACATTCCTTCAGCTGTGAAACACTGTCTCACTACACCTTACCACCAACCTTATTTCAGCTGTCATACTTTTCTAATATGATTATGAAAACGCCACGTAAAACTGTACCAGAAACAATACAGCAAAGTCTAGACATACATATAACTAGTACTCCTCTACTAGCCATGCCTGTTACCTTGTCCTAATGGAAATCACACTGATTTGACAATTTAGGATTAACACAAGCTCGTTGCCATTTACTGCAGTGTTTTTGGCATGGCACTTCGCATGGTTTGTTCATAGCTTGCCAGGACATATATTTATTTATTTAGCTGAGAACCAACATTAAGTTGATGGCTGTGTAACTCTTTCCCATTTGAAAAGAACGGCATCAGATTTTTCTAGTTGACTCCACTTGACCTCCACAAGTTTTTACAGATAACCACTAACTGCTCCTGGCTTTTCAACACTTCTCTAACCTGTGTGACACTTTTAAAGCCACTTGTGTTTTTTCTAAAGACATCTTTAAAATCACTTTTACGGATTTGAACCATCTATCTTAACACATTCCTTCCCTATTGAAAGTTGAGGTCCTGCTCCCCTGACACCTTTCTCCCTTTTTTTCCTGTATCTACATACTCCCTCAATGGCTTGTGCATCCTCCCTCAATGGCTTAATGATCTGTGCATGTGGAAATCCTCATTTTGATACATGTGATACACTCCTTTGCTTTATTTCATACAATCTACTTATGCTAAATTTTAACTGTGTAAGTAGCACCGTTAGAAGAATAAAGACTTCATGACATTGTCATTCTGTCCCTCTACTACAACTGTACAGAAAAACTCTGTGAAAGGTATCCAGAGGTTCCTGAAGACAGGCTGCACAAACAGCTCTTTAAAACCTTCACAGGTCTTCTTGTATCTACCTTCAGACAACTGTTCTTCTCTTCACTCAGAATTATAACTACTGATGCTGCTCATATATCACTTGCGACTAAAGTACGCTAAAACCTACGTACACAGAGAAATATGTTGGCTATATAGAGACAGTACAGTTTTAAGGCATCTGATATAGATCAAGTAGAATGGCGTGAATATCTCTCTTTCTCATTTCAGTTTAGCCTCTAGCGGGAGAAAGTCATTACCAGTCGGGAAATGTTGGCAGAGTGCTAGCAGAGGACTTGCTACTGACTGGAATAACATGGAGACAGAAAGTATTTCATTAAGTGATGCAAGAAGGTATTTTAAGGAAAACAAGGTGATCCTTTTGGAACTATATATGAACACTGCATTTATTCTTTCCCACATTAAAGACCATTTCCCCAAAGTATAACAGCAGTACAATCATCTCTGGCTTATAAAATTAAAATTTGTTATCTGACTTCTCTAACTACATTTCAGCTGGTTTTATTCATAAAGGACAGTGTTGTACTGTAGCAGTAACCAGAATAAGTTTAAGATTTGCTCTGACACAGCAGAAGAAAACAGTTACAGTGCAGGCAGAATATAATATTAATTCATAGTTGAGAGATAACATGAGAGGAAGAAGAAAACAGCTAAATAAGCAAAAAACATATACATACACAATATAAAATTCAAAAGACATTTTTAGCAACATACTCTATTCTTTCAGTTGACTATCTGTGTCTCCCAATATAGTGTCTACCTATTCCTACTGTAATTAACTCACTAAAAAAATCAATAAAAATTATTTTATTTTTCTAATTTCTAGCATTTTCTAATTTCTAGCAGATACATAACGTTCTACTGCCTAAAGTCTTTCAAACAGATCTTTCACCTTGCCCAGTCCTTACCTTATCACTTTCTGATGCTCCTGTCTCATTTTTCTCCTTACGACGTTTACGTGAGCGCAACCCTTCTCCCGAATCATTGGACTTCTGTGTCATTACCAATGCATGCTTCTGCTACAATAAAATGTAACAATGAATTATATTTCACTTGTTAACTATAAAGGAAGAAGGTACCTGGAAGAAGAAACCTTACCTGTAAATCATTTAACTGAGCTTGCATGCTTCTTGCTCGATCATCTAACTTCTTGTTCTGTTCGTTCGCGTCACTTAACTGAAAGAATCAAAAACCATTCAAATAGCTGTAGATTCAAAACTCACTTTTTGACTTAACCATCACATTGAAATCATTTGATGTGATTGCTAAATGATTAAAAATTCAATTTTTTTCTTCTCAGCACGGACAGTGATAGAAACAAAATCACTGTCCACTTCCTCAACAAATCACGGGATGGCCGAGGTGGGAAGGGACCTCTGGAGACCATCTGGTCCAACCATCTTGTTTAAACAGGGCCACCCAGAGCAGGCTGCCCAGGACCACGTCCAGGCAGCTTGTGAAGATCTTCAAGGACGGGGACTCCTCAACCTCTCCAGGCAACCTCTGCCTGGATAAATAAAATAGTCGTGGCTCTTTGTTGACTTGCGGCCCAACCTTTCCGCTTACAGGGGAAGAATAAGCACAATACCTCTTTAGGGATATAGGCACTACGTATTTGATTACTTCTCATTAAGAAATGACACAAAAAATGGAGTGCATGTTTCAAGAATGGTCTAATGGCCTTGGAAATAGAGAGGGTGAAAGTTTTCTTCTCGCAAGAATGACACTGTCACTGACCATGCTCTGTGAGAAAAGAATACGAGGCAAACTATAACCTCCATTTAAATATAAGTAACGTACTCTATGGATACAACAAACATCCCGATCATCATGCAAGTCCTCTGTGAATACTTCAGTTTGCACAAAAGAGAAGGACAAAGATTTTACTGAGACTAGGAAGCAGATGATTTTCATCAGACTCAAGAGCATCAGAACTGCAATTCACTGAAGGAGCAATGGTCAAAAGAGTTTACGTAGCAATTTGCCTGTCAGCATTTAGGTCAGATTTAAGTCAAGTGAGAAGAAAACTTTAACTCTGTATTATTGTGAACCACTGTCTCAGCGTGTCCTTAAGAACAGAGAAAATATTCCTTTAATTAACACTTTCAAAAATAACTGAAGATACTGAGTAATCATGGAATTAGAAATACACATACTACTTTTTATTTAATAGAATCAGCAGAGCAATTCAGCACAGGGTGGCTTCCATTATAAAATACTTTCTCTCTATCCAATCTCAGTTTGCTTCAAAGGATATGGTTAGTCTTTCCTAAAATCACCTGTTGCTACAGGGTCAGAGGACTAACTCTAATTTCTTTAATACTGGAAAAGATCTGAGAGACTAAATTTCACGTGCTAGAAAATGAAGCAGAAAGTAATTACAACCATTCACACAATTCTTGTCTTACAGAAACAAAATCAGCAATTTTGCAAACAACTTGTTCAAACGTTTAAAATTGTTGACTGTAACTTCTAAAGCTACTAATAACAGGAAATAATTAATCTTGCCTGTTTTTTTAGGGAATCATTCTCATCCATCACAGACTTAAATGATGACTTCAGTTTACTATTTTCCTCAGCCACTCCTCTCAAGGTTTCTTTCATTCGGTTCATTTCTGCCATATATAGCTATAGAAATATCAAATGTTAAAGCATGATTAACAAGAGCGTATTTTAGAAATAATTCTCAACTAAGTTCCATTTTCCTGTTAAAATAACAGGACAAACTTCCAAAGATCAAATTTGTAATTCTGCATGGTCCAATCTGCACATACAACCAGTAGTGAAGAAAGCAACATCCACACCACGTATTAAGAAGAAATAGAAAGAAAACGGGAGCCACGGCGTACAGCCTATGGATCTTATTTTTTTCCAGAAAATACCTAGATCTTCTCAATTGTACATTCCTCAGTTAAGTCACATGTGGGAAAGAACTGTGAATGAAAACAAGTGTCAAAGCTTTTGTTTACACTTAGCTTTTCTTCTTAGCATCCATTTTAACCACAAACATGCCCAATTCTCTCTTTCTTGAATCTTTCAAATATTCTAACCATTCACTGCTGATAGTTAAGACGCTTTAGTTCACCTGTACTTAAACACCTGTCCTGCAATGTCCAGGAATGTATCCAATACTTGTTACATTTCATTGAATTGGAAAAAAAAAAAAAACCTTGTGAAACTCAACATAGTTATCTTTTAATATAATATTTTATAACATAATTTAATAATATAATTTAATACCAGGACATACCATTAAATTATAAGCAAAAACAGACAAAAAACAGCAACAAAGGAAAACTGAAATGACAATTACTTGTAACAGTCAAAAACCTGTACGTCTTGAAAAAGAAACCAAGGAATGTGTCTTTTCTCCCCCTCACTGGAAATTTGTAATATAATTAAATATATGCCAGCAGATTCTGAAAAAAAAACAACACTGAGGCTTTGAAGCTGAGTATAAAACAAATGTTTTCAGAAAATAACGTTCCTTTTCTCAGAAACTGTGAGAATCTTCTATGTGAAAATAGCGCCTTGTTCAGAAGTGCTGTCTTTTGCACTAACAATTCAGCCATCCACTACATTTTCTTAAGCCTCGCTCTCAGACTGTTATCATGCTGCAAAAAGGACTTTAGTGGTAAATATAGAAACGATCTCATCGACAAACAAAAATGCTACAGATAGGCTCCAAGCGGACTGCTCAACTACTTCCATTGAAAAGGCCGAACCTTTAGAGTTAACCAAACCTAGGAAAGGCTTGCTCAGCTTGGGATGGAGCAGGAGCAAGGTGACTTGAAACTGACCATAAACTTTCAAAACAGTCAGGGACAGCAGAATTACAAGTGAAAGGTTTTGCGAGAAAAAATTTGAATTAAGATTCTCAATTTCTCCAAACAACATTACACAATGCTTTATAAGGCTTGCATAACTATAACGGAAGAAGGTACCTGTAAGGAGAAACCTTACCTTTAAATTATCTAACTGCGCTTGCATGCTTCTTGCTCCACCATCTAACTTCTTGTTCTGTTCGTTCGCGTCACTTAACTGAAAGAATCAAAAACCATTCAAATAGCTGTAGATTCAAAACTCACTTTTTGACTTAACCATCACATTGAAATCATTTGATGTGATTGCTAAAAGTTCAATTTTTTTCTTCTCAGCATGGACAGTGATAGAAACAAAATCACTGTCCACTTCCTCAACAAATCACGGGACGGCCGAGGTGGGAAGGGACCTCTGGAGACCATCTGGTCCAACCATCTTGTTTAAACGGGGCCACCCAGAGCAGGCTGCCCAGGACCACGTCCAGGCAGCTTGTGAAGATCTTCAAGGACGGGGACTCCTCAACCTCTCCAGGCAATCTCTGCCTGGATAAATAAAATAGTCGTGGCTCTTTGTTGACTTGCGGCCCAACCTTTCCGCTTACAGGGGAAGAATAAGCACAATACCTCTTTAGGGATATAGGCACTACGTATTTGATTACTTCTCATAAAGAAATGACACAAAAAATGGAGTGCATGTTTCAAGAATGGTCTAATGGCCTTGGAAATAGAGAGGGTGAAAGTTTTCTTCTCGCAAGAATGACACTGTTACTGACCATGCTCTTTGAGAAAAGATTACGAGGCAAACTATAACCTCCATTTAAATATAAGTAACGTACTCTATGGATACAACAAACATCCCGATCATCATGTAAGTCCTCTGTGAATACTTCAGTTTGCACAAAAGAGAAGGACAAAGATTTTACTGAGACTAGGAAGCAGATGATTTTCATCAGACTCAAGAGCATCAGAACTGCAATTCACTGAAGGAGCAATGGTCAAAAGAGTTTACGTAGCAATTTGCCTGTCAGCATTTAGGTCAGATTTAAGTCAAGTGAGAAGAAAACTTTAACTCTGTATTATTGTGAACCACTGTCTCAGCGTGTCTTTAAGAACAGAGAAAATATTCCTTTAATTAACACTTTCAAAAATAACTGAAGATACTGAGTAATCATGGAATTAGACATACACACGCTACTTTTTATTTAATAGAATCAGCAGAGCAATTCAGCACAGGGTGGCTTCCATTATAAAATACTTTCTCTCTATCCAATCTCAGTTTGCTTCAGAGGATATGGTTAGTCTTTCCTAAAATCACCTGTTGCTACAGGGTCAGAGGACTAACTCTAATTTCTTTAATACTGGAAAAGATCTGAGAGACTAAATTTCACGTGCTAGAAAATGAAGCAGAAAGTAATTACAACCATTCACACAATTCTTGTCTTACAGAAACAAAATCAGCAATTTTGCAAACAACTTGTTCAAACGTTTAAAATTGTTGACTGTAACTTCTAAAGCTACTAATAACAGGAAATAATTAATCTTGCCTGTTTTTTTAGGGAATCATTCTCCACCATCACAAAGGTAAATGATGACTTCAGTCTACTATTTTCCTGAGCCACTCCTCTCAAGGCGTCTCTCATTCGGTTCATTTCTGTCCTATAAAGCTATAGAAATATCAAATGTTAAAGCATGATTAACAAGAGTGTATTTTAGAAATAATTCTCAGCTAAGTTCCATTTTACTGTTAAAATAATAGGACAAACTTCCAATGATCAAATTTGTAATTCTGCATGGTCCAATCTGCACATACAACCAGTAGTGAAGAAAGCAACATCCACACCACGTATTAAGAAGAAATAGAAAGAAAATGGGAGCCACGGCTTACAGCCTATGGATCTTATTTTTTTCCAGAAAATACCTAGATCTTCTCAATTGTACATTCCTCAGTTAAGTCACATGTGGGAAAGAACTGTGAATGAAAACAAATGTCAAAGCTTTTGTTTACACTTAGCTTTTCTTCTTAGCATCCATTTTAACCACAAACATGCCCAATTCTCTCTTTCTTGAATCTTTCAAATATTCTAACCATTCACTGCTGATAGTTAAGACGCTTTAGTTCACCTGTACTTAAACACCTGTCCTGCAATGTCCAGGAATGTATCCAATACTTGTTACATTTCATTGAATTGGAAAAAAAAAAAAACCTTGTGAAACTCAACATAGTTATCTTTTAATATAATATTTTATAACATAATTTAATAATATAATTTAATACCAGGACATACCATTAAATTATAAGCAAAAACAGACAAAAAACAGCAACAAAGGAAAACTGAAATGACAATTACTTGTAACAGTCAAAAACCTGTACGTCTTGAAAAAGAAACCAAGGAATGTGTCTTTTCTCCCCCTCACTGGAAATTTGTAATATAATTAAATATATGCCAGCAGATTCTGAAAAAAAAACAACACTGAGGCTTTGAAGCTGAGTATAAAACAAATGTTTTCAGAAAATAACGTTCCTTTTCTCAGAAACTGTGAGAAACTTCTATGTGAAAATAGCGCTTTGTTCAGAAGTGCTGTCTTTTGCACTAACAATTCAGCCATCCACTACATTTTCTTAAGCCTCGCTCTCAGACTGTTATCATGCTGCAAAAAGGACTTTAGTGGTAAATATAGAAACGATCTCATCGACAAACAAAAATGCTACAGATAGGCTCCAAGCGGACTGCTCAACTACTTCCATTGAAAAGGCCGAACCTTTAGAGTTAACCAAGCCTAGGAAAGGCTTGCTCAGCTTGGGATGGAGCAGGAGCAAGGTGGCTTGAAACTGACCATAAACTTTCAAAACAGTCAGGGACAGCAGAATTACAAGTGAAAGGTTTTGCGAGAAAAAATTTGAATTAAGATTCTCAATTTCTCCAAACTACGTTACACAATGCTTTATAAGGCTTGCATATTCGGGGTTTGACAATAATTTCACAGTGCTTCAGGGATTTGGCAATAATTTCACAGGCCACTGGGTTGCTGTAGGTGGTGCCAGGATGTCTAAACCATCCAATTCCATTATTAAATCGGGTACCATCCATATCATAATCAACTGTATCACTTCATTCCTGCCAAATGTTTGTCTAGTCTGTTCTGAAGACCTGCAAAACTGGAAGCACCAGTCTTACTGACCTCTCTGACCCAGTGGTTGACTGCTTTTGTTTTAATCTAGTTTTTCCTCATACTTACCCTGCCACTACTTCTATCACAGACATGGAAAAAAAAAAGATTAGTTTCTTTCTCTTTGTGGCAGCCTTTTATGTAGCCAAAGATTGGCATGTTCACATGTCCCTGCATTTGTTCATCACCCTGTACGTGTACACATGATATTTCTGTTCAAATGCAATACTGCACACTCTTGCCTCTGAAGCATTGCGCTTTTCTCAGACCTACTACCTCTTCAATTTGTCAAGATCAATTTTAATCCTAACCTTCTTTTTCAGCATGCTTGAAATTCTCCCTCGCTTGCTATTCGCTTCAAGTTTAACAAGCGTGCTCTTTCTCACCATCAGACTTCTCACTGAAAACACCCAATACTGGACCCAAAAGAGACTATTCCAGAATCTACTATGTACATTCCTTCAGCTGTGAAACACTGTCTCACTACACCTTACCACCAACCTTATTTCAGCTGTCATACTTTTCTAATATGATTATGAAAACGCCACGTAAAACTGTACCAGAAACAATACAGCAAAGTCTAGACATACATATAACTAGTACTCCTCTACTAGCCATGCCTGTTACCTTGTCCTAATGGAAATCACACTGATTTGACAATTTAGGATTAACACAAGCTCGTTGCCATTTACTGCAGTGTTTTTGGCATGGCACTTCGCATGGTTTGTTCATAGCTTGCCAGGACATATATTTATTTATTTAGCTGAGAACCAACATTAAGTTGATGGCTGTGTAACTCTTTCCCATTTGAAAAGAACGGCATCAGATTTTTCTAGTTGACTCCACTTGACCTCCACAAGTTTTTACAGATAACCACTAACTGCTCCTGGCTTTTCAACACTTCTCTAACCTGTGTGACACTTTTAAAGCCACTTGTGTTTTTTCTAAAGACATCTTTAAAATCACTTTTATGGATTTGAACCATCTATCTTAACACATTCCTTCCCTATTGAAAGTTGAGGTCCTGCTCCCCTGACACCTTTCTCCCTTTTTTTCCTGTATCTACATACTCCCTCAATGGCTTGTGCATCCTCCCTCAATGGCTTAATGATCTGTGCATGTGGAAATCCTCATTTTGATACATGTGATACACTCCTTTGCTTTATTTCATACAATCTACTTATGCTAAATTTTAACTGTGTAAGTAGCACCGTTAGAAGAATAAAGACTTCATGACATTGTCATTCTGTCCCTCTACTACAACTGTACAGAAAAACTCTGTGAAAGGTATCCAGAGGTTCCTGAAGACAGGCTGCACAAACAGCTCTTTAAAACCTTCACAGGTCTTCTTGTATCTACCTTCAGACAACTGTTCTTCTCTTCACTCAGAATTATAACTACTGATGCTGCTCATATATCACTTGCGACTAAAGTACGCTAAAACCTACGTACACAGAGAAATATGTTGGCTATATAGAGACAGTACAGTTTTAAGGCATCTGATATAGATCAAGTAGAATGGTGTGAATATCTCTCTTTCTCATTTCAGTTTAGCCTCTAGCGGGAGAAAGTCATTACCAGTCGGGAAATGTTGGCAGAGTGCTAGCAGAGGACTTGCTACTGACTGGAATAACATGGAGACAGAAAGTATTTCATTAAGTGATGCAAGAAGGTATTTTAAGGAAAACAAGGTGATCCTTTTGGAACTATATATGAACACTGCATTTATTCTTTCCCACATTAAAGACCATTTCCCCAAAGTATAACAGCAGTACAATCATCTCTGGCTTATCAAATTAAAATTTGTTATCTGACTTCTCTAACTACATTTCAGCTGGTTTTATTCATAAAGGACAGTGTTGTACTGTAGCAGTAACCAGAATAAGTTTAAGATTTGCTCTGACACAGCAGAAGAAAACAGTTACAGTGCAGGCAGAATATAATTTTAATTCATAGTTGAGAGATAACATGAGAGGAAGAAGAAAACAGCTAAATAAGCAAAAAACATACATACACAATATAAAATTCAAAAGACATTTTTAGCAACATACTTTATTCTTTCAGTTGACTATCTGTTTCTCCCAATATAGTGTCTACCTATTCCTACTGTAATTAACTCACTAAAAAAAACAATAAAAATTTTATTTTTCTAATTTCTAGCATTTTCTAATTTCTAGCAGATACATAACGTTCTACTGCCTAAAGTCTTTCAAACAGATCTTTCACCTTGCCCAATCCTTACCTTAGCACTTTTTGATATTGCTGTCTGTTTTTCCTCGTTACGACGTTTACGTTGGGACACCACTCCTCCTGAATCATTGGACATCTGTGCCATTACCAATGCATGCTTCTGCTACAATAAAATGTAACAATGAATTATATTTCACTTGTTAACTATAAAGGAAGAAGGTACCTGGAAGAAGAAACCTTACCTGTAAATCATTTAACTGAGCTTGCATGCTTCTTGCATGATCTTCTAACTTCTTGTTGTATTCGTACATGCCTCTTAACTGAAAGAATCAAAAACCATTCAAATAGCTGTAGATTCAAAACTCACTTTTTGACTTAACCATCACATTGAAATCATTTGATGTGATTGCTAAATGATTAAAAGTTCAATTTTTTTCTTCTCAGCACGGACAGTGATAGAAACAAAATCACTGTCCACTTCCTCAACAAATCACGGGATGGCCGAGGTGGGAAGGGACCTCTGGAGACCATCTGGTCCAACCATCTTGTTTAAACGGGGCCACCCAGAGCAGGCTGCCCAGGACCACGTCCAGGCAGCTTGTGAAGATCTTCAAGGACGGGGACTCCTCAACCTCTCCAGGCAACCTCTGCCTGGATAAATAAAATAGTCGTGGCTCTTTGTTGACTTGCGGCCCAACCTTTCCGCTTACAGGGGAAGAATAAGCACAATACCTCTTTAGGGATATAGGCACTACGTATTTGATTACTTCTCATTAAGAAATGACACAAAAATGGAGTGCATGTTTCAAGAATGGTCTAATGGCCTTGGAAATAGAGAGGGTGAAAGTTTTCTTCTCGCAAGAATGACACTGTCACTGACCATGCTCTGTGAGAAAAGAATACGAGGCAAACTATAACCTCCATTTAAATATAAGTAACGTACTCTATGGATACAACAAACATCCCGATCATCATGTAAGTCCTCTGTGAATACTTCAGTTTGCACAAAAGAGAAGGACAAAGATTTTACTGAGACTAGGAAGCAGATGATTTTCATCAGACTCAAGAGCATCAGAACTGCAATTCACTGAAGGAGCAATGGTCAAAAGAGTTTACGTAGCAATTTGCCTGTCAGCATTTAGGTCAGATTTAAGTCAAGTGAGAAGAAAACTTTAACTCTGTATTATTGTGAACCACTGTCTCAGCGTGTCTTTAAGAACAGAGAAAATATTCCTTTAATTAACACTTTCAAAAATAACTGAAGATACTGAGTAATCATGGAATTAGACATACACACGCTACTTTTTATTTAATAGAATCAGCAGAGCAATTCAGCACAGGGTGGCTTCCATTATAAAATACTTTCTCTCTATCCAATCTCAGTTTGCTTCAGAGGATATGGTTAGTCTTTCCTAAAATCACCTGTTGCTACAGGGTCAGAGGACTAACTCTAATTTCTTTAATACTGGAAAAGATCTGAGAGACTAAATTTCACGTGCTAGAAAATGAAGCAGAAAGTAATTACAACCATTCACACAATTCTTGTCTTACAGAAACAAAATCAGCAATTTTGCAAACAACTTGTTCAAACGTTTAAAATTGTTGACTGTAACTTCTAAAGCTACTAATAACAGGAAATAATTAATCTTGCCTGATTTTTTAGGAAATCATTCTCCACCATCACACAGGTAAATGATGACTTCAGTCTACTATTTTCCTGAGCCACTCCTCTCAAGGCGTCTCTCATTCGGTTCATTTCTGTCCTATAAAGCTATAGAAATATCAAATGTTAAAGCATGATTAACAAGAGCGTATTTTAGAAATAATTCTCAGCTAAGTTCCATTTTACTGTTAAAATAATAGGACAAACTTCCAATGATCAAATTTGTAATTCTGCATGGTCCAATCTGCACATACAACCAGTAGTGAAGAAAGCAACATCCACACCACGTATTAAGAAGAAATAGAAAGAAAACGGGAGCCACGGCGTACAGCCTATGGATCTTATTTTTTTCCAGAAAATACCTAGATCTTCTCAATTGTACATTCCCCAGTTAAGTCACATGTGGGAAAGAACTGTGAATGAAAACAAATGTCAAAGCTTTTGTTTACACTTAGCTTTTCTTCTTAGCATCCATTTTAACCACAAACATGCCCAATTCTCTCTTTCTTGAATCTTTCAAATATTCTAACCATTCACTGCTGATAGTTAAGACGCTTTAGTTCACCTGTACTTAAACACCTGTCCTGCAATGTCCAGGAATGTATCCAATACTTGTTACATTTCATTGAATTGGAAAAAAAAAACCCTTGTGAAACTCAACATAGTTATCTTTTAATATAATATTTTATATTATAATAATATAATTTAATACCAGGACATACCATTAAATTATAAGCAAAAACAGACAAAAAACAGCAACAAAGGAAAACTGAAATGACAATTACTTGTAACAGTCAAAAACCTGTGCGTCTTGAAAAAGAAACCAAGGAATGTGTCTTTTCTCCCCCTCACTGGAAATTTATAATATAATTAAATATATGCCAGCAGATTCTGAAAAAAAGCAACACTGAGGCTTTGAAGCTGAGTATAAAACAAATGTTTTCAGAAAATAACGTTCCTTTTCTCAGAAACTGTGAGAAACTTCTATGTGAAAATAGCGCTTTGTTCAGAAGTGCTGTCTTTTGCACTAACAATTCAGCCATCCACTACATTTTCTTAAGCCTCGCTCTCAGACTGTTATCATGCTGCAAAAAGGACTTTAGTGGTAAATATAGAAACGATCTCATCGACAAACAAAAATGCTACAGATAGGCTCCAAGCGGACTGCTCAACTACTTCCATTGAAAAGGCCGAACCTTTAGAGTTAACCAAGCCTAGGAAAGGCTTGCTCAGCTTGGGATGGAGCAGGAGCAAGGTGGCTTGAAACTGACCATAAACTTTCAAAACAGTCAGGGACAGCAGAATTACAAGTGAAAGGTTTTGCGAGAAAAAATTTGAATTAAGATTCTCAATTTCTCCAAACTACGTTACACAATGCTTTATAAGGCTTGCATATTCGGGGTTTGACAATAATTTCACAGTGCTTCAGGGATTTGGCAATAATTTCACAGGCCACTGGGTTGCTGTAGGTGGTGCCAGGATGTCTAAACCTTCCAATTCCATTATTAAATCGGGTACCATCCATATCATAATCAACTGTATCACTTCATTCCTGCCAAATGTTTGTCTAGTCTGTTCTGAAGACCTGCAAATACTGGAAGCACCAGTCTTACTGATCTCTCTGACCCAGTGGTTGACTGCTTTTGTTTTAATCTAGTTTTTCCTCATACTTACCCTGCCACTACTTCTATCACAGACATGGAAAAAAAAAAGATTACTTTCTTTCTCTTTGTGGCAGCCTTTTATGTAGCCAAAGATTGGCATGTTCACGTGTCCCTGCATTTGTTCATCACCCTGCATGTGTACAGATGATATTTCTGTTCAAATGCAATACTGCACACTCTTGCCTCTGAAGCATTGCGCTTTTCTCAGACCTACTACCTCTTCAATTTGTCAAGATCAATTTTAATCCTAACCTTCTTTTTCAGCATGCTTGAAATTCTCCCTCGCTTGCTATTCGCTTCAAGTTTAACAAGCGTGCTCTTTCTCACCATCACACTTCTCATTGAAAACACCCAATACTGGACCCAAAAGAGACTATTCCAGAATCTACTATGTACATTCCTTCAGCTGTGAAACACTGTCTCACTACACCTTACCACCAACCTTATTTCAGCTGTCATACTTTTCTAATATGATTATGAAAACGCCACGTAAAACTGTACCAGAAACAATACAGCAAAGTCTAGACATACATATAACTAGTACTCCTCTACTAGCCATGCCTGTTACCTTGTCCTAATGGAAATCACACTGATTTGACAATTTAGGATTAACACAAGCTCGTTGCCATTTACTGCAGTGTTTTTGGCATGGCACTTCGCATGGTTTGTTCATAGCTTGCCAGGACATATATTTATTTATTTAGCTGAGAACCAACATTAAGTTGATGGCTGTGTAACTCTTTCCCATTTGAAAAGAACGGCATCAGATTTTTCTAGTTGACTCCACTTGACCTCCACAAGTTTTTACAGATAACCACTAACTGCTCCTGGCTTTTCAACACTTCTCTAACCTGTGTGACACTTTTAAAGCCACTTGTGTTTTTTCTAAAGACATCTTTAAAATCACTTTTATGGATTTGAACCATCTATCTTAACACATTCCTTCCCTATTGAAAGTTGAGGTCCTGCTCCCCTGACACCTTTCTCCCTTTTTTTCCTGTATCTACATACTCCCTCAATGGCTTGTGCATCCTCCCTCAATGGCTTAATGATCTGTGCATGTGGAAATCCTCATTTTGATACATGTGATACACTCCTTTGCTTTATTTCATACAATCTACTTATGCTAAATTTTAACTGTGTAAGTAGCACCGTTAGAAGAATAAAGACTTCATGACATTGTCATTCTGTCCCTCTACTACAACTGTACAGAAAAACTCTGTGAAAGGTATCCAGAGGTTCCTGAAGACAGGCTGCACAAACAGCTCTTTAAAACCTTCACAGGTCTTCTTGTATCTACCTTCAGACAACTGTTCTTCTCTTCACTCAGAATTATAACTACTGATGCTGCTCATATATCACTTGCGACTAAAGTACGCTAAAACCTACGTACACAGAGAAATATGTTGGCTATATAGAGACAGTACAGTTTTAAGGCATCTGATATAGATCAAGTAGAATGGCGTGAATATCTCTCTTTCTCATTTCAGTTTAGCCTCTAGCGGGAGAAAGTCATTACCAGTCGGGAAATGTTGGCAGAGTGCTAGCAGAGGACTTGCTACTGACTGGAATAACATGGAGACAGAAAGTATTTCATTAAGTGATGCAAGAAGGTATTTTAAGGAAAACAAGGTGATCCTTTTGGAACTATATATGAACACTGCATTTATTCTTTCCCACATTAAAGACCATTTCCCCAAAGTATAACAGCAGTACAATCATCTCTGGCTTATCAAATTAAAATTTGTTATCTGACTTCTCTAACTACATTTCAGCTGGTTTTATTCATAAAAGACAGTGTTGTACTGTAGCAGTAACCAGAATAAGTTTAAGATTTGCTCTGACACAGCAGAAGAAAACAGTTACAGTGCAGGCAGAATATAATTTTAATTCATAGTTGAGAGATAACATGAGAGGAAGAAGAAAACAGCTAAATAAGCAAAAAACATATACATACACAATATAAAATTCAAAAGACATTTTTAGCAACATACTTTATTTTTTCAGTTGACTATCTGTGTCTCCCAATATAGTGTCTACCTATTCCTACTGTAATTAACTCACTAAAAAAAACAATAAAAATTTTATTTTTCTAATTTCTAGCATTTTCTAATTTCTAGCAGATACATAACGTTCTACTGCCTAAAGTCTTTCAAACAGATCTTTCACCTTGCCCAATTCTTACCTTAGCACTTTTTGATATTGCTGTCTCTTTTTCCTCGTTACCACGTTTACGTTGGTACACCACTCCTCCTGACACATTGGACATCTGTGCCATTACCAATGCATGCTTCTGCTACAATAAAATGTAACAATGAATTATATTTCACTTGTTAACTATAAAGGAAGAAGGTACCTGGAAGAAGAAACCTTACCTGTAAATCATTTAACTGAGCTTGCATGCTTCTTGCATGATCTTCTAACTTCTTGTTGTATTCGTACATGCCACTTAACTGAAAGAATCAAAAACCATTCAAATAGCTGTAGATTCAAAACTCACTTTTTGACTTAACCATCACATTGAAATCATTTGATGTGATTGCTAAAAGTTCAATTTTTTTCTTCTCAGCATGGACAGTGATAGAAACAAAATCACTGTCCACTTCCTCAACAAATCACGGGATGGCCGAGGTGGGAAGGGACCTCTGGAGACCATCTGGTCCAACCATCTTGTTTAAACGGGGCCACCCAGAGCAGGCTGCCCAGGACCACGTCCAGGCAGCTTGTGAAGATCTTCAAGGACGGGGACTCCTCAACCTCTCCAGGCAACCTCTGCCTGGATAAATAAAATAGTCGTGGCTCTTTGTTGACTTGCGGCCCAACCTTTCCGCTTACAGGGGAAGAATAAGCACAATACCTCTTTAGGGATATAGGCACTACGTATTTCATTACTTCTCATAAAGAAATGACACAAAAAATGGAGTGCATGTTTCAAGAATGGTCTAATGGCCTTGGAAATAGAGAGGGTGAAAGTTTTCTTCTCGCAAGAATGACACTGTCACAGACCATGCTCTGTGAGAAAAGAATACGAGGCAAACTATAACCTCCATTTAAATATAAGTAACGTACTCTATGGATACAACAAACATCCCGATCATCATGTAAGTCCTCTGTGAATACTTCAGTTTGCACAAAAGAGAAGGACAAAGATTTTACTGAGACTAGGAAGCAGATGATTTTCATCAGACTCAAGAGCATCAGAACTGCAATTCACTGAAGGAGCAATGGTCAAAAGAGTTTACGTAGCAATTTGCCTGTCAGCATTTAGGTCAGATTTAAGTCAAGTGAGAAGAAAACTTTAACTCTGTATTATTGTGAACCACTGTCTCAGCGTGTCTTTAAGAACAGAGAAAATATTCCTTTAATTAACACTTTCAAAAATAACTGAAGATACTAAGTAATCATGGAATTAGAAATACACATACTACTTTTTATTTAATAGAATCAGCAGAGCAATTCAGCACAGGGTAGCTTCCATTATAAAATACTTTCTCTCTATCCAATCTCAGTTTGCTTCAAAGGATATGGTTAGTCTTTCCTAAAATCACCTGTTGCTACAGGGTCAGGGGACTAACTCTAATTTCTTTAATACTGGAAAAGATCTGAGAGACTAAATTTCACGTGCTAGAAAATGAAGCAGAAAGTAATTACAACCATTCACACAATTCTTGTCTTACAGAAACAAAATCAGCAATTTTGCAAACAACTTGTTCAAACGTTTAAAATTGTTGACTGTAACTTCTAAAGCTACTAATAACAGGAAATAATTAATCTTGCCTGTTTTTTTAGGGAATCATTCTCATCCATCACAGACTTAAATGATGACTTCAGTTTACTATTTTCCTCAGCCACTCCTCTCAAGGTTTCTTTCATTCGGTTCATTTCGGTATCAGGTTGCTATAGAAATATCAAATGTTAAAGCATGATTAACAAGAGCGTATTTTAGAAATAATTCTCAACTAAGTTCCATTTTCCTGTTAAAATAACAGGACAAACTTCCAAAGATCAAATTTGTAATTCTGCATGGTCCAATCTGCACATACAACCAGTAGTGAAGAAAGCAACATCCACACCACGTATTAAGAAGAAATAGAAAGAAAATGGGAGCCACGGCGTACAGCCTATGGATCTTATTTTTTTCCAGAAAATACCTAGATCTTCTCAATTGTACATTCCTCAGTTAAGTCACATGTGGGAAAGAACTGTGAATGAAAACAAATGTCAAAGCTTTTGTTTACACTTAGCTTTTCTTCTTAGCATCCATTTTAACCACAAACATGCCCAATTCTCTCTTTCTTGAATCTTTCAAATATTCTAACCATTCACTGCTGATAGTTAAGACGCTTTAGTTCACCTGTACTTAAACACCTGTCCTGCAATGTCCAGGAATGTATCCAATACTTGTTACATTTCATTGAATTGGAAAAAAAAAAACCTTGTGAAACTCAACATAGTTATCTTTTAATATAATATTTTATAACATAATTTAATAATATAATTTAATACCAGGACATACCATTAAATTATAAGCAAACAAAACAGCAACAAAGGAAAACTGAAATGACAATTACTTGTAACAGTCAAAAACCTGTACGTCTTGAAAAAGAAACCAAGGAATGTGTCTTTTCTCCCCCTCACTGGAAATTTGTAATATAATTAAATATATGCCAGCAGATTCTGAAAAAAAACAACACTGAGGCTTTGAAGTTGAGTATAAAACAAATGTTTTCAGAAAATAACGTTCCTTTTCTCAGAAACTGTGAGAAACTTCTATGTGAAAATAGCGCTTTGTTCAGAAGTGCTGTCTTTTGCACTAACAATTCAGCCATCCACTACATTTTCTTAAGCCTCGCTCTCAGACTGTTATCATGCTGCAAAAAGGACTTTAGTGGTAAATATAGAAACGATCTCATCGACAAACAAAAATGCTACAGATAGGCTCCAAGCGGACTGCTCAACTACTTCCATTGAAAAGGCCGAACCTTTAGAGTTAACCAAGCCTAGGAAAGGCTTGCTCAGCTTGGGATGGAGCAGGAGCAAGGTGGCTTGAAACTGACCATAAACTTTCAAAACAGTCAGGGACAGCAGAATTACAAGTGAAAGGTTTTGCGAGAAAAAATTTGAGTTAAGATTCTCAATTTCTCCAAACTACGTTACACAATGCTTTATAAGGCTTGCATATTCGGGGTTTGACAATAATTTCACAGTGCTTCAGGGATTTGGCAATAATTTCACAGGCCACTGGGTTGCTGTAGGTGGTGCCAGGATGTCTAAACCATCCAATTCCATTATTAAATCGGGTACCATCCATATCATAATCAACTGTATCACTTCATTCCTGCCAAATGTTTGTCTAGTCTGTTCTGAAGACCTGCAAATACTGGAAGCACCAGTCTTACTGACCTCTCTGACCCAGTGGTTGACTGCTTTTGTTTTAATCTAGTTTTTCCTCATACTTACCCTGCCACTACTTCTATCACAGACATGGAAAAAAAAAAGATTACTTTCTTTCTCTTTGTGGCAGCCTTTTATGTAGCCAAAGATTGGCATGTTCACGTGTCCCTGCATTTGTTCATCACCCTGCATGTGTACAGATGATATTTCTGTTCAAATGCAATACTGCACACTCTTGCCTCTGAAGCATTGCGCTTTTCTCAGACCTACTACCTCTTCAATTTGTCAAGATCAATTTTAATCCTAACCTTCTTTTTCAGCATGCTTGAAATTCTCCCTCGCTTGCTATTCGCTTCAAGTTTAACAAGCGTGCTCTTTCTCACCATCACACTTCTCACTGAAAACACCCAATACTGGACCCAAAAGAGACTATTCCAGAATCTACTATGTACATTCCTTCAGCTGTGAAACACTGTCTCACTACACCTTACCACCAACCTTATTTCAGCTGTCATACTTTTCTAATATGATTATGAAAACGCCACGTAAAACTGTACCAGAAACAATACAGCAAAGTCTAGACATACATATAACTAGTACTCCTCTACTAGCCATGCCTGTTACCTTGTCCTAATGGAAATCACACTGATTTGACAATTTAGGATTAACACAAGCTCGTTGCCATTTACTGCAGTGTTTTTGGCATGGCACTTCGCATGGTTTGTTCATAGCTTGCCAGGACATATATTTATTTATTTAGCTGAGAACCAACATTAAGTTGATGGCTGTGTAACTCTTTCCCATTTGAAAAGAACGGCATCAGATTTTTCTAGTTGACTCCACTTGACCTCCACAAGTTTTTACAGATAACCACTAACTGCTCCTGGCTTTTCAACACTTCTCTAACCTGTGTGACACTTTTAAAGCCACTTGTGTTTTTTCTAAAGACATCTTTAAAATCACTTTTATGGATTTGAACCATCTATCTTAACACATTCCTTCCCTATTGAAAGTTGAGGTCCTGCTCCCCTGACACCTTTCTCCCTTTTTTTCCTGTATCTACATACTCCCTCAATGGCTTGTGCATCCTCCCTCAATGGCTTAATGATCTGTGCATGTGGAAATCCTCATTTTGATACATGTGATACACTCCTTTGCTTTATTTCATACAATCTACTTATGCTAAATTTTAACTGTGTAAGTAGCACCGTTAGAAGAATAAAGACTTCATGACATTGTCATTCTGTCCCTCTACTACAACTGTACAGAAAAACTCTGTGAAAGGTATCCAGAGGTTCCTGAAGACAGGCTGCACAAACAGCTCTTTAAAACCTTCACAGGTCTTCTTGTATCTACCTTCAGACAACTGTTCTTCTCTTCACTCAGAATTATAACTACTGATGCTGCTCATATATCACTTGCGACTAAAGTACGCTAAAACCTACGTACACAGAGAAATATGTTGGCTATATAGAGACAGTACAGTTTTAAGGCATCTGATATAGATCAAGTAGAATGGTGTGAATATCTCTCTCTCTCATTTCAGTTTAGCCTCTAGCGGGAGAAAGTCATTACCAGTCGGGAAATGTTGGCAGAGTGCTAGCAGAGGACTTGCTACTGACTGGAATAACATGGAGACAGAAAGTATTTCATTAAGTGATGCAAGAAGGTATTTTAAGGAAAACAAGGTGATCCTTTTGGAACTATATATGAACACTGCATTTATTCTTTCCCACATTAAAGACCATTTCCCCAAAGTATAACAGCAGTACAATCATCTCTGGCTTATCAAATTAAAATTTGTTATCTGACTTCTCTAACTACATTTCAGCTGGTTTTATTCATAAAGGACAGTGTTGTACTGTAGCAGTAACCAGAATAAGTTTAAGATTTGCTCTGACACAGCGGAAGAAAACAGTTACAGTGCAGGCAGAATATAATTTTAATTCATAGTTGAGAGATAACATGAGAGGAAGAAGAAAACAGCTAAATAAGCAAAAAACATATACATACACAATATAAAATTCAAAAGACATTTTTAGCAACATACTTTATTCTTTCAGTTGACTGTTTCTCCCAATATAGTGTCTACCTATTCCTACTGTAATTAACTCACTAAAAAAAATCAATAAAAATTATTTTATTTTTCTAATTTCTAGCATTTTCTAATTTCTAGCAGATACATAACGTTCTACTGCCTAAAGTCTTTCAAACAGATCTTTCACCTTGCCCAGTCCTTACCTTATCACTTTTTGATGCTCCTGTCTCATTTTTCTCCATACCACGTTTACGTGAGCGCACCACTTGTCCTGAATCATTAGACTTCTGTGTCATTACCAATGCATGCTTCTGCTACAATAAAACGTAACAATGAATTATATTTCACTTGTTAACTATAAAGGAAGAAGGTACCTGGAAGAAGAAACCTTACCTTTGAATCATTTAACTGAGCTTGCATGCTTCTTGCTCGATCTTCTAACTTCTTGTTCTGTTCTTTCGCGTCACTTAACTGAAAGAATCAAAAACCATTCAAATAGCTGTAGATTCAAAACTCACTTTTTGACTTAACCATCACACTGAAATCATTTGATGTGATTGCTAAAAGTTCAATTTTTTTCTTCTCAGCATGGACAGTGATAGAAACAAAATCACTGTCCACTTCCTCAACAAATCACGGGATGGCCGAGGTGGGAAGGGACCTCTGGAGACCATCTGGTCCAACCATCTTGTTTAAACAGGGCCACCCAGAGCAGGCTGCCCAGGACCACGTCCAGGCAGCTTGTGAAGATCTTCAAGGACGGGGACTCCTCAACCTCTCCAGGCAACCTCTGCCTGGATAAATAAAATAGTCGTGGCTCTTTGTTGACTTGCGGCCCAACCTTTCCGCTTACAGGGGAAGAATAAGCACAATACCTCTTTAGGGATATAGGCACTACATATTTGATTACTTCTCATAAAGAAATGACACAAAAAATGGAGTGCATGTTTCAAGAATGGTCTAATGGCCTTGGAAATAGAGAGGGTGAAAGTTTTCTTCTCGAAAGAATGACACTGTTACTGACCATGCTCTGTGAGAAAAGAATACGAGGCAAACTATAACCTCCATTTAAATATAAGTAACGTACTCTATGGATACAACAAACATCCCGATCATCATGTAAGTCCTCTGTGAATACTTCAGTTTGCACAAAAGAGGAGGACAAAGATTTTACTGAGACTAGGAAGCAGATGATTTTCATCAGACTCAAGAGCATCAGAACTGCAATTCACTGAAGGAGCAATGGTCAAAAGAGTTTACGTAGCAATTTGCCTGTCAGCATTTAGGTCAGATTTAAGTCAAGTGAGAAGAAAACTTTAACTCTGTATTATTGTGAACCACTGTCTCAGCGTGTCTTTAAGAACAGAGAAAATATTCCTTTAATTAACACTTTCAAAAATAACTGAAGATACTGAGTAATCATGGAATTAGAAATACACATACTACTTTTTATTTAATAGAATCAGCAGAGCAATTCAGCACAGGGTGGCTTCCATTATAAAATACTTTCTCTCTATCCAATCTCAGTTTGCTTCAGAGGATATGGTTAGTCTTTCCTAAAATCACCCGTTGCTACAGGGTCAGAGGACTAACTCTAATTTCTTTAATACTGGAAAAAATCTGAGAGACTAAATTTCACGTGCTAGAAAATGAAGCAGAAAGTAATTACAACCATTCACACAATTCTTGTCTTACAGAAACAAAATCAGCAATTTTGCAAACAACTTGTTCAAACGTTTAAAATTGTTGACTGTAACTTCTAAAGCTACTAATAACAGGAAATAATTAATCTTGCCTGTTTTTTTAGGGAATCATTCTCATCCATCACAGACTTAAATGATGACTTCAGTTTACTATTTTCCTCAGCCACTCCTCTCAAGGTTTCTTTCATTCGGTTCATTTCGGTATCAGGTTGCTATAGAAATATCAAATGTTAAAGCATGATTAACAAGAGCTTTTAGAAATAATCTTTTAGAAATAATTCTCAACTAAGTTCCATTTTCCTGTTAAAATAACAGGACAAACTTCCAAAGATCAAATTTGTAATTCTGCATGGTCCAATCTGCACATACAACCAGTAGTGAAGAAAGCAACATCCACACCACGTAGTAAGAAGAAATAGAAAGAAAATGGGAGCCACGGCATACAGCCTATGGATCTTATTTTTTTTCCAGAAAATACCTAGATCTTCTCAATTGTACATTCCTCAGTTAAGTCACATGTGGGAAAGAACTGTGAATGAAAACAAATGTCAAAGCTTTTGTTTACACTTAGCTTTTCTTCTTAGCATCCATTTTAACCACAAACATGCCCAATTCTCTCTTTCTTGAATCTTTCAAATATTCTAACCATTCACTGATGATAGTTAAGACGCTTTAGTTCACCTGTACTTAAACACCTGTCCTGCAATGTCCAGGAATGTATCCAATACTTGTTACATTTCATTGAATTGGAAAAAAAAAAAAACCTTGTGAAACTCAACATAGTTATCTTTTAATATAATATTTTATAACATAATTTAATAATATAATTTAATACCAGGACATACCATTAAATTATAAGCAAAAACAGACAAAAAACAGCAACAAAGGAAAACTGAAATGACAATTACTTGTAACAGTCAAAAACCTGTGCGTCTTGAAAAAGAAACCAAGGAATGTGTCTTTTCTCCCCCTCACTGGAAATTTGTAATATAATTAAATATATGCCAGCAGATTCTGAAAAAAAAAACCAACACTGAGGCTTTGAAGTTGAGTATAAAACAAATGTTTTCAGAAAATAACGTTCCTTTTCTCAGAAACTGTGAGAATCTTCTATGTGAAAATAGCGCCTTGTTCAGAAGTGCTGTCTTTTGCACTAACAATTCAGCCATCCACTACATTTTCTTAAGCCTCGCTCTCAGACTGTTATCATGCTGCAAAAAGGACTTTAGTGGTAAATATAGAAACGATCTCATCGACAAAGAAAAATGCTACAGATAGGCTCCAAGCGGACTGCTCAACTACTTCCATTGAAAAGGCCGAACCTTTAGAGTTAACCAAGCCTAGGAAAGGCTTGCTCAGCTTGGGATGGAGCAGGAGCAAGGTGGCTTGAAACTGACCATAAACTTTCAAAACAGTCAGGGACAGCAGAATTACAAGTGAAAGGTTTTGCGAGAAAAAATTTGAATTAAGATTCTCAATTTCTCCAAACTACGTTACACAATGCTTTATAAGGCTTGCATATTCGGGGTTTGACAATAATTTCACAGTGCTTCAGGGATTTGGCAATAATTTCACAGGCCACTGGGTTGCTGTAGGTGGTGCCAGGATGTCTAAACCATCCAATTCCATTATTAAATCGGGTACCATCCATATCATAATCAACTGTATCACTTCATTCCTGCCAAATGTTTGTCTAGTCTGTTCTGAAGACCTGCAAATACTGGAAGCACCAGTCTTACTGACCTCTCTGACCCAGTGGTTGACTGCTTTTGTTTTAATCTAGTTTTTCCTCATACTTACCCTGCCACTACTTCTATCACAGACATGGAAAAAAAAAAGATTACTTTCTTTCTCTTTGTGGCAGCCTTTTATGTAGCCAAAGATTGGCATGTTCACGTGTCCCTGCATTTGTTCATCACCCTGCATGTGTACAGATGATATTTCTGTTCAAATGCAATACTGCACACTCTTGCCTCTGAAGCATTGCGCTTTTCTCAGACCTACTACCTCTTCAATTTGTCAAGATCAATTTTAATCCTAACCTTCTTTTTCAGCATGCTTGAAATTCTCCCTCGCTTGCTATTCGCTTCAAGTTTAACAAGCGTGCTCTTTCTCACCATCACACTTCTCACTGAAAACACCCAATACTGGACCCAAAAGAGACTATTCCAGAATCTACTATGTACATTCCTTCAGCTGTGAAACACTGTCTCACTACACCTTACCACCAACCTTATTTCAGCTGTCATACTTTTCTAATATGATTATGAAAACGCCACGTAAAACTGTACCAGAAACAATACAGCAAAGTCTAGACATACATATAACTAGTACTCCTCTACTAGCCATGCCTGTTACCTTGTCCTAATGGAAATCACACTGATTTGACAATTTAGGATTAACACAAGCTCGTTGCCATTTACTGCAGTGTTTTTGGCATGGCACTTCGCATGGTTTGTTCATAGCTTGCCAGGACATATATTTATTTATTTAGCTGAGAACCAACATTAAGTTGATGGCTGTGTAACTCTTTCCCATTTGAAAAGAACGGCATCAGATTTTTCTAGTTGACTCCACTTGACCTCCACAAGTTTTTACAGATAACCACTAACTGCTCCTGGCTTTTCAACACTTCTCTAACCTGTGTGACACTTTTAAAGCCACTTGTGTTTTTTCTAAAGACATCTTTAAAATCACTTTTATGGATTTGAACCACCTATCTTAACACATTCCTTCCCTATTGAAAGTTGAGGTCCTGCTCCCCTGACACCTTTCTCCCTTTTTTTCCTGTATCTACATACTCCCTCAATGGCTTGTGCATCCTCCCTCAATGGCTTAATGATCTGTGCATGTGGAAATCCTCATTTTGATACATGTGATACACTCCTTTGCTTTATTTCATACAATCTACTTATGCTAAATTTTAACTGTGTAAGTAGCACCGTTAGAAGAATAAAGACTTCATGACATTGTCATTCTGTCCCTCTACTACAACTGTACAGAAAAACTCTGTGAAAGGTATCCAGAGGTTCCTGAAGACAGGCTGCACAAACAGCTCTTTAAAACCTTCACAGGTCTTCTTGTATCTACCTTCAGACAACTGTTCTTCTCTTCACTCAGAATTATAACTACTGATGCTGCTCATATATCACTTGCGACTAAAGTACGCTAAAACCTACGTACACAGAGAAATATGTTGGCTATATAGAGACAGTACAGTTTTAAGGCATCTGATATAGATCAAGTAGAATGGTGTGAATATCTCTCTCTCATTTCAGTTTAGCCTCTAGCGGGAGAAAGTCATTACCAGTCGGGAAATGTTGGCAGAGTACTAGCAGAGGACTTGCTACTGACTGGAATAACATGGAGACAGAAAGTATTTCATTAAGTGATGCAAGAAGGTATTTTAAGGAAAACAAGGTGATCCTTTTGGAACTATATATGAACACTGCATTTATTCTTTCCCACATTAAAGACCATTTCCCCAAAGTATAACAGCAGTACAATCATCTCTGGCTTATCAAATTAAAATTTGTTATCTGACTTCTCTAACTACATTTCAGCTGGTTTTATTCATAAAGGACAGTGTTGTACTGTAGCAGTAACCAGGATAAGTTTAAGATTTGCTCTGACACAGCAGAAGAAAACAGTTACAGTGCAGGCAGAATATAATTTTAATTCATAGTTGAGAGATAACATGAGAGGAAGAAGAAAACATAGCTAAATAAGCAAAAAACATGTACATACACAATATAAAATTCAAAAGACATTTTTAGCAACATACTTTATTCTTTCAGTTGACTGTTTCTCCCAATATAGTGTCTACCTATTCCTACTGTAATTAACTCACTAAAAAAAATCAATAAAAATTATTTTATTTTTCTAATTTCTAGCATTTTCTAATTTCTAGCAGATACATAACGTTCTACTGCCTAAAGTCTTTCAAACAGATCTTTCACCTTGCCCAGTCCTTACCTTATCACTTTTTGATGCTCCTGTCTCATTTTTCTCCATACCACGTTTACGTGAGCGCACCACTTGTCCTGAATCATTAGACTTCTGTGTCATTACCAATGCATGCTTCTGCTACAATAAAACGTAACAATGAATTATATTTCACTTGTTAACTATAAAGGAAGAAGGTACCTGGAAGAAGAAACCTTACCTTTGAATCATTTAACTGAGCTTGCATGCTTCTTGCTCGATCTTCTAACTTCTTGTTCTGTTCTTTCGCGTCACTTAACTGAAAGAATCAAAAACCATTCAAATAGCTGTAGATTCAAAACTCACTTTTTGACTTAACCATCACACTGAAATCATTTGATGTGATTGCTAAAAGTTCAATTTTTTTCTTCTCGCATGGACAGTGATAGAAACAAAATCACTGTCCACTTCCTCAACAAATCACGGGATGGCCGAGGTGGGAAGGGACCTCTGGAGACCATCTGGTCCAACCATCTTGTTTAAACAGGGCCACCCAGAGCAGGCTGCCCAGGACCACGTCCAGGCAGCTTGTGAAGATCTTCAAGGACGGGGACTCCTCAACCTCTCCAGGCAATCTCTGCCTGGATAAATAAAATAGTTGTGGCTCTTTGTTGACTTGCGGCCCAACCTTTCCGCTTACAGGGGAAGAATAAGCACAATACCTCTTTAGGGATATAGGCACTACGTATTTGATTACTTCTCATAAAGAAATGACACAAAAAATGGAGTGCATGTTTCAAGAATGGTCTAATGGCCTTGGAAATAGAGAGGGTGAAAGTTTTCTTCTCGAAAGAATGACACTGTTACTGACCATGCTCTGTGAGAAAAGAATACGAGGCAAACTATAACCTCCATTTAAATATAAGTAACGTACTCTATGGATACAACAAACATCCCGATCATCATGTAAGTCCTCTGTGAATACTTCAGTTTGCACAAAAGAGGAGGACAAAGATTTTACTGAGACTAGGAAGCAGATGATTTTCATCAGACTCAAGAGCATCAGAACTGCAATTCACTGAAGGAGCAATGGTCAAAAGAGTTTACGTAGCAATTTGCCTGTCAGCATTTAGGTCAGATTTAAGTCAAGTGAGAAGAAAACTTTAACTCTGTATTATTGTGAACCACTGTCTCAGCGTGTCTTTAAGAACAGAGAAAATATTCCTTTAATTAACACTTTCAAAAATAACTGAAGATACTGAGTAATCATGGAATTAGAAATACACATACTACTTTTTATTTAATAGAATCAGCAGAGCAATTCAGCACAGGGTGGCTTCCATTATAAAATACTTTCTCTCTATCCAATCTCAGTTTGCTTCAGAGGATATGGTTAGTCTTTCCTAAAATCACCTGTTGCTACAGGGTCAGGGGACTAACTCTAATTTCTTTAATACTGGAAAAGATCTGAGAGACTAAATTTCACGTGCTACAAAATGAAGCAGAAAGTAATTACAACCATTCACACAATTCTTGTCTTACAGAAACAAAATCAGCAATTTTGCAAACAACTTGTTCAAACGTTTAAAATTGTTGACTGTAACTTCTAAAGCTACTAATAACAGGAAATAATTAATCTTGCCTGTTTTTTTAGGGATTCATTCTCATCCATCACAGTGTTATACGATGACTTCAGTGTGCTATTTTCCTTACCCACTTCTATCACGGTTTCTCTCATTCGGTTCATTTCTGTCATATATAGCTATAGAAATATCAAAAGTTAAAGCATGATTAACAAGAGCGTATTTTAGAAATAATTCTCAACTAAGTTCCATTTTACTG
Organism: Anser cygnoides; assembly: GCF_040182565.1. Taxonomy (NCBI): domain Eukaryota; kingdom Metazoa; phylum Chordata; class Aves; order Anseriformes; family Anatidae; genus Anser; species Anser cygnoides. Next base: position 146,855,859 of record NC_089873.1, on the reverse strand, counting down.
TTAAAATAATAGGACAAACTTCCAAAGATCAAATTTGTAATTCTGCATGGTCCAATCTGCACATACAACCAGTAGTGAAGAAAGCAACATCCACACCACGTAGTAAGAAGAAATAGAAAGAAAATGGGAGCCACGGCGTACAGCCTATGGATCTTATTTTTTTTCCAGAAAATACCTAGATCTTCTCAATTGTACATTCCTCAGTTAAGTCACATGTGGGAAAGAACTGTGAATGAAAACAAATGTCAAAGCTTTTGTTTACACTTAGCTTTTCTTCTTAGCATCCATTTTAACCACAAACATGCCCAATTCTCTCTTTCTTGAATCTTTCAAATATTCTAACCATTCACTGCTGATAGTTAAGACACTTTAGTTCACCTGTACTTAAACACCTTTCCTGCAATGTCCAGGAATGTATCCAATACTTGTTACATTTCATTGAATTGGAAAAAAAAAAAAAACCTTGTGAAACTCAACATAGTTATCTTTTAATATAATATTTTATAACATAATTTAATAATATAATTTAATACCAGGACATACCATTAAATTATAAGCAAAAACAGACAAAAAACAGCAACAAAGGAAAACTGAAATGACAATTACTTGTAACAGTCAAAAACCTGTGCGTCTTGAAAAAGAAACCAAGGAATGTGTCTTTTCTCCCCCTCACTGGAAATTTGTAATATAATTAAATATATGCCAGCAGATTCTGAAAAAAAACAACACTGAGGCTTTGAAGTTGAGTATAAAACAAATGTTTTCAGAAAATAACGTTCCTTTTCTCAGAAACTGTGAGAATCTTCTATGTGAAAATAGCGCCTTGTTCAGAAGTGCTGTCTTTTGCACTAACAATTCAGCCATCCACTACATTTTCTTAAGCCTTGCTCTCAGACTGTTATCATGCTGCAAAAAGGACTTTAGTGGTAAATATAGAAACGATCTCATCAACAAAGAAAAATGCTACAGATAGGCTCCAAGCGGACTGCTCAACTACTTCCATTGAAAAGGCCGAACCTTTAGAGTTAACCAAGCCTAGGAAAGGCTTGCTCAGCTTGGGATGGAGCAGGAGCAAGGTGGCTTGAAACTGACCATAAACTTTCAAAACAGTCAGGGACAGCAGAATTACAAGTGAAAGGTTTTGCGAGAAAAAATTTGAATTAAGATTCTCAATTTCTCCAAACTACATTACACAATGCTTTATAAGGCTTGCATAACTATAACAGAAGAAGGTACCTGTAAGAAGAAACCTTACCTTTAAATTATCTAACTGAGCTTGCATGCTTTTTGCTCGATCATCTAACTTCTTGTTCTGTTCGTTCGCGTCACTTAACTGAAAGAATCAAAAACCATTCAAATAGCTGTAGATTCAAAACTCACTTTTTGACTTAACCATCACATTGAAATCATTTGATGTGATTGCTAAATGATTAAAAGTTCAATTTTTTTCTTCTCAGCATGGACAGTGATAGAAACAAAATCACTGTCCACTTCCTCAACAAATCACGGGATGGCCGAGGTGGGAAGGGACCTCTGGAGACCATCTGGTCCAACCATCTTGTTTAAACAGGGCCACCCAGAGCAGGCTGCCCAGGACCACGTCCAGGCAGCTTGTGAAGATCTTCAAGGACGGGGACTCCTCAACCTCTCCAGGCAACCTCTGCCTGGATAAATAAAATAGTCGTGGCTCTTTGTTGACTTGCGGCCCAACCTTTCCGCTTACAGGGGAAGAATAAGCACAATACCTCTTTAGGGATATAGGCACTACGTATTTGATTACTCCTCATAAAGAAATGACACAAAAAATGGAGTGCATGTTTCAAGAATGGTCTAATGGCCTTGGAAATAGAGAGGGTGAAAGTTTTCTTCTCGAAAGAATGACAGTGTTACTGACCATGCTCTGTGAGAAAAGAATACGAGGCAAACTATAACCTCCATTTAAATATAAGTAACGTACTCTATGGATACAACAAACATCCCGATCATCATGTAAGTCCTCTGTGAATACTTCAGTTTGCACAAAAGAGAAGGACAAAGATTTTACTGAGACTAGGAAGCAGATGATTTTCATCAGACTCAAGAGCATCAGAACTGCAATTCACTGAAGGAGCAATGGTCAAAAGAGTTTACGTAGCAATTTGCCTGTCAGCATTTAGGTCAGATTTAAGTCAAGTGAGAAGAAAACTTTAACTCTGTATTATTGTGAACCACTGTCTCAGCGTGTCTTTAAGAACAGAGAAAATATTCCTTTAATTAACACTTTCAAAAATAACTGAAGATACTGAGTAATCATGGAATTAGAAATACACATACTACTTTTTATTTAATAGAATCAGCAGAGCAATTCAGCACAGGGTGGCTTTCATTATAAAATACTTTCTCTCTATCCAATCTCAGTTTGCTTCAAAGGATATGGTTAGTCTTTCCTAAAATCACCTGTTGCTACAGGGTCAGAGGACTAACTCTAATTTCTTTAATACTGGAAAAGATCTGAGAGACTAAATTTCACGTGCTAGAAAATGAAGCAGAAAGTAATTACAACCATTCACACAATTCTTGTCTTACAGAAACAAAATCAGCAATTTTGCAAACAACTTGTTCAAACGTTTAAAATTGTTGACTGTAACTTCTAAAGCTACTAATAACAGGAAATAATTAATCTTGCCTGTTTTTTTAGGGAATCATTCTCATCCATCACAGACTTAAATGATGACTTCAGTTTACTATTTTCCTCAGCCACTCCTCTCAAGGTTTCTTTCATTCGGTTCATTTCGGTACCAGGTTGCTATAGAAATATCAAATGTTAAAGCATGATTAACAAGAGCGTATTTTAGAAATAATTCTCAACTAAGTTCCATTTTCCTGTTAAAATAACAGGACAAACTTCCAAAGATCAAATTTGTAATTCTGCATGGTCCAATCTGCACATACAACCAGTAGTGAAGAAAGCAACATCCACACCACGTATTAAGAAGAAATAGAAAGAAAATGGGAGCCACGGCGTACAGCCTATGGATCTTATTTTTTTCCAGAAAATACCTAGATCTTCTCAATTGTACATTCCTCAGTTAAGTCACATGTGGGAAAGAACTGTGAATGAAAACAAATGTCAAAGCTTTTGTTTACACTTAGCTTTTCTTCTTAGCATCCATTTTAACCAAAACATGCCCAATTCTCTCTTTCTTGAATCTTTCAAATATTCTAACCATTCACTGCTGATAGTTAAGACGCTTTAGTTCACCTGTACTTAAACACCTGTCCTGCAATGTCCAGGAATGTATCCAATACTTGTTACATTTCATTGAATTGGAAAAAAAAAACAAACCTTGTGAAACTCAACATAGTTATCTTTTAATATAATATTTTATAACATAATTTAATAATATAATTTAATACCAGGACATACCATTAAATTATAAGCAAAAACAGACAAAAAACAGCAACAAAGGAAAACTGAAATGACAATTACTTGTAACAGTCAAAAACCTGTGCGTCTTGAAAAAGAAACCAAGGAATGTGTCTTTTCTCCCCCTCACTGGAAATTTGTAATATAATTAAATATATGCCAGCAGATTCTGAAAAAAAAACAACACTGAGGCTTTGAAGCTGAGTATAAAACAAATGTTTTCAGAAAATAACGTTCCTTTTCTCAGAAACTGTGAGAATCTTCTATGTGAAAATAGCGCCTTGTTCAGAAGTGCTGTCTTTTGCACTAACAATTCAGCCATCCGCTACATTTTCTTAAGCCTCGCTCTCAGACTGTTATCATGCTGCAAAAAGGACTTTAGTGGTAAATATAGAAACGATCTCATCAACAAAGAAAAATGCTACAGATAGGCTCCAAGCGGACTGCTCAACTACTTCCATTGAAAAGGCCGAACCTTTAGAGTTAACCAAGCCTAGGAAAGGCTTGCTCAGCTTGGGATGGAGCAGGAGCAAGGTGGCTTGAAACTGACCATAAACTTTCAAAACAGTCAGGGACAGCAGAATTACAAGTGAAAGGTTTTGCGAGAAAAAATTTGAATCAAGATTCTCAATTTCTCCAAACTACATTACACAATGCTTTATAAGGCTTGCATAACTATAACAGAAGAAGGTACCTGTAAGAAGAAACCTTACCTTTAAATTATCTAACTGAGCTTGCATGCTTCTTGCTCCATCATCTAACTTCTTGTTCTGTTCGTTCGCGTCACTTAACTGAAAGAATCAAAAACCATTCAAATAGCTGTAGATTCAAAACTCACTTTTTGACTTAACCATCACACTGAAATCATTTGATGTGATTGCTAAATGATTAAAAGTTCAATTTTTTTCTTCTCAGCATGGACAGTGATAGAAACAAAATCACTGTCCACTTCCTCAACAAATCACGGGATGGCCGAGGTGGGAAGGGACCTCTGGAGACCATCTGGTCCAACCATCTTGTTTAAACAGGGCCACCCAGAGCAGGCTGCCCAGGACCACGTCCAGGCAGCTTGTGAAGATCTTCAAGGACGGGGACTCCTCAACCTCTCCAGGCAACCTCTGCCTGGATAAATAAAATAGTCGTGGCTCTTTGTTGACTTGCGGCCCAACCTTTCCGCTTACAGGGGAAGAATAAGCACAATACCTCTTTAGGGATATAGGCACTACGTATTTGATTACTTCTCATAAAGAAATGACACAAAAAATGGAGTGCATGTTTCAAGAATGGTCTAATGGCCTTGGAAATAGAGAGGGTGAAAGTTTTCTTCTCGAAAGAATGACACTGTTACTGACCATGCTCTGTGAGAAAAGAATACGAGGCAAACTATAACCTCCATTTAAATATAAGTAACGTACTCTATGGATACAACAAACATCCCGATCATCATGTAAGTCCTCTGTGAATACTTCAGTTTGCACAAAAGAGAAGGACAAAGATTTTACTGAGACTAGGAAGCAGATGATTTTCATCAGACTCAAGAGCATCAGAACTGCAATTCACTGAAGGAGCAATGGTCAAAAGAGTTTACGTAGCAATTTGCCTGTCAGCATTTAGGTCAGATTTAAGTCAAGTGAGAAGAAAACTTTAACTCTGTATTATTGTGAACCACTGTCTCAGCGTGTCTTTAAGAACAGAGAAAATATTCCTTTAATTAACACTTTCAAAAATAACTGAAGATACTGAGTAATCATGGAATTAGAAATACACATACTACTTTTTATTTAATAGAATCAGCAGAGCAATTCAGCACAGGGTGGCTTCCATTATAAAATACTTTCTCTCTATCCAATCTCAGTTTGCTTCAAAGGATATGGTTAGTCTTTCCTAAAATCACCTGTTGCTACAGGGTCAGGGGACTAACTCTAATTTCTTTAATACTGGAAAAGATCTGAGAGACTAAATTTCACGTGCTAGAAAATGAAGCAGAAAGTAATTACAACCATTCACACAATTCTTGTCTTACAGAAACAAAATCAGCAATTTTGCAAACAACTTGTTCAAACGTTTAAAATAGTTGACTGTAACTTCTAAAGCTACTAATAACAGGAAATAATTAATCTTGCCTGTTTTTTTAGGGAATCATTCTCATCCATCACAGAGTTAAATGATGACTTCAGTCTACTATTTTCCTCAGCCACTCCTCTCAAGGTTTCTTTCATTCGGTTCATTTCGGTATCATGTTGCTATAGAAATATCAAATGTTAAAGCATGATTAACAAGAGCGTATTTTAGAAATAATTCTCAACTAAGTTCCATTTTCCTGTTAAAATAATAGGACAAACTTCCAAAGATCAAATTTGTAATTCTGCATGGTCCAATCTGCACATACAACCAGTAGTGAAGAAAGCAACATCCACACCACGTAGTAAGAAGAAACAGAAAGAAAAATGGGAGCCATAGGGCTTGCATATTCGGGGTTTTGACGATAATTTCACAGTGCTTCAGGGATTTGGCAATAATTGCACAGGCCACTGGGTTGCTGTAGGTGGTGCCAGGATGTCTAAACCATCCAATTCCATTATTAAATCGGGTACCATCCATATCATAATCAACTGTATCACTTCATTCCTGCCAAATGTTTGTCTAGTCTGTTCTGAAGACCTGCAAATACTGGAAGCACCAGTCTTACTGACCTCTCTGACCCAGTGGTTGACTGCTTTTGTTTTAATCTAGTTTTTCCTCATACTTACCCTGCCACTACTTCTATCACAGACATGGAAAAAAAAAGATTACTTTCTTTCTCTTTGTGGCAGCCTTTTATGTAGCCAAAGATTGGCATGTTCACGTGTCCCTGCATTTGTTCATCACCCTGCATGTGTACAGATGATATTTCTGTTCAAATGCAATACTGCACACTCTTGCCTCTGAAGCATTGCGCTTTTCTCAGACCTACCACCTCTTCAATTTGTCAAGATCAATTTTAATCCTAACCTTCTTTTTCAGCATGCTTGAAATTCTCCCTCGCTTGCTATTCGCTTCAAGTTTAACAAGCGTGCTCTTTCTCACCATCACACTTCTCACTGAAAACACCCAATACTGGACCCAAAAGAGACTATTCCAGAATCTACTATGTACATTCCTTCAGCTGTGAAACACTGTCTCACTACACCTTACCACCAACCTTATTTCAGCTGTCATACTTTTCTAATATGATTATGAAAACGCCACGTAAAACTGTACCAGAAACAATACAGCAAAGTCTAGACATACATATAACTAGTACTCCTCTACTAGCCATGCCTGTTACCTTGTCCTAATGGAAATCACACTGATTTGACAATTTAGGATTAACACAAGCTCGTTGCCATTTACTGCAGTGTTTTTGGCATGGCACTTCGCATGGTTTGTTCATAGCTTGCCAGGACATATATTTATTTATTTAGCTGAGAACCAACATTAAGTTGATGGCTGTGTAACTCTTTCCCATTTGAAAAGAACGGCATCAGATTTTTCTAGTTGACTCCACTTGACCTCCACAAGTTTTTACAGATAACCACTAACTGCTCCTGGCTTTTCAACACTTCTCTAACCTGTGTGACACTTTTAAAGCCACTTGTGTTTTTTCTAAAGACATCTTTAAAATCACTTTTACGGATTTGAACCATCTATCTTAACACATTCCTTCCCTATTGAAAGTTGAGGTCCTGCTCCCCTGACACCTTTCTCCCTTTTTTTCCTGTATCTACATACTCCCTCAATGGCTTGTGGGAAAGGTTCATATGCACACCTCAAAGGAATTTATATTCTGATCTTATGGTTTAGACGCAGAGTACATATATTAAAGCACTTCTCTTGGCAACCTTCAGAATAACAACCAAAACTTTTTACAAGAGCTACATTCAATAGCAAGTCCCTGCAAGAACGGTGTCAATAATTACCTCCTCTTACACCAAAATCATACCATTTCATTTCTTGCCACAGCCCCCACGTTCGGTTGAACTTCGAGTGTTTTTTTTTTCCAGAAATACTCTTTGCAATTTATTATGTCATAAAATCTCAATGTGTCTTAAAGCCTTCCCAAGAAAATCTACTTCAGAAAGAGCTGATGCAAATATAATCATTTAAGTTACATACAATTAGAGATTCATCACAATTTTTTTCTCTAATAAAGGTCATATAATTTTTGCAGATTTAGAAACAAATTATCTTAATTTCCAGATTTTAACAGGAAAATGTACCTACACATCCCACAATTAAATGCACCATTTTGAACTGGAAACCACACCAAACACCCTAACAACAGTTTGTTACTTTTTATTCTCCATCTTTCATTTTGGGGTTTCAAACGCTTTAAAGAAATAAGCATTATATCCAGCAAACACGTGATGACTTAAGAAAACTACAAGCAAGTTAAAATATATGGGGAGCAATAAGAATCATTACATAAGTTATTGTACCTTATTTATAATTCCAAATCTTGCCTGAACTTCTTTCTCAGCATGTTTTATTGCAGCCAAAGCTGCTTCACGTCTGTCAAGCAATGTTTCTCGCTGAACTAGAAAATATTCTCGTCTCTGAAGTTCCAGTGCATATTGCTCCTGTGCTGAACGCTCTCTCTATGCCAAGGAAAAAAAATGTTGAAACGGCTTCAAAACATATGAAATTATCGATTTATAGTGAACTAGAATTCTTTCCTCTGCAGATATGCTTAGGTTTTGTTTTTAATTGTAGTGTTACACAATAGCTGACTAATTATAAGTATCTTAATGGCCATCTACATTCAGCTTCCTCAAACGCTAACACAAACTACTTTGATTTGTGGCAGGACTGCTTGGCCTTCCAAAATACAAAATTCAACTCTGCATGGCTGTTCGAGCAATAGCTTAGACAACTAAAAGTAGGATTTTGCTTCCAAAACTTTTGGATAATGCTATTATCTGTAAGACAAAAAATAGTCCAGTGCCCTAAACACTAGATTACTATATTGTTTCTTCAGTTAGTGGGAAGCACCCCCAGGAAAGTGGTGAGAAAAAAGATACACACAATTGTTTTGATCTCGTATGGTACAAAAGACAGTCCCAGCAGGAAATCTAGCAAAAGCACAGAAGCTGTTACAGAATAAAACCAATGCAGGCTTGGGAACTCTTTAGTTAGTGGCCCAAGCCTGCTGGTGGATAAACTGTTGGGAGTCATCAGCAGCAGAAAAGGAAAGGCAGAAGGGATGGTCTTCACAGAAGGTCAAGAGGGCAAGCACTCTTGAATGCCCAGAGTGAAGAGAATAGTTTCAGGTGCTGTCAGGAGAAGCAGTGGTTGCAGGTGTTTCTCTCCATGCCCACACTGCATCACAAAACACAACTCTTGGAGTAATAGCACTGCATTCAAACTCCCTGAAGCAGAGCAAATATCTGATCTGATCTAACCCCTACCCAAGTCAGGGCATCATTATCAAATCAGTGAACTAATTTAGGGGAAGAGGTGGATGATGACAGTGATATAGTTAGTAATTTCTGAATTCTCTGTCAAAAGTCAGAATCTTTGTAACATTACTGAGCATTACAAAATGTCTGAGGCCATTACAGTTCCTACCTGGAACTCCTGATAGGTGACACACAATTCGTTATAAATTTGACTGATGTGAGGTAGTATTAGGTCTTGCCTATTGAATTCTTGAGCTTCAGTTCCACTCTCAGTCTTCCCTACCAAACCACCAGTAATATTCTGTTCACCATTTTCTTGTGCACTTTCAGCCAAAGAGGATGGTAAGGTGTTATCTACAGAGAGAGAAAGAACACACTTTACATTAAAAATATCGTCTTAAATAAATAAAGACTGCTGATCCAAAACAGTGAACATGTATTTTAAGCATTTACAGTGACCAGTATAGAGCAAGAAATATTGAAATGAAAAATCTCCTAAAGAATTAAGGAGAAATGCTCAAAGTTTTGTTCCATGACTTTTTTTTGACTCAATCTATGCACAGACTGAAACATGATGTAGCCAAAGTTTCCTTTTTGTTATGGCTTCAGGAAAGTGATTAACTGCTGACTAGACCCTGACCTAAGCCAATTAGGCCAGTCAATTGATTTAAGCTAACTGAATGGGACTTAAAAAACTACTGGACATGGCATGAGAAATTGCTAGACAAAGAATCACAAGATGGTTTGGGTTGGAAGGGACCTTAACCACCACCCAGTTCCAAACCCCCTGCCATGGGCAGGGACACCTCCCACCAGACCAGGTTGCTCAAAGCCCCACCCAGCCTGGCCTTAAACACTTCCGGGGATGGGGCACCCACAGCTTCTCTGAGAAACCTATGCCAGTGCCTCACCATCCTCTGAGTCAAGAATTTCTTCTGTATGTCTAATCTAAACCTACCCTCTTACAGTTTAAAGCCATTCCCCTAGATTTCACAAACAGTTAAATAACCAAAATTGTCAGATAACTGAAGGGAAGTATTGGGATCTTCTAGGGAATGAAATGTTGTAAGCCCAACTGCATACTGGTACCACATAAGGCAAAGATTACTTCGGTGATGATAGCAGAAATAGAAATTTGGGTACAAAAAAAATCAGAAACATCCAGACACAATCCTGGGCAACTGTGTCTAGGATGCTTGAGCAGTTTGGACAAGGTGACCTCTTGTTTGGACAAGATGACCTCTTGTTTGGACAAGATGACCTCTTGTTTGGACAAGATGACCTCTTGAGGTCCCTTTCAATCTCAACCTTTCTGTGATTCTGTGAAAACTCAGGGCAATGGGGAAAAAGTAGTTAAGGATAGGTTGTGGATGGCAGGCAACTGAGGAAGAGAAAAGGGCAGACAACCAGAAGCAGCATCAAGAAAAAGGAAAAAGGTTAACAGATAAGAAATGATGTAATCAGGGCTAAGGGGTGGTACACCACCACAAGAGACAGTCCTATGGTTTATGGCCCAAGAAAAATTACACTAATTAACATAATACGCAAAATTTACATATCTAAACTATATGCAGAAGTTTGGTGCACAAAGGTATTTTGTATGAAGCAGAAGTCCTGTTCAATATCTGTCTCAGAGGCTTAACTTACCGACTAAGTTGAAAGCCAAGTTTCCGGAGTATTTGGACGCCTGATACGCAAACAAGTCTGAAGCAGTGCCTAAACAAAGTGAGAAGATTTGGTTTTCTATCAAACAGGATGGGAAAGTCAAATGTTTTTCTAGTCCTTTAGGGAAAACATTTCTAATGTCATGTAGTCAACAAGAATAAACTGCAGAAGTCTCTACAATATTCTTCCCTTCCCGTATATTTAAAGTTTGCACATCACTTCTCAGAATGACAGTAATTATATTGAAAAAAAAAGACATCTCAAGCCTGCAATACATGAACATTGCCTGTGCTGGAATCTGGCTCTTCAGCTGACCGCACGTGCGCTATAGCCTCATCAGCTGATTCAGTTGGTTCTCCTTTAGTTGTAGGCACTATATCAGTAGAACTGGTGACGTCATTCTCCTGAGATTAATAAGGAGTAAAGCAATAAAAAAAAAATAAGCAAGAAGGAACCTAATATTCAAACCACTTTAAGTCAGGACAGTAAGGACAGTCATAATGAAGAACTCTCCCCCCCCCCCACAGTGCTATCAGTTTCTTTAACTACAACAGCAGTACTGAAGACGCCACGAAATAGGCACCATATTAAGTTCCCTGACTCCCACTCCGCTACAGCCCTTCTAATGCTTCAGAACTGCTCATTACTCCGTTCAACGGATATTTTCAGGAAACTCTGGACAAAAACAAGCTGTGCATCTATGCAACTATGCCTCCTAGAGACAACATAGGTGGCAACAAATTCTACTGAAATTAAGGTGGGTTCAATCTGGAAACAACTAGAAACCAGGGGCCCACACTAGATGAAATTAAAGATGGCCACCTCAATTCGCATTAAAAAAAAGTTGTAAACAGCTAGGGAAAAAAATTGTTATTGGAAGCTTTCTGACAGTTTTCTTAATTTCTTTCCTGACGCTTACCACACATTGGACACTAACTTTACAAGAGACCCAAGTACCTCTGAAGCAGTATGCTTCCACAAAGATGCAATTTCTCTTTGAAATCTCTCTGAAATCAATTAATTCTTGCATACATGTTCAGAGGGACATTACTAGCCAAAGCTGTTTATATTAGGAAAACAGCTGCACCTCCTTTCTCTCCCCGAGAAACTTCAGATCTGAACCTCAGTTCCAGTGTCAAAGACTTGAGGCACAGTCAGAGGATTCAAATAACTTTTCCCCAATACATGTTTTATTCCCCACAAAGCGAAAAGTATCAGGTCTTACGAGTGTGAAAATACTTCTACAAATTCAATGACAAAAAGTTGTATAGAAATTTAGTTCATACTTCAGTGTTTTCAATTTTAATTTCTGTCTGAGAGTCTTCTGGATTATCACCCTTAGTATTACCACTAGCACCAGACACAGATGGAGAAGGAACCATCAGAGTTTCTCCTTTAGCCTTCTCCTCAGGAGCTGTTTTCTTTTCCTGAGCAGTAACACATTCTCCTTCAGTTTTCAAGTCAGTTTTGCCTGTGATGTCTCCTGCAAAGAATAAAAATTAATAGAAAAGAGCTGGTAAGGCAGCTGACTACTGAGGTAATTTTGGGCAACTATGTTATCAAATAACACCGTGATACACGGGACAACGTAAAGTACGACTTCAGGAACTTTTCAAATAGCATCATTATTGAAAGAGTGGAAGGGTAATTCCGCTCAGGGTGGCTAAAGAATTGTCATTTTGCAATACCTGGTTTTCTATTGCTATCAGAGTTTCCATGCAACGATGTGAAGTTCAATCTTGCAACTGCCACTACTGCTAGCTTCCTTCAACATTTACTTATATTTCTGATAGCCCAATATCTACCACCTCTTTCTAGCACATAGAACCACACATCCTCAAAAAACAGACCTCCTTTGTTACAGTATCTATCCAGATACCCACTTATGCAACACTAAAGTTAGAGGCACTTCCAAAATAACCATTAGCATGAAAGCAAGCAAATTCTGTCTTCTGCACTTGTATTATTACTCTTATTATTAGGGTTAGTTGGCTGTCTGTCTCCACTTCCATACCCACTTTCAAGGGAATTTAGCAAGTATTCTTCTAAGGCTAAAACTTTCCATAAGAGACACAGCTACACTGATTCACAGTCTGCTCCAGTCGTGGCAGCACTTTCAAACATTTGCAGTGAATTAATGGTAGCTGGTCATCTTCACGATGTTTAGACTTCCCTGAGTTAGCTGAACAACAGCTCACCCCTTCTCTCCACCCGCGGCCAGTTTTCAATACTTAAACTGACAAATGACATCTGATTTACAGACTTATAATACCTGTTAATGCAGCTAGCTACTTAAAAAAAAAACAAACCAGTTTTTTCATTTATATTATAGAATCATCTGGCAATCAATTGCATAAGCGTTTAATATTTCTTTTTAAAACGTATGTTATAATTGCATTAAGTATGTCTGGACCTCCTAAACATTCTAAAGGAACAAAACATATTAAAGGAAAGGTTAAACCTCTATGTTAAAAGTATATTTTAACTGATTATTATATTTCTAAACTGAACAGAAATGCATTTAATAGAAACTAATAAAATTGCGTGTTGTACTTTGCACAATATTTGAAACTCAGTATTTATTACCTGTTTCCACACACATACCTGTATTTTGAAATGCATCAGTTCCAGAACAATTAATGGTCTTGTCTTCTATTCCTAGACCTCTTCCACTTCCAGTGAATTCTGACTTTGAATAATCAAAACATTTGGATAAAGACATAGCTGTCTTTTCCAGTAAGCTGCCTATGTCATCTGCAGAATATATAAAATAACAATAATTATATTTTGCATTTGAGAAGCTGACATTGAGAAATCATCAAGGACTTATTAGAAATGCTTGTCACGTAGTCACGTATATTACAGGAATCAAAAAATGCTGAAATGATCTGACAAATGAATAAATTATTGTAATAGCTTAAACCGATGGAAGTATTATTTAGTTTTCAGACCAAATTTGTCTTTCTGAAGTTTCACAGCTTGCCTTCATATACTAATTTATCTGTAAGTGAAGTCTAATAATACACTGTTTTTCCCTGCTGTCCATATGCAGTAGCAACACGCATTTCCCAAGAAACCCAAAGACATTCTAAATTTTAGATACATATCTTTAAATTAAAGTCAAATGTATGCAATATGAGAAGGACTGCTACCAACTACTTCAAGCAAGACTTAAACACAGAAAGGCCGGGAGACATTTCTTCAAGCATTCTTTGTGTTCCTCATGCAGTAGTTAATATTCCCAAGCTGGCTCCCAAATATCAGAAATCCCCGTTCAAGAGTGTCTACTTATTTAAAATGAAAAAATAAAAGTACTTAAAATAAACTTAGGAATAATACAGTTTTAGTGCGCATTTATCTCGAAAAAGACATCCAAGCACCATTGTTTGGTATTACCATCGTATATTTTGGAGCCTTCACCTTGATATTTCTTTTGCGTTGGTCCTGAAAGGTTATCGTACAAGAAAGCACAAAGACATTTAGCATAACCAGGATTTTCAGTGACAATGTATGTCACGACTTGCTTATTTAGCAGCTAAAATGCCTTGTTACAGAACTCTTATTATAAATTGTACCACTGAAAATGGAAGTGTTTTTTTTTTTTTTCTGCAGCATATACATGTCAATGACAACCATTCATATAAACATCATAGAATATCCGAGTTGGTAGGGACCAAGAAGGATCATCGAGTCCAACTTCTAAAGAAGCAAATGTATTCCTCACAGACTGATAAGGCAATACTGATAGTGTTACATGTAAAAACATTTGAGATACCATCAGATACAGTGATGAGGGTGACACAAAATAAGGGCATAAAAACAGAATTAGATAATCATGTAAACAGCTCCATCTATCCTCACATCTAGGCTTTTCATATCAATGTTTCTAGCTCTACTTTTTCCTTTTAACTTGTAGTCACATACTGAAAAAAAAAAGAATGACAGAAGGGTTCGGAGGTTGGACTCGATGATCTTGAGGTCTCTTCCAACCTAGAAATCTGTGATACTGTTAGATTATATGCAAAATCAGTTAAGCATACATTAGAAGAGATCAGACTTGAAGCAGTTTTCATCATCTTAGTTGTATTTCACTGCCTCTCTCTGCTATCCTTTAAAAGCAATTAACTACAATATTTTCTTAAATACTGCTTTATAACAAAGTAACAAAAAGCTTTGGAGAAACCAATCTAGCATTTTCTCTCATGCAAGCCTTACACTTTAAAGTCTCAGCAATAGCTTTCTAAAGATCAGTTTTGAAAACTACTTGTTGTTCCAGAAAGACAATTCTGTAACTTAAAGGAGAATGTTTCTCAGGAAGAACACAGCATCAACAGCACCACCAAATGCTACCTGAGTTCTATTAAAAGGAAACAGGACAAGTTGTTCTGGAGGAAGTAAGGCCAGATACATCCAGATTTTAGCTGTTAAAGAACAGAAATCTTCACCTCACGTTTGGGAGGGCTCCCGATCCTAGACAGCAATCATTAAAATGGCAAGATACTGAGGAGGTTCGACTTTTCAGAAAAAAAAAATCTGAATTCATTTAATGATTCCCAGGACCCATCTGAACCCCCAACCCAACTATGTGTCTAGCCCAAATCCAGCTTGCTGTCTCTCTCAATCTCTGATTGCTTGTGGGTGTTTTTACAAGATACAACTTCCCTCGCAGCACGAGTTTGGATGCTTACTGTCTGTCTATCCTCTGAGCACACTGCAAGCATTTGACCCATGGAACACCAGTGCAAGAGAACAACCCTAACACTTGTCTCAGATAAAAGACAAAATTAAAGTGTCTTCCTATAGAGTGTCAAAGGCTTTTGAAACACAAACATGGGAGGGGTCTTTGTTGCTAGACTATGGACAGATCAATTTCCTAATCCACCATGCAGAGCCATAAATGCTTGTGTCAGTACTAATGGAAACTGAAGAATCATAATCCACTTCATTTATTCATACTGGTGCAATGGACCTTGCCTTCTCTGGTGCTTTACATTAACATGTAACATTGCAAGGGAAATGATAGCCATCGTAAATTGGTCTGGTCCCTGTGGCAGTCTCTTATGAACTACGGGCTTGATTCTTTGCTTGGCTAGATATGAAAGTTTCCTGCTCCTTGAAAAAGCCTGACCACTAGGCTTCAGAAAACTCACTAACACTGCCAGCACGTTTTAACGGCAGCAATTGCTGTAGCAGCAGGAGATAGGAAAGAAATGAGTTATGCATATGCTTCATACATGACTTAAAACTTCTAAGACGATCCAAGTGTTACTACACCCAACCGGCAGATGAGTTTTATGAGTTTTAAGCAAAAACGAAGCACCAAGCCGCTCAGGCTGCATTTTGGGGATGCTTACAACCTGGGACGGCAGATTGCTGGGGAAAGAACAAGTTCAGACCAGGATGAGACCCCAGGGTTCTGGATCCCACCCGCCCGTTCCACCACGCGGCTCCACGGCGGCCGCAGCCCCTCGGGGCAGGCAGAGGACCGGCTTCCCGCTGCCTTTTCCCCCGGCCCTCTCAACGCCCGCCCCGGATCCCCGGGCCTCGCCACGGCTGCGCCCGCCCTCACTGCGGCCCTGCGCGCAGGCGCAGGAGGCGGCGCTGGCGGCGCCCGTTGGGGCCGGGGCCGCTGGGCTGAGGGGCCGCGGCGGGCGGAGCGTGGTTAAGGGGAACAACGCCGACTCCTCCTCCCGTTTTGTGGAACTGAAACACGGGAGAGCACAGGAGCGGCTTACTGTTGGGTTACAGCTCAATATAATGGAAAGACGGGTCAAGTTTGTGCGCTAGGGGCTTACAGTGTAATGCTTATGTAAGCAGCATTCCCTCGAGAGGCTGAGGGAAGGGTTACTCTCGCTTTCCTCAGAAAAAAAGCATGACAGAAATATGTAGTGTCTATTATCATCTCTAACTTATATACAAATGGTTATTTTGAAAAAATACTGACAGTCCTGGCGCTGAGATGTAAGGTGGAAGTTAAAATAACTTACCCATGCACATTCACCCCTCTATACCACAGCTTTCCAGATAACACTCAAGTAGACAGTTGTCACTAAATGTTACCAGCCACTTTAACATACCAGATACAAAAAAAATGTGTGGGTCTGGAAGG
Organism: Anser cygnoides; assembly: GCF_040182565.1. Classification (NCBI taxonomy): domain Eukaryota; kingdom Metazoa; phylum Chordata; class Aves; order Anseriformes; family Anatidae; genus Anser; species Anser cygnoides. The sequence continues at coordinate 146,839,262 of NC_089873.1, read as the reverse complement.
TAATTTCCCAAGCAAGTATGAACTAAATCCTGTGTCCAAGACTGCGCATAAGAACTGCTCTTTACCTTTCAAAATACTCAAGTGCCAAAGAGCCTGCAGACAGCACAAATAGCATCCACCTGACCAGCACCTGACCAGCTGCCTCAGCTTGCTCACTGCTCATCAAAACGAGCATGCTTCATGAACATGCTGCAGTGAGCTTCATGAGCTCACTGCTCACAAAGTTTCGAAGGCCTTCACTTTACTGACCATCAATTAGCACAGATAGATTATCAACATCAATTAGCATGCAATTAGCATGTTCAAAATAAGTATGCAACACATTATGCAAATTGCTTTTCAACAAGCCAAAGTGAAGACAATAGTTATTTTAACAAGACTAAGATTTAATTTTTAAAATTTGACATTCAATACAAATATGTCATGATAACACAAATACACCCAAAATATGCCAGTGTCTGAACTTATTTAACATGCAAAAAAATCAATTAGAACACAAAAAACAACCATAAGCTGTAATTTTACATTTATACATCAGAAGTGTCCTTTTTAGAGAAGCGTCCTTTTTAGAGAAGCTGAAATAATTAATCAATAACATCTAAATACTAATTTATACTGCTAGAACATCTGTATACTCAAAAGCCAGAATTCTATATTTGCCCACAGTCTGTAATGACAACTCTTCCACTTACTAACCCTTTGGGAGAACCAAAGGATTCGATCTTTTTCACAACATCCATTCCATCTTTCACAAAACCAAACACCACATGTTTAAAGTCCAAGTGTTCTGCTTTTTTGAGAGTTATGAAGAACTGAGAGTTATTTGTATCCCGACCCCTATTTGCCATTGACAGCAATCCAGGACCAGTGTGCTTCACCTCAAAGTTCTCATCTTCAAATGTATCTCCATAAATTGACCGTCCACCTGTTCCATCATGGTTAGTTATATCACCTCTCTTAAAAAAAAAGGCACAGCATTTATTCAAATCCCAAAACACCAACCAATAGCACAGTTACATTCTCTTCCAAAATAGAAGAGTTTCCATTCAAAAAACACAGGTAAAACCTCATTCTTAGTTATCACAAGTACCATATTTACTTGTATATAAGGCTTTCCAGCTTCAGCAGCTTTGCTCATGGTAAAAAAGCATTACTGGGATGTTTCTCATTTATTCTGAACACAGCATTTTATCTTCCTGTTCCACATGGCAACTACTCTAAGCTGGTCATTTCCACTGTCTGCTTCCTGCTTCACTCGGCCCTTACAACTGGCAACCACAATTCTCTCTATTCTCAGTCCCTGCAGGCACGAAACTGACCACCCAAAAAAGGTCATGTTACCACTGATCAGTACTTTCCTGTTTCTGTGCAGAAAGTTTAAAGAAAAGAACAATAAAGGTCATACTTCAGATTCAGTTAATACCCAATCAAGACTGGAGAGTTTTTTACTCTGATGACAAGCCATTCGTATATTACTATCCATTTCTGAATGTGGAAAAGATTGTGCCCTGTCTTGAGGGATGTAGCGTTATGCAAAAGCACTATTGTAGCATGTAAGGAATTTGGATTATTTTACCTGTTTTAAGCCATTATACCTCATATTGAATATTTGGAAGAATTTTTGGAGTGAAGGGAAGGTATACGTGAGCAGATATCAATCTCCTAAACCTTCAGAAATTATGGAGAACTTGCTAGTGCTACTAAATGCACACAAAGATTTAACAGCAATGCTGCTCACATCGGGATTCACGAGCAATGCAGGAGGATATACTCAGTTTTCATTAAGAGTTTTTAGGACAAAGCCACTGCATGATACGAGAAATAGAAGACCTTTTTAGACTGAAATTGGAGTATCTAAAATATATGGAATATTGATTTTGCAGTGCAGGTCATCTGAAATATAAAGTGTTCTTCAAAAGGTGGAAAGTAAGTGTTCTTAGCAGGTGAGCATATGGAAGCTCCTCTCTTTGGAAAGAGACGGCTCTGAATGTTCGTTTTGGGAAGCCTTACTTTCCTTGCTGCTTCTGTTCAGCAACAGGCCCCTTGTCTGTGGGAAGAAGAAATCTCTATCTCCATTATTTCTTCTACACTAAAATGGCAGCACTAATCAACACTAAAGCATCAGGCAGCTGGCAAACACAGTTAAAGAGCATTCAGCTTAGGGCAGTACATGCTGCTTACACCATTGCTCATCTCCTTGCAGGGAAAGGAGAAGAGTATCTTGGACTCTAGATTTGTGCTGCCACCGAGCATGTGTTATCCTGTGATTTTTGTAGTGGCACTGTTAGACCAGATGGGTTTCGTTCCCTCAAGAAGTCTTCACGTTATGCCTACCTGACACACAAAGTCAGAAACTATTCTGTGAAATTTGGTGTTCTTAAATCCAAATCCTCTCTCTCCTGTGCACAGGGCCCTGAAATTTTCAGCTGTTTGAGGGACAATATTTGAAAACAGCTCCATGGTTACACGTCCTAAAGGTTTGTCATCAGCAGAAACTTCAAAATAAACAATGGGGTTGGTGTCCTTTGACAGTCCTGCTGGCAGTCCCTTCTTCAGTTTTGACAAGCTTTGCTGGCAGTCTTCAAATATCTTCTTGAAAGTAGCAGCCATTTCTTGACTTTTAAACCTCACTGCAAGTTGTTCTACTTTTATTTCTCCATCTGAAAATAAATCCAAGAACAGGTTTCTTTAGCTCTAATTCCAAATAGTCAGATACAAGTAGCTTTTGTTTGGTATAGTCTCCTCAGAAAAAAGCCACACAAAGATCTTTTAAAAAAGTGAAAAAAACACCAAAACAACCCACCTGCATAATCCGTGGCTGTCCAAATTAAAGCATTGTTTGATGTATCTGAAGGTACTAAATTCATTTCTTTGGTGATAACATGGTTTGCACACACTTTAAGAACTTGTTCCCTTCTCATTAGGACTCTGTAACATTTCTTCTGTGTATGGAAGAGGATCTTTATCTCTCCAACACCACGCTCCTTCCACTGAGTAGCATCTCTATCCCATCTATAAAGTTTGGCTCTCTCTTTGAAAAGAATTTCTTCATCTTCTTCTCCTGATTTTACTTCCACCTAGAACACAGCACAGTAGAGTACCTATGATTTCCCAGAACTGCTGCCACCAGCAGGATTACATCTTACACACTTATTATGATTCTGACATATTACAATGGGAAATTATTCCATGTTTTCCTTTCTTGAATGGTTTTGTGCCAACAGCTCTACAGACCTTCATCATACACTGAAATAAAACGCCTGAGCTTTTCAGAATTTAGGAGCCCAATGAGCCCCAGTGTTTGAAATGAATTCTAGCACTGCAACACTACTTCCCTGTGCTGCACGAGGTTTTACCTTTTGTGTGCATTTTTCTTTTTTAAGAAAGCTACCAATTGTTCTGGCATGTTCCCCCGGAAAATTTCATATGTGCCGACTGATGTGCACACTGAGAAGTGAGAATATAGTGCTATTAGCATTCCAGGTGTTACCTTTTCAAGATTGTTAAAGAACTTAACATTTGCATCTGAACAGAATAAATATCAACTGTGAATAGTAAATTGAGGGCTGACAGCTGTATCTCCTTGTCACTTTATGTATGCATATTACCTGTCTCTAACATTCTTTAGTTAAGACATCTTCCAAAGATATGGAAGACTTGAGAGAACTGGAGAAATAAGTGACAGAGAAGCTTTTCTGAAGGGAGAAGTGACATTGAAGGAGAAATGAAACATCAAGTAAGGCAAGAAAGAAAACAACAAGAGTCCTAATATAACAAACAGATGAGGAAAGGCACACAATTTTTTTTTAAGAAGGAAGGAAGGCACGTTACAAACTACGTCAGATTAGCTGTTCAAATTATAGGATACTAAATATTGTTTATTTGTGCTGTGGCAGTCTTCTTTAATAATTACACCGATCTGGAATTAAATTTTATTCTTTATAGAAAGACAAGCTATAACCATCTCGAACTTTTTACATCTTGTTATACACACTAAGGCTAAATACCAAATCCAGACACAAGCAACTGCATTAAGCCTCAAGAAGTTACAGAAGGCTACCTTAAGTTAAGCTTTACTGAAGTTTAAGGCTTTACTTCTTGAAAAACTATTTCTTTTTGAATTAAAAATAGTTTCCTTAGCCTTGTGCAGTTAATTGTGCTAGACCTTTAATGCTCAGTGATTCTAGAAGCCTCTCACCTAGCTTAGAGCAAAAATTTCAAATTGGGTGGCTTTCAGAGAACTGAATCTACAAGTCATCAATAAAAAATCCTAACTGAGTTGCATTAGCAGTGACAATTGTTCAAGCCCCCCCAACACACCTTGTTTTTCAAATATGCTATAATAAATCAAATTTACCTTTTAGAAGTTACTTGTACAAATTTTCATGATCTACACTGAGTCAAGATATAATAACCTGAAATTCTGTATCATTAACTGATGCACCAGATACTTTCCCCCAGCGAGAAGTTGTACCACCAGAATTTCAAACAGCAGGAGATTCTACACAGGCAGCACAAGAAAAAAGGACCGAAGCACAACAGACAGAAAGCATAAGAAGTCAAGGAAAGCATTTATAAAAATTTTCTTTGTTAGCAGATATGCTTATCTTAATGTTCTTTTATATTCTGGAAGTTTCTTTACCTCTGGTAAGGAAACAATGGGCTCAAAGTGGATATCATCATTATGTACGACTTCATCACCGCTATCATCTTCATCTGCTTTGCTGGTTGTCTGTGCTCCAAATACGGTTGCTCCAGTATTTGCCCACTTGAAATCTTTATCTACAGTTAAGAGACTTGCATTTTAAACGTTTTGCTGAGAAGTAAAGTTACACAAATTTACGTAACTTGACAATATGCGGAAGCTTGGTGCACAAAGGTATTTTGTATGAAGCAGAAGTCCTGTTCAGTATCTGTCTCAGATGCTTAACTCACCTTTTGACCCAAAAGCAAAGTCTCCAGAGTTTCTGGAAGCCAGATCTGCAAATGACAATTCTGAGGTATTGCTGAATCCAAATGAGATGATTTTGTCTTCTATCAAACAAGATGGGAAAGTCAAATGCTTTTCTAATCCTTTAGGGAAAACATTTCCAATGTCATGTAGTCAACAAGAATAAACTGGAGAAGTCTCTACAATATTCTTCCCTTCCCATAAATTTAAAGTTTACTGTCATTCTGAGAAGTGATGTGCAATTATATTTAAAAAGAAGAGATCTCAAGACCTAGTTCAGTTCAGCATGCCACTTCTGTGCAGATCCACAGAGCTTTAATAAGTACTCACATGGCATTTAACAATAAACCAACAGCATTGCTCTGGAGCAGTCTCATTTGACCATATAAGAATTTGAAACACTGAAATACTTTCATTCCCCTTCATGTTTTCACTAGATTGGTACTCACGCTTCAAATTCAATATCGGTACTACATCTGTTCAATGCAACAGCTAGATTAGATAAACTGTTCTACAGGAAAAGCATACTTAAGCTCCTAAAAAGACAACAATATACGTACCCCTGACTTTACCTTGTGTTGACTCTGAAGAATCTGAATTACTTTCTTTTTTAGTTGTCAGGTTTACAGGTTTGTCATCACCTACTGATAAAGCCTGCAATACATTAACATTACCTGTGCTGGAATCTGGCTCTTCAGCTGACCGCACGTGCGCTATAGCCTCATCAGCTGATTCAGTTGGTTCTCCTTTAGTTGTAGGCACTATATCAGTAGAACTGGTGACGTCATTCTCCTGAGATTAATAAGGAGTAAAGCAATAAAAAAAAAATAAGCAAGAAGGAACCTAATATTCAAACCACTTTAAGTCAGGACAGTAAGGACAGTCATAATGAAGAACTCCCCCCCCCCCCCACAGTGCTATCAGTTTCTTTAACTACAACAGCAGTACTGAAGATGCCACGAAATAGGCACCATATTAAGTTCCCTGACTCCCACTCCGCTACAGCCCTTCTAATGCTTCAGAACTGCTCATTACTCCGTTCAACGGATATTTTCAGGAAACTCTGGACAAAAACAAGCTGTGCATCTATGCAACTATGCCTCCTAGAGACAACATAGGTGGCAACAAATTCTACTGAAATTAAGGTGGGTTCAATCTGGAAACAACTAGAAACCAGGGGCCCACACTAGATGAAATTAAAGATGGCCACCTCAATTCGCATTAAAAAAAAGTTGTAAACAGCTAGGGAAAAAAATTGTTATTGGAAGCTTTCTGACAGTTTTCTTAATTTCTTTCCTGACGCTTACCACACATTGGACACTAACTTTACAAGAGACCCAAGTACCTCTGAAGCAGTATGCTTCCACAAAGATGCAATTTCTCTTTGAAATCTCTCTGAAATCAATTAATTCTTGCATACATGTTCAGAGGGACATTACTAGCCAAAGCTGTTTATATTAGGAAAACAGCTGCACCTCCTTTCTCTCCCCGAGAAACTTCAGATCTGAACCTCAGTTCCAGTGTCAAAGACTTGAGGCACAGTCAGAGGATTCAAATAACTTTTCCCCAATACATGTTTTATTCCCCACAAAGCGAAAAGTATCAGGTCTTACGAGTGTGAAAATACTTCTACAAATTCAATGACAAAAAGTTGTATAGAGATTTAGTTCATACTTTAGCGTTTTCAGCAGTAACACATTCTCCTTCAGTTTTCAAGTCAGTTTTGCCTGTGATGTCTCCTGCAAAGAATAAAAATTAATAGAAAAGAGCTGGTAAGGCAGCTGACTACTGAGGTAATTTTGGGCAACTATGTTATCAAATAACACCGTGATACACGGGAGAACGTAAAGTACGACTTCAGGAACTTTTCAAATAGCATCATTATTGAAAGAACGGAAGGGTAATTCCGCTCAGGGTGGCTAAAGAATTGTCATTTTGCAATACCTGGTTTTCTATTGCTATCAGAGAGTTTCCAAGCAACAATGTGAAGTTCAATCTTGCAACTGCCACTACTGCTAGCTTCCTTCAACATTTACTTATATTTCTGATAGCCCAATATCTACCACCTCTTTCTAGCACATAGAACCACACATCCTCAAAAAACAGACCTCCTTTGTTACAGTATCTATCCAGATACCCACTTATGCAACACTAAAGTTAGAGGCACTTCCAAAATAACCATTAGCATGAAAACAAGCAAATTATCTTCTGCACTTGTATTATTACTACAGAGACCAAGTACTTTTTTCCTTATTGAACAGCATTAACTCACATGCTTATAATCTAAGTCTACTATCAGCAGAATTAAACATTCAGAGCTGTAGACAAGTTGTTTTTTTTTTTCTTTTGGTCTTTCAAAGGCATCTTGCAAAGCTCAGCTCTTCGTATTCAGAAGAAAGGCAGGAGTTTCCAGGTAAGAAGACAGTTTGATGTTCTTGTTTAAAGGCCCTCTAAAATGTTCTTTTCATTCAGGTACCACTTACTGATAACAATTCAACATACTGAGGTTAAAGATGCATTTTAAGCTGCAGCTTTTCTGATTCCAGTGCAAGTGTTCCTAAAACTATCTCAGGAAAAATCAAATTAACCTCAGAGCCCGGGTGTCCTCTAGATTTAGAGCTTAAATCTCAGTATAAAAAAAGTTACCTGTTGTGTTTTCAGGCATATCTTTTGCAGAACCCTGCAATTTCCTTTTCTTTTCTTGATAGAGTCTTCCATTAAGGTTCTTAACAGCTGTTTCATAGTCTTCATCTTAAGTATAGGAAACAAATGTAAGTTCTCAGGCATCGTCCAAGTACAGAGAAGTCTGTTAAGCCCTTCAGACTCACAAGCCTAGCAAGCACACACAACTTCTGCTAATGTTTAAGTTTCACTCACCAGCAAGTAAGCCTTCACTTCCTATTTTGCATGTGTGTGCTTTGGTGCACTCTTGACTCTTTTTCAGTCTAGATGTGTGGCATGGGTTTCATGCTTTCAGAAAATCTATTTCTTATTAATTTTATTAAGAGTACCACTAAACACAATTGGGAAGGGAGATGGAAGATCTTTTGTATAAAATCAAGCAAGCCTAGATCTTTGTGGGAGGCTGCTCATCATCTCTTATTTCCTGTTCAGTGAAACGCTTCAGAACTGCAATTTAACCAATTGCTACTGAGTAAGTTAAGAGGAATTTAGTTGTATACAACTAGAGTTGATGTAAAATATTCAGTTTCTCTGTTAAGAATTTGCTTTAGAATAAAGAGAAACCAGTCTACCATTTATGGAACCTGAGCATTTTTATTTTTGATAAAGGCTGCCTACCACTTGACTCTCAAAATACTTAGAGATACGCCTCTTGCTCGAATATTTATGTAGTCTTACCTAACCAACTACATTAGCAATGAGTCAGAGCACCCATATAGCACCAATGCAAATTCCTTTTTGTCATTCCTGGCCCTCCCTTGTTCTGTCCTGAAGACTCAAATGTACATCTTTGGCACAAACGAAGATAACACAAACATTACCGCCCATCAGTCCAAACTAGTATTAGAGCGTCTATTGGTTTTAATAGTATTATACCCTTTCCCAACAAAAAGGCAACACAAAGATCAATTTTGACACTCCTTACCATCATCCTCCTCACTCACATATCCAGGCTTATTCTTATAGCAGAAGAATGTTGAAGGTAGTTTAAGAAAGCCAGCAAGAGCTCTCTGCTCAGGGGTAGGTGTTAACTCGTAAACAATTATAACCTCATCAGTTGGAAGATCATCTTCTGGCACTGTCTTCTCAGCTTTGTACAGAAAATGAACAAAGCATTAAAACTAAATTAGTTTAGAACAGGCAGCAACATTAGTCCAACACTGCCATTATTACAGAGCTGACTTAATTCTTAGGTGGTTAGAAACATACATATTCGGAGCCTACATATTTTTATTCAACCACAGGAAACAACAGTTAAAGTTACAGAATGCTAGGACAAAGCATGCTAGAACTTAATAATTTCTGAACTGCATGCCGAACTACGACCTGTTCTATTGCCTTTGAAATTCAAGCCTCAGATCAGTATCAAACCTGCATTTTTATATTGTTAGAAGGATTATTTATGTCCTTACACCAAAGGAAATAAGATTATGGAAAAAGAGCCATATAGGTGTCATCCAGAGAGGTGGAGAGGAAAAATGCAGGACTGAAAAAGAAAACGTAAAGCCACCTACAGCAACATGTACTATTGAATTGCTTCAAGTGTTTGAAGTTCCAGAAAATATTAAATAGCAACTGAGCAGGACTTATTTCAAATTAGTTAATAAAAAGCTCAAATTTCCCATAAGTAATCTCAACTTAATTACCATAGCAGCTGCTGCTGAAACTTTTAGTGTTTTAAGAGTAATCTCATAGCTTCACGTTACTGGAATAACAAAATACTGCTATCAGCGTAAAGTTTAACTAGCTTTCCCAGCAAGGACAAATACTATTGCTGATTTTATTATACAATTTCTTCTGCTCTCTCCTTCAACATCAAATTGCCTATTCCACTTTCACTGAATAAACACTAATAATCGAAGGTTAAAGCTAATAATCTCACATCTTTATGCATAATAGAATAGAAGCAAAGAGGAAGGATGCATCAGTTTAAGGGTCACATGTGGAGTTCCTTTCACTTGTTTTTGTTTAGAGGGGTAATTTACAAAGTAAAGGCTTAAGAGAAACACACTGGTTAACTATTAATAAGAATTACCCCATAAGCACATCAATATCCATATATCATCTGTTTCCAAGAATCATTTGATTGCTTTAATAAGTCAGCCCACTTGATAACACAATAACATACTGCACTAGAGGTCTGCACTAAGATAGTCAGCAGAATTTGAAGTGGGCTCTCAAAAGCTCACTGTTCTTTTCATAATAAAATATTCGCCAGCTTTGTGGCACAACGTAGTCAAGGTGGAACCTAAAGCTTCAGCTAGGAATTAATCAGTTCCTGAGGAACACTGATTTTCCTGCTCAAGCATTTTGACATTCATTTCTGCAAAAAGAGACAGGGAGAGAAGATAAATTTAGTGTTCCTAGACATGCCCCGATACTCTGGCACAACTGACATATTAAAATAAAGCTGCTTTTTAAAAGTAGCTTTCCCATTTGTATCTTCCAGCAGAGTAAAAGCAACCTAAGTAGTACTAGAATAAAAGCAGCATTCGAAGTTCTAAGCCCCAGTTCAATTATAAGTGCTTTTGCAGTGTTGCCTGCTCCACATTTGTCCCAGCTGATTAACTTCTAATCAAGGGGAGTCAATCACTTCAGGTTCCTAATATAGCATAGAGAGAAGCTCAAACTCATAGCCAGCAGTCTTATCTCAATAGCTCTTCTGAGCCTGTATAAAGTAAATGCAGTACTGTGTTACAAAGGTAGGCAGGTATGCTGCCTGCTAGCACATGCTTTATTCATTCAGATTAGTTAAGCAAGTGTCTCACTTTGGTTGAGTAAATATAAAAACTGAATAAAACAAACGTCAAGAAGTCAGTTCAGATCAATACACAGGTAAAGTTCTTCACACGTTGATCAAACACTGATTACAATCCCAGCAATCCAAACATCCACTTGAAGTGACAGAACACTTGAGCAACAGAAAGGATTACAATGTGCATTTGCCCTCAGAATATGAAGACTGAGCGAGATGTTCATGGGATCACTTAAATCAGTTTCTACTCAGCCTCTCCACAAGAAAGTTAACTTTGCTGATTTAAAATTGCTGCAAACAGATTAAATGTATTTTCACAGGCTGCGATGAAAACAGTGCCATGCACACATACAGTATATTCCTAAAAGGCTGTTGATTTTGGGATGATACAGCTTTCTACTCGGGGAAAAAAATCCACACAGTTGTTAGTATATGGAAGGAACAGAAAGAGCAATACCGCGCACAACAGTTGGAAGCAGTTTCACTGATGTATTACATTTTTGCTTTTATTTCGTCTTTGATATAAAGATCATGTAGATGTAAATATCTAGCTAGTCACAATAATTGTTTTGTCCCCCCATACATATCAGCGAGTATCTGCTAAATATAAAAATACTGAAGTTTAAAACTTAACACATGCAATTGACTTAACTATGAATTAAAATTGTTAAAATACTTGAGAAAAGCTCATGAGAAGAGCCAAAGAAAAAGCTAAGAAAAAACTAGTTGTTTCGCACCTCAATGGAAAATGACTTACGAGGTTAAATTTCTTTTGAACATTGCCCTAGCAAAACTCAGAAACCATTCCCTGAAAGATGTTCCCCATGAGAAACTCAAATTATATTTATGTAGACTTGAAAAGCTAATTCGGACAGGACTTAAAGTCATTTGCTATTAAGCCAGTCAGAGCTCAAAACCAAAACCAAAACCTACACTGAAGGTAACACCAACTGTAAATAAAGCAAGGTATATAACCATACCCTAGTTATCAGGAAAGCAGAAATGAAGAACTGTCTGAAGTACCAGAAAGGCATATGATTTTTTATTTCATTTCTTTAAAACACCTTCCCTGTTCCCAATATAAAAACAAAATGAATTCAAGGCAGCAAGAGTTCTTGCATTTATGCATTAGCTCAGAATGCTAATTCACTTTATTTTATGGACATTCAATGATGAAAATGAAATCAAATTATTAATAGACTCGTGGATGCCTAAAAACACAGAACATTTGACTCTCAATCAGATATGCAGAAGGTGGACATGAGTTCAGCGTTTGAATAAGAATAGCTTCTCTAGAAATACTAAGCTGGAAAAACGGTGTTTGAAATGACTTTGACAGTTTTTAACAGTCTAAGACACTAACTTTAGAAGACTATCTTGTGCAAGCTACAATAAAAATTTGTTTTTGAAAATTAAACTGCTCTTGCATAACTGCACTAGCTTGAGTATGCTTCCAGCAAGCCTAACTTAGGAGAAGTACTGTTTTTAACATCTTATGATGACACAATCAAGCTGTAAGGTGTAATTTTGGTTAAGGGTTCTGCATGTAAACAAGATGGTTACATCAGCAAAAGCTTTTTGGCTAGCTAAGGTGGACTTCGTATTATACATGAAGCACGTACATGTAAACAGTAGCTAAATTTGGCTCTCTCATCTCTGCCTACGCCTTGTTTTTAAAATTGCAGAAGTTAACATTGATAATAAGGAAACTGAATTAAGCATTTCCAGCACATAACTTGAATATATTTTAAGTTTTACTAGTTAACATGTCTAGAAATCTTCAAGCATATTTCACTGAAGTGGAAGACCTCAGGTGGGAAGAGAGTCACACTTTAAAAATAAAAAAAAGAATATAATTCCTTTACTAAAAGAGAATTTTATAGATGCAGCGTGTGTGTGTTCAGTAAAACTGTGAAGTGCAAGGCAGGTTTCTAAATACCCTTAAAAAGTAAGGCAAACAACAGCCAAAAGCATAAAAAAAGACCATCCATCGTGCTCACACATCAAAGGCATTCTCTTACCTGACAAATACAGTAGTCAGACACAGAATTTTAAGTACTCTCTTCCAGCATGCATGTTAATTGTAAGGATTACTAAGCCAACTGCTGTGCTACAGTTGGGTTACTGTCCATGCCTGCTAAAGTGTTTTTATCACACATTCAGTGCAGCGTGTAAATACCTTTACTGTCAGGTTGCAAGGAAGGTGTGCTTGTCCAAAAGGCCATTGGATTAGATTTAAAAAGGCTAAAATTAAATCCTAAAAAATAAATTGTTTGGATGTAAGTGTTTAACTGTACTTTTAAAGAGGGGAAAACACACTTACCTATGCTTTGGAAGCATTCTGTAGTTATGTGTCACAGTAGGAAAATTCATGTTTAATGCTATACTAGCTTACCGTACTCACCTGAATAAACTGTAGCTAACATCTCTGCCACCACACTTTATTATACTTTAGTTAAGAAACAGTTTGTCTTCATAAATCTGAGACTAGTATGCAAATTATATACTATCATCTGGTTAAACAGTCTTGCAATGGTAGGAAGCAGTGCATGAAATCAAAGAGAAGTACCATACCATTAAAATGCTAGTGTGGTGGTTTTACCCTGCTGGGCAGCTAACCCACCACAACCCCTCCCCTCACTCCCCCCTCCTCAAAAGAAGGGGAGAGAAGAAAGTATGCTGGAAAGAAAAAGAGATATATTATTGAGACAAAAAAAGTTATGTGAGTAGCATTAAGAGATGACTGCTTAGTAAGTTGCATAGCTGAAAAAAATTATTAGTTCAAAGGACGCTCACCTTTTTCCACAATTCTAAATGAGAAGTTGGCGGGCCCATCATGTGTCGAAGTAGCCAAGTTGCATGCCTTGCTGTCTTGAGGCTTCTGCAGTGCACTGGAGCTTCTTGGTCCAGCTACTTCCTTCTGCGATGCTGGAATATTGCCTTCGCCTTTTCTTGGAGAATTAAAGCTGAACCCAAAGAGAGAACCAGTGGCCGAAGTATTTCCAAATGTGAATGTCTTTGACTTTTCATTACTGAAAATGCTCTTGACAGATTCAGATCCGAATACGAACTTCGGAGGAGAAACCACTGTTTTTGTCGGCGTTTCAGATGTGCTCGACACCTCTGAGGCCTCTACAGTTACCTCAGAAGTATCATCGCCATGGCTGAGGTCGGTTCTTTCTCTAGTAGTTTCTTCCAGTACAGCTACAGCATTTTTGCCACATGGAGATTCTTTTGGTGTATTGGCACGAGAATAAAGAGGTGTTATCAGTGTTCCTTTCTCTTGGGCATTCTTTGCTTCATCAAAAATCTGCTTAAATGAGTCTGCCACGTCTTGCTGTTTGAATCGCACAGCTAGAAGCTCGACTTTCCGTTCTCCATCTGCAAAGTTTTCATCATCATTTTTTAAGAAGCCAGCTGCACACTCTTTGGATGGATCATCTTTCTTAGTGGCATTTTTGCTAGGTTCCTGTATGGTAAATTTAAATCCACTTGGAGGCACTGACATGGAAAAGTTAAATCCTTCCTTTGCAGACTTCACTTCAGAATCAGCAGGAATTTGAAACGTAAATGCTGGTGTCTTGCCTTGCTCGGCATGACCTAACTTAAAGCCTTTTCCTAAGAAATCACACTTAAAACCTGTTCCTAGTTGTCCTTTGGCAGGTTCAGATAATTTACTTTTCAAATCAGAAGTAGATGTTGATGAAGCATCACTAACAGAATTACCAGATGGATTTGGTGTTTGACAAGCTACACAGGCTGGTGAAGAACCTTCATTCCTTACAAAACAAGTATTACAATCCCACTGACCTTCCTTTTTAGCAAAAAGCTCCGCAAATGTATTCTTCTGTGGCTTAGTTGCAGTTGCATCAGCAACAGAACTGAAGCTGGTAGCAGGAAGTGCCTGAGCAGTAGACACAGGCACATTTGGTTGACTTTGTGATTTAGGATTCTGGCAAGAATGAGAGTTTTCATCATTGGATTCATTTTGGACTAGGCCTACAGAGCAGTCCCACTGACCTTTTTTAGAAAAAGGAGTTCCTAAGTCATTTTGAATGGTTTTTGGAGCATCTAATACAAATTTAAAAGAAACTTGAGGAGATGCTTCTGTATTCATTTTGCTTGGATTCTGGGAGGCAACAGGTTCATTTCTCACAGAACGGATGCTGCCATCCAACTGACCTTCCTTTTTAGCAAAGGCAGATCCAAGTTTGTCCTGCACAGTGTTACCGGTGGCTTTGAAACTTGGAGCAGATTCAGTTGATGGGGTGCCATGTGTTTGCCACGCATCTGCATTTGGGCTTTGGCACGATACACAATTCTTTGCAGTTGCTTCATTTGGAACTAAGCATACCTTACATTCCCATTGATCCTTCTTCAGGAGTGACTGTCCAAACCCACCAGAAGAAAAGGTTTCCTGAGCTTCCTTTCTGAATGAGAAAGTTGGAAGGGCAGATGCAGTTGGAACAGATTTAAGACTGACTTTGTTACCAGGTTCACTGGTCACTCCATCTTCTGGAAACTGAAATACAGAGTTCAGGGTCCCTGAGGTCGATCCATTAGACTTCTTGATATCCTGACTTGTCGTTTCTTTTGCAGTAGTCTCACTAGTCTGAGCCACAGATGTGTCAACATTTGATCCTAGGGTTTTTAGGATGTTCTGTGACTCCTCAAACTTACTTTTGAAAAGCATTGCTTCCTCTGGTGTTTTAAACCGAATTGCAAGCTGTTCTGGTTTTGGCAACTCGTCTGCATAATCCAAAGCATGCCATACAAATGACCTGTCCGATCCAGCATTTGGAGTTAATTTCATATCAGTATTTATGTAGTGATTTGCACAGATTTTCAGTACTTGGTCCCGTCTCATTAAGAGACGGAATTTGCCAGATACTTTATGCTTCAGTATTTTCACATTTCCAATACCCCTTTCTTTCCATTCCTTAGATTCTGCATCAAAACGGAACAGTTTGGCTCTGTTACAGAAGAATTCTTCTTCATCTTCCTCACCTGTCTTTACTTCAATCTTGTCAGGAAGGGGCACCACTGGATCAAAATGAGGACCATCATCATTCTCATCTCCGAGGGTGCTTCCTCCCTCTGTTTCATGACTTTTATTGGCCAAATCAGAAGTTGAAGTCATAAATAAAGACTTGCTTGGTTCTTGGAAACTAAACATATCACTCCTCTCAAAAGCCAAGTTTTTACGTGCATTCTGTGCCATGCCTTCTGTAAAAGGGATGCCTGAAATATGTTTATTACCGAAGTTGAATACATTTCTTTGACCAGTTGGGTGGCTGTTAACTGGTTTTTGCTCAGCGTATCTATCATCTTGTAAAGGTTTATCAGATGTCAGAAGACCCAAAAGGCTTTCACTGCTGTTAAAAACTGCATTAGCAGGCTGTGTTGTAGCTTGAGGAGAAGAAAAGGTAAAGTCTCCATCATTAGACTTGAAGTTAGTGTTGAATTTAAAAGTTGTTGGTTGACTTGACTGTGCTGGTGTTGGCAGACGTGTTTTTGACCCTTCTACTGTTCCTGGCTGTCCAAATTTAGATTTTGGAAATTCTATCATTTTTGATTCTGCAGATTTTAAAGCTGTTGGTGTGACTGAAGGCTTTGTGAAATAGCCAGGTCCAGGTAGCTGTGGATTTGTGCTTGCCTGTGGAACACTGTAATTATAGTAATCACCAGCCCCACGAGGAGAAATGATCCCAGGACCATCAAAACGCAAAGATGTGCCATATAGGTCTTGGGGAAACACACAAGCAGAAGTGTTTTGCAGAGGTGGTGTATGGATTGTTTGTTGATAAGCATATATATGTTGCTGAGGTGCAAGTCTGTTCATGCCATAGACAGGTGCCTAAAGAAATAGCGGAAGGCAATTACTTTTCTTGTTATGGTGACAGAACAAGGTATTACTATGCTAGAGCCCACGCAGACATGCACTCTTAAAAACAGTGCGTGTTTTAAAGTTAGTTTAGACTTTAACTTATGAGATTGCCTTAAACTGATTATTTTAAATCTTGAATGGCATCTGAAAACAAGCACTGAAGAGGAGCAAAATATGAATGGGCTCTTTGGTGTTTTTGAGGCTCTTTTTTTTTGATAAGCAAAATTCTCCTTTCCTATACTACTTTTGGGAAAAAAATTAAGTGCCATCACACATACCCAGTAGGGGACACGCACTAACACATTTACAGACCAGTTTTGCTGGCCGCTCTGCCTGATCCCCACATTACAAAGAAAAAGCAGAAAGATCAACCATCAGCTACCTCCATTTTAACAAATGCTATCTGTGGAATGCAGTAACTTTCAACTACAAGCAGTCATTCAAGACAAGAATCAAAATCACTCTTTTCTATAGACCAGTAGGAACAGATTGAACGGATACATTCATCCTTACCTTTGTTGGTGTTACATTGGTCGCAGCAGTTCTGAGAAGATACTGAGAGTTATAGGCAGGTGACTGGCTATAGTAAACAGATGGGCCAGTAGTAGCAACTGAAAATGAACACCAGAAGAGTTTATATCCTTTTTTGTAGTTTTGAATGGATTTTCCCGAGATCAGTTTTAGTTATGAACCTTAAAATATTTCTGCAATATTTTAACGAGTCTACCTCAGTTTAGCTAAGTGTTTAATTAAGATTTCAGCAACAACTTACCTGTTAATGGAGCTTCATGAAGATTTTGTGCTCTCTGATAGCTCTCTGACAAAATATCTGTTCCATAGATTTCACCAGGCCAACGAGATGATACATTCGAGTTGGAATTGTTGTGTTTCATTTTTTGCATCTCATTCTATTAAGACAGTGTTTCAATTAAGAGAATGTAAGTGTATAACACTGGTATTTGTAGAAGAAAGCATAAGGAGCGATACCTACCCTAATTACAATCATGTTCAAACTCTGAAAAAAAAATCAAGAGGTGGCTGTTGGAATAATCCAAGATCTGTTCATGCTATACAGCATGCTGGGAGTGTTTTCTAAAGCCAGAAATAAAAGTCCCAGAACCAACTGGATGATACCCAAGCTGATGATAGCAGAACTCTTTCTGCACACACAGTCCTTGGAAGGGTTGCCTCCATACCCCTGCCTGAGTCCTGAATTGGGGTTTTTAGGCAACAAGTTTTACTCTTGCACTCATTTTAGGTAGATGTTTACAAAGATATTTTCACTGAGTTATGTGGTAGCATGAACTAATGTTAGCTTGCTAGGCTAGGATCAGAGTCCTTACTATAACAACAAGATGAGCTGATCTGCATTGAACATGGTGACAAAATTGTTTAACTTTACAAAGTCGTTTACCTTTAAAGCTTCCACTTGCTGACAGATCATTTGAAGTATAGATCTGTGACCTTCTGCCCACTGAGGGGGATTTTTAGGAGAAAACTGGGGAGCAGAAGAAAAGTTCATTTAACCTATTGAATTTTTATTCAAACATAACACTTCCCTAAAATAATAACTGGCTAATGTACCTTGTAGCTCTTAGATGGTGAGACAGAGAAGTTATTAGACAGTGAAGTGGAATATTTCACTTCTGAATCTACAGCTGGTGACAGGTCATTTCCGAAGGCAAGACTTGCCTCTTCATCATTCTCTCCGAGTTCCTGAATCACTGCGTCCAACATTTCCCTCACAGTTTCAACAGATACCGGCAGCTAGAAAGTTATTGGAAATGCAAGTCATGACTGCATTCTTCCTCAGAGAAGGAGACTACGTTCTGATCAGAAATACTGTTTTTTCAGCAAAGCTCCAAATCAAAGTTAATGTAGGAGAACAATTCATGTAAGCTTTAAATTTTATTTGGAAACTGTTAACCTCTGTAAGAAAATAATGGGCAAAAGCTATTTGTTGGCAAAGAAGCTGTCAACCACAGAGTAGTCAGAACACTGCACGATCTGGTATCTTACAGAAGTTTCCCAGAATGTACTAGCCCACTAGAGTTATGCAGGTTATTTGTCATGTGGGAAAAAATAAGTTTAGCTTGCCTTTAAGTAAAGTCTGGTCTAAAAAATCTGACTTGAATGCAAATGGTTTCATTTTAAAATAGTAACATAAACCAATGCATCTCTCGAAACAAGCTTTTAAGCAAGAATTACTTACTTTCTCAGTTACTGACACATCAGAGGAGCTTTCGTCTAAGATCTTCATTAGATAATGCTTGCTTTTAAAAAGATAGACTTTGTGTTCTTCTTGTTCTTC
Source organism: Anser cygnoides (assembly GCF_040182565.1). Lineage (NCBI taxonomy): Eukaryota > Metazoa > Chordata > Aves > Anseriformes > Anatidae > Anser > Anser cygnoides. Next base: position 146,820,676 of record NC_089873.1, on the reverse strand, counting down.
TAGCATCATGGCATCATTCTCAATCTCCTCTGCCTTTCTTTGGAAGATCTAACAATATGCACATTAATTAGAATCAGTCAGAATGCAAGTGAAGAAAAAGCATTTGCGGGTAATGAAATTTATGAACTTACTATAGCAAGATTCCAGTATGAAACGACATTCTTAATAGCTTCAAATGCTAACAAAGCATCATCAGTTCTGCCATCAACTGCATCCAATGTTGCAAATGCTATACGTGCCTCTTCTTCATAGACTGTAACCTGCGAGACCTACAAAGCAAAAGACGAGTCATACTTAACTCGATACTTGGAACAGAAAGTGCATGTGAACGCCACTAAATAATCAGGCAGGCGGAGGTTAATGATATTACTAATTTTTTATTCCTGTAATACAAGGAAAACACTTTTTAAAGAAAGTTGGTAGTAAGGGAGTTCAGTGTCTTCCAATCAAATAGAGTTTTAAAATTAAAAATAAAGTTATAAGGAGAGATTCCCCTGCCTTTAATCAGACATGCAGTTACTACCAAGTATCACTGTTAATGATATTATATTAGTAACACCATAGAGCCGTAGAATGCAAGAAAACCCCAACCAACATACACACACACAATAAATTTTTGTGATATAATCCCTCTTACTTCAATTTTAGATTAATCAATCTGTACCTGGATGTCAAGTCTACGGAAATGTTTGAAGAGAGGATCAGTAGGTTCAGGAATACTTCTCTTCTTTTTGACTACTTCCAGCATAATCAAGACTCTCTTCCAGTAGTAAACACTTCGTCCAATGTATTCCTTCTGGTCATAAAAGGAGTTAAGGCTAATACCCTGTTGAAGAAAAGGGAATAAAAGCAGGTCATCTCAACAAATTCAAACCCATTGCTATTCATACATATTGTTCTCTGAAGCAATTAGTATCTTCTCTAATACTTGTGACAAACCTCAGGCGACCTCTCTACAGAGCTATGTAACATACAGGTAGAAAATACCACTACAGTTAAAAGTAGCATTAAGAGAGTAGTGAGGGATAGAGAACTCACTAGGGCGACTATAGCAAGTAACTTATCTGGCAAAATTAACCACAGTTCTCTCATCTGATTTTATCTACTGTTTAGTTCACAAAATAAGAGAAAAAACATCAGATTATACATATTTTAAAATAATTTTAGCTTACGGTTTTTTGCAGTGTTTTTGCCCAGTATATAATTAAGGCAGGTTGAAGGCCATGTTTATCCAGTGCTCGCAGAGTACTTATTCCATGCTGTACTACAAGCCTCGGTTTTACTGATGTTTCTGGCCTACATATCAGAAGAAATATTCCACAGTTAGTATTCTTTTTTTTTTTCATCTTTTTTAGTCCTAACCTACATCTAGCTTAAAAATGCATTATTAGAAATGAAAACCCCATTTTTAGAAAGTTCTTAAGTGTCTCAAGCCCCTCCAGCAGTAAGACTTCAATGTCCAAAATACATCAAGAAAAATGAATTTTACACACAATCTATGGGGATCAATTCATGACACCCTTGCAGAAGCTACTAAAAACTCGTTTCGAATATTTCCAAACTTAAAAAGCCTTACATTATTTTTCTGTGCATAATAGTACGAACGGCATCCCACCAGGCTCTTTGCTTTTCAGTATAGAGCTGCTTGCACACTGCCAATGGTAAGAACTGAGGCTGATGTGCACTGTAGTGAGCGTTAAACTTCTCTTGCAATTCTAAGTTGCTAGTGAATACCACTCCAAGCAGAAATACCTGTTTTTGTAAAAATAAAAGATAAATAAATAAAAAGTATTAGATACCAAAACTCTTAAATTGTATAGTACATTTAAGAACATGGAAAATTTACTTACTTCAAGGTCTAACAGGCAAATGGATTCAGGAGCATCTGTCTCTAGTCTTGATGTTTCTTGGGGCAAGTGAAAAAGTTGTTTTAGCCATCTGCGCACTGGGGGTAACACTGACATTAAGATCCACTGCAAACAAAGCCACACGAGGTGCTGGAGACTACCACGGTGCATTCGAACAGCACCTATGCAAAAACAAAGTTGTAGGAAGTTAATATCTGCATCCTAGTTAGGAAGACTAACATCTGATCGAAGCCGGGTTTCGTTATATGAAAAGTAGAGTTTTAGTATATATATCACACTGAAGGAGCTTCCTAGCAATCTCTTCCCATCTTTTTGCCTCCATCTAAGTTGGAAATAAGCATTTTAAAAGTAAGATGTAGCATTCTTGAAGTGATTTTGGCATCTATTTATATTATATAAATAGCTTTCGAAGAAGCAGCATCTACTTCATAGGAGTGCACAAGCCAAATGTATTAATACTTTAGCTTTTCTGTCAAAGCAAAGAATGGAGATAACATTTCCACTGAAGTACATAAGAATTTTAAATTTTAAACTCTTCATTTTGAGGCAGCAGGTTAAACTAATGCATTAAACAGAAGTACTGCAGCTTTTCTAGTTCTGTAATGCTCGTGAAATCTCTATCTTCAGCAATGTTAAATGTTAAAATAGCTTGAACACTTAATTTCTAACTTAAAGCCAGACTTTTTTTTGCAATTATGTTTTTGCACTTATTTCTTTAACAGGGAAAATCTTTAGCCTGCATGCAACATGCACAGACCTTCGTTGTTTTAAAATACATAACAAAAAACACTACAAATAAACTGCTTATGAGAGGTTGTGGTAGTATAAGCTTTATTTTAGCTATTTAAGATAAAGGACTGTAAGCCTTATTGTCTAAAATTACTTAACAGAGAGTTAGGTAGTACACAGAAAAGATTTAACAGCCTAAAAGTTTCTAAAAATTATCAGCTAGGTAAAAAAACTACTAGTACTCTAACCTTGTTACACCAAAATTCAAAGCCAGACTTCATCATCAAGTCAAGTTCAAAAATAAGAAGTTTTTACTAGTTTGCAATTCTTCCTAAAGTTACCTTATTTTTGTGCCCGTAACCTGTATTCATAGGTTACATAGGAAGAGAGACCTGCCTTCCCATTGACACTTATCGATGTACAAACACAAAGAACTAAACAGGCAGCAGCAAATGAAAATGGATCAGAACAGACTAGAAAACACAGAAAGGATAGAAGTAGGGAAGTATGTGACAAATTCTTAAGAACCAGGCATAACAATACTGCTTCTCAGCAACATGTTACAGCATAAATTGAAACTCCTTACGTATCACTCTTTTGGAGTAATTAGGGCAACACTGAACAGCTAGTATGGCTGTCTCTTACTGCAATATGAAGTATTTCTAGAAGACTCTCTGGTACAGACAGTCATGTTTATGCTGAGTTTCAGAAAGTAACACCTCTTACCAAGATCGTATTTATGAAGTTCCTCTTGCACTGGTGCTTGCATACTGACATTTCCAATATCATCCGTACCAAGGAAAGACCTCTCTCTGGAAGCTCCATTCTCAAAGAGACAACCAAACAGCACAGATGAACCGCTTTTGTTTGCAAAAGATTCCACAACCTCTTTCAGGAAGTCTTCTTTGCCATGGCTCAATTTCAGCAGCATATGACCTAGAAGACAAAAATATCACTTCACATAGATAAACAGTGAACTTAATCAAGGAAAGTAGTATTTGATACAGTGGGCTGTTCTTGCTACGGAAGGCTGAGAATCAAGATTTCCCCTTATGAAACCCACAAATTGGTAAGTTATATTCTCCCTGTAATTAGGTCAGTGTTTCAGCACATAGGCTTTCCAAGCCTTTAGTGACACCAGTCCCAAGGCATTTGTTTTCCTGGACAACTGGATTTACAAAGACTTTTTTTTTTTAAATTATTGTTCTAGGGGCATTGCAACTGTATTCAAAAATAAGCAGCTGTAATACAAGTTGGAGTTGATCTTATCAAAATCCATTCTGGAACAATTCAACCTGATGTTTACTGTTCTGTTGTTTTTTCTTGTTTGTTTTCATCTAGGGGCTATAGAGCATGTAGATTGAAAGCCTGCCTAAGCTTAGCAACAGAAACAGCAAACCTGATGAACAAATAAGGGAATGGAAAGGATGGAGCAACAATAGTATTTTATGCTTGGGCTAACAATACTTGTAAACTTGTAAAATAGAATCAGCAGGCAGAAAGCATTTTCAGATTAGGAAATGCTAAAAAGTTCAATTCTACCTCAGTGTCCTTGAGATAAAAAGAAGAAAAAGCTCACTTGAAAAGAAAGAATGAAGTCTACCACCATGCTGAAGAGGAGGAAGAAAACATTAGATGTCAGGATCAAACTACTGTTTTGCATTTCATATGGAGTCAGAATCCAGAGAGTATTATTGCATTTCAAGACACAAAGTGTATTCTTTAACAAGAGTTACTTGATTCTTAAAGTAGCTATTCATAAGACTGAAACGTAACTAAGGGATTTTAATTATTTTTCATTACCAGACTGGCTTTTCCGATCACAGGCCAACATTTCCAGGGTATCTTGTCCAGTATGCTCCTCTTTTATTAGGTTTGACTTTGGTTTAGGAACCTGGTGAAGAATTGTTATAGCTTCTTTACTATACAAAGCAGATCACTTAAATTAGTCTCAAAAATTAGGAAACAAGCACAAGAAAACTTAAGAAAAAGAGCATCAATTCTGAAGGTACTATATAACACATCCCTTGAAAAATATGAGGTGGGCAACTGTATCTTTTGCAAATAGCACACAATAGCACACCTTTTTAGTTCTGCTGTCTACGCAAGAATAAGGGAGTTACTCAGTTCATCCTCTTCCCTCCCTACACCAATAAATTTACTATTCATTATGTTTTCAGCTGTATTGCAGAAAAGAACAGACTGTGGGAAATACACTCATTAGCCTTTAAGAGTCAATTTACTTTTGACAAGAAAAGCAGTTGATGATACACTTTTATTCTAGTGATGCCATTTGAAATCTTTTAAAGAATTGTGGAATAATAAGATTTGGTGAGGAGGGAGTCTTACAAACACTAGTTAATTTTCAGAATACAAATGTTTAACAGAGCATTCCAAGAACTGCATCAACTAAAGGCATACACTGAAAAACAACTTACCTGGAAACTTATCATGTAACACAGTGCTGCCAGTTCACACGCCTCTTTCCACTGTGCCTCACTGTGCTGAGCCATTTTCAGTAGCAAAGTTCCAGCATGCATGTATAACTGTCCTTTCACTTCGATGAAGGTATGAGACAACTCGTCAGTCCCACTCACATAGGTTTTCACTGAGTGAAGCACACCATCAAGACTAAAATGTAGAAAAGACTCATTCTGAGCAAAGTCCTGGTAAAAGCTATAGCACGTTTGGGGACAACGTTATTTAACTGTGAATCAAGTAACTTGATGAGTCAACTAGAAGGCAGAATAACCGTCTCAAACTCCCAAAGCTCTCAACTTTGTTTATTGAAGTAAAATTCACTTCACTTACCAAAAGGACAGACCAAAATACAGTTAGACTGGTTCTTCCAAATAAGAGGTACCGCAGCAATCTGAATAGCTGCAGGCCAGTAAATAGTCTCCACTCAGGAGTGGCTTTCCAATAAACAGTCAACACTTTCAGTAACCTGACAAAACTATAATAGCTGTTAGCGTTGCCATGATCTAGAAGTGCTTCAGATCTAGGTACCCTGAAGGACTCTAACGAAATGTTAGAAGAACAACCACACGTTTATGGTCAATGTTCGGGGGGGGACATATTTGGACATTACCTATTCCTCAACCATTGCCTGTATTGCTTCATATACTCATTCAAGAAGAGCAGACTGAAGAACATTGTTTTAAAAAAGGTAACAATCATCACTTAAGCGAGAAACAAAGCTATGTCAATAGAAGTTAGTGACAAAGGGAATCACAGAATTGTAGGGGTTGGAAGGGACCCCGAGAGATCATTGAGCCCAACCCCCCTGCCAAAGCAGGTTCCCTCAAGCAAATTGCACAGGTAGGCGTCCAGATGGGTCTTGAATATCTCCAGAGAAGGTAAAAGAAAGAAGAGAAGGTAGATCTAAGGGAACATGGCTCTTCACCAACAAATTGGCTACAAACATTGTTTTGTACTACTTCAGCTGTGACACAGATGGTACGCCTTGAAACCAGCTAGCCCTGAAACACTATCCAGTTTTCTCTGAAGGTGAATGTTCTTACTGCAGGCAGCTTCCTCCCTTCCAATTATATTATATGCCTAAAATTCTTCATTATTTCAACATGTGTTGTGTTAACTTGACCAGGACAAAGCTGATATACAAGCATCTGGGAAATTTTAATGAGATAGTTGCTGAGGTACAGAACATTCTCTTACTGAATGGCAAAAAGGTAATTGACCCAAGATAATATTGGGTCTTCCCCATGGTTATGTGCTGACTACTCAAACAAGGCTTATAGCTTGGGGCTCAAGCCTATTAGGAACCTTTCTTTATTCTAAAACAGAGAGTCTCCTCTCCCATCCACAAACTGGTTACACAGTGAAATTGAAGCCTGGTAGATGTTCTGTGACCTAGAAAAATACATGCAATTCATAGAGGTTTTTTTGTTTTGCTTTAAATACAGAAAAGGTAAAACTATACCTTTTGAGTGCGCCTCTGCATTCTTGAACATCTCTAGAAGATAGCATCACTTTAAGAAAGCTGCAATAGGCCAGCAGATAGTCTTTCTTGATAGTTCTCCAATTACTTTTATCAGACTCCAAGTCTTGTACAGATTCCAGATATTCCTAAAGAAGAAGGTTCAGAGGATAAGGAACAGTCATCCTTCCATAAAGGCAAAGACAGTACTTCTCCAAAACAAATCACTATCATTTACTGCATAATCTATTTCCACTACTGAGACATTCACCAACAGCAAAATTCCAGGGAACTATTTGCCTGAACAGTTTGGTCCCTGAAATTAGAAACTAAACAACTCTGTAACATTTAACTCTAGGAAGGAAACTCCAAGGAAGTACTTTGTAATTTGAGTGGTTTCACTAATTTGCATTTGAAGGAGTTAAATCACTTGAGAAATAGCTGTCAGTGTAATGAACTAAGAGACACAAGCTAGTTTAAATGATATGGAAGATTATCACAATATCAAAATATGATTACACACCTCAAATGTCTCTATGACACAGGAGCACCATTCCAAGCTCGACTGCAAAGGTATTTTCTTCTTTGCCTCCTGACAATGGAAAACAGCGTCTCTCAGCCTATTATTTGAGCGGTACAGTGCAACAAGTCTGATGTTAACGTAGATATCATCTGGTCTTGCATAGAGCTCTGCTTGAATAAGGTCAAAAAGTTGATTCCATCCATCTTCACCTTTACAATCCAGCAACTGCTCCTATTGAACATGAAGGCAACACGTTAATATTTCGTCTTGCATGTGGGCCTTTTCAACAACTGCATTAAGAGACAATTCTCTTGCCTCCACCACACAGACTACATTACTTAAACTATTAAAGCTGAAAAGCTTCCAGTTATTACAAAGTTTGAAGAAATACTCAAACATTTAAAATACAAAAAAAACACAACAATTTGCCTCTTATGGATGGTATGTTCAGCTTGTGAAACCATTTGCTTCAAAGACAGCATACCCTGACACAGAATAGCCTGTCTGAAACAAGCATCTTAAGACTAGGTGTCATTGCTGCTGTGCTACACAAAACTAATACCTGTGCAAAAGTGAGATTGTGTGACTGAAGGCATTTACACAGTAATTGAGAATTAGAGCGTTCCTTACTTTATGCTGTTTTTAATCCAAATTAAAAAAACAAAAAAGCAGCGTAGAGAGCAAGGAAGTCTGAGTTCTCAGGCCTGCCACCTTCCTGCCAGTCACACAATAAATAGAGAACTGCCTACCTAGTCTTAACTTTTTGGATGTGACTACTAACATGATTTCCCTGCATTTTTGAAGACTGTCAACCCTGAAACCTTGAGAAGCGTATGAGAGCCTGCAGCTGCAGTTTTCTTGAAAGCTAGACAGAAGTGTCAAACAGCAAAGAAATTAACATTTCTTTAAATAGAAGAATAAATTCTAGAAGAATTAAATCTAAAGAATATTAATTCCATTAGATTTAATACTCAAGATTCTAAAATAATTTAGCCAGGAAGTTTTACATGAGATGACACGGGAAAAGTGCTCCAGTCAGATACTAGAAGCTTCTTTAAGTCACAGAACAGAGGTTGGAAATTGGCATTTACCTTCAACTTGTAAACAGCAGGGCTTCCAGGAAACACCTTAGCAGCTTTTTCAACCCAGTATTTTGTTCTTTCATCAGTGATGTCATTATTGCACGGTAACTCCGCTATCTTCAGCACTAGATCTTTCTGTGCTGGGTTCAAATCCACAGAGCGCTAGTTTTCCCCATGCACACACACGGAAAAAAAGTCAGGAAAAAAAGGTAACTTGATCTTGCAATCCACACAGAACAGGAAAGAATTACACCACTCGTTGAAAAGACACAGGTATTCAAATTAGACAGATCTATTAGTAAATACTTTCTGAATACATTAAGAAAGACCTCAGTTTCTAAACTTATCACTAGTTTACAGCACCCAGATACATCTGCTGCAACTCAAAAGAGCAAAAATTCAGAAAAGAAAAGATTTAGAAGAGCAAAAATGCAAAAGCCAGCTATTCTGCCCCTACCACCAGCTATACGCAGGCAGCTGGACTCTTAAGTACCTTTAGTCTAACTCCATATGGACACTTTTGAAGAAAGATATAATTAAGTCACACACTAAGACAAGCTGGGATGTATTGGCAGCAAAACTGTTGAGCACATCCTCTCCCTCCCTAAAACCTGAACAAAGGCATTCTGATGGTGAATTTCTCATTGGGCAAGCATATAAATGTAAATTATGTTTGCCCTGCCCCATCTCACTCCCCCCCCCGCCCCCAAACCCAAACAAAACCCAAAAAAAAGCAATAAATACAAACAACTAGAAAACACCCTAGGTCTAGTCTTCCAGTAGCAACTAGATTACTGCTGTCATCAGAGCCCCTGCTAGGGAATTCGACAGCAGTCACAGATCCTTAGTCCAAAGGGCAACGTACGATATGGAAAGAATTTAATAGCAGGTAGCACGAAGACCCAGTCTAGGTCACAAAAGAATCAACTTAAAAAAAATACTGCTGAAGCAAATCACGTCAAATGAAGAATCCCCTCTGCAGTACATCATATACGCATTTGGCAACGGAAAGCATACATATTACACTTTTTCCACAAATATGTTTTCTTTTATGCATTTAAGAAATGTCCAGAACTGCATGATTTTAAAAGTCCCTTTGCAATGGATTAAAGCAGGACATTGGAGGTCAGTGGAGTGTTTACCTTGTAACATCCAAAAGCCTTTTCAGTGTTGCCCTCAGCTTCATAAATTTGTCCAAGAAATCTGTGTGCTTTCGGATCTCTCTCTTGCACACTGAGGTATGTATACATGTACCTACAGAACAGGAAAAAAAAAAGGATCAATATTCCTCAATAATATGAGTCTCTCTGTCCTCCCCCCCAGCCTCCATAGAACTGAAGCAGGAATTTAACATGTGACACAGGAAATGCAGTCATGGTTGGTTCTAGATACCTGGTCTGGACCTTAAAGTACAGAACAACATTATTTTTACATGTACAGATGCTACTTATTTGCCAGCAAGTATTGGTGTTTATTAAAAAAAAGAAACTCTAACTGTAATAACTTCACAGAAACTGTAATAACTTCATAATACAGTGGAATAAAAGCCATTTCAAACGGTAAGTTTTTCAATATCACATAGATATTTATCTAAGTTGCTGTTTTATAAAGATTTAAACAGCATCTGATACCCATGTCTACTGCTACCTTAAAGCAGCATGATAGTGATCTTGATTTCTCCAGTCTACTTCATATTCATTTAGCTTTTCTATTATGCTTTAGAGAACAGAATAACAGCATACATCAACGTGTGTTACCTTTTAGCAAGATCATACTCTTTGACGTCAAAATACAGCTTAGCAAAAAGGAATCCTTTCAACGATTTCTGAAGGGGAAAACACACGACAAGCACATTTTAGACGTACAACACTTTTAAAGTAATTGAATAGGAAGACCCTTCTAATACTTTTGAGAGACTGAATTTGATAACTAGTTATCAGCTCCAGTCCGTTCCTCATATCCAAAGCTTTGTTTTTGAAAGATGTGGGATTTGGAAAACAATGTTTTTCCAGTAACCGGCGAAGGCTACTAACGTGAAATTGAGGTTACTGGTGAAGCAAGCAACAAGCCTTAATACTTGTAACAGCTCATAAACACTTCTGACTAAAGAGTGTAGAAGAATGGAGTCAGCTACATTTAACGTACAGTTTTTTTTTCCCCAATGTAACAAGGTTGCAAAACGAATCCCTAAATCTGATAGACTAAACAAGAAGATGCTATTTAGTCCTGCTCTAGTACATGTCACATACAACTGTTTAAATATAGGTAGACAATGCTTTCTCCTCAACTAAGAAATCCCACTTACTCTCAGTTTATATACAAAATGCATTGATGCATTAATTTATTTCTGATGTTACCAGTCTGAGATAACTTGAACACACTTGTTCTGGGGATGAAAGGTGAAAGGTATTTATGGAGGAATAAAACAGGGAAACGAAAGTGGAAAAAAAAGGCAAAACAGAAGACTGAGCAAGCAAGAGGGCAAGATGGCAGAAGCACGGGCAGGAGGAAATGAGTCAAAGGAATGAGCTATGAAACTACAAAGTCACAAGCAAAAACTTCAAGGTAGAAGCTAGATAACATGTATTTAAAATCTGAGCTCCCAACATCAGATCAAAAGCAGGTTTTGTTTGTGAACTCCAAAATACTGGAGGTAGTTAGGTCTACGGTGCAAAACGTTAAACAACTGTCTACATTCTAAACACACTCAAACTGCCAGTCTTCACCCCTCTCCCACCCTGAAGTTATCTACGTAAAACTTTAAAAAGTGAATTTAAATGAAAGCAGGCCTCCTAGTCTTCAGTCCATATTTTCAGGTATCACAAAGACGCACTGACATGCCAGAGTGGAGTCAAACTTGACACCTTGTATACAGGGATGAAAAGAAACCTCAAAATAAACGCTTGCAGCCTTGTAAGACCCTTCCCTCTGAAATCAACACAACAAGGAAACCAGTAACTATTTCCACCGTGGACTGTGCGACACAGTCAGTTGTAAACATCGCTCAAAAGTCAAAACTAAATGCATCCAGTGGCCTTGAGCACAAGAAAAGGAGAGGAAATGTTTTTTGTTGAGTCCACCAGAAATATCAAAACTGTGGAAAAGTATCTGTGAGTCTGGCAGCGATGCACTTGACACCGTCTAATCTAAACAGCACCCAAGTCGAATAAACAAAGTCACAGGACAATTTTGTTGCTGTTGGGAAAGGCACAAACGATGGTGTACACAGGCCCTGCATGCAGTCCCTAACGTATAATGGTTAGCTCGGGCACATTCAGGCTGCTAAATATTCTGCCTCTGCGATAAAACCAATTCAGAGCAGCAGAACGGCATCTTTCAGGATTAGGGCCCCATGAATTGCATCAGTCGGCTGAGACCTGCGTAGCATTTTCCAGCTATAATAGGAACGCTTGGAGTTTTTCACCCCTGTGCCCGGCTAGTGACAGAGAGCAGAGCCGTTTTCTCCCGGCTCTCCCTCCCTCGACGCTGCCGCTTCACGAAGCGGCCGCCCAGAAATATTAACCGCGCCGCACGTAAAGGAAACTGAAAGTTTAAGGCGGCGTGCTGCCTATCTGTGAGTTCAGTTTCTGAAGGGAAGTAACGCCGGGAAGTTAGGAAGCAGGGGCCCACAAACCCGAACGGCTCTGTAACTCCCGGCGGGCTCCTCCTACAGCAAACCCAGGGCTCACCGGCCGGAGGAAAGACCCGCGACGTTTCCCGTGAGGAAACCCCTTTTCCCTCGCACCGGCCTCGAGGAAAACCCTGCTAAAAACCCCCTCCCGTCCGTGAAGCGCCGCGGGGCAGGGGTAGCCCCAACCCCCCCCCCAACCCCCCCCCCGAAGCCGGCCACCCCAACCCCAACCCTCAGCCAAGCCAACCGGGGCCCCGGCCGCCTCTCCCCCCCGGGCCAAGGGAAACGGCGACGCCTCACTCACCTCTCTCAGCGAAGGCGCAGCGGCCTGCAAGGTGGCGACATAGCGCTCCACCTCGGCCTTGCTGCGCCTCAACATGGCGGCCGCGGCGGCGCCGAGCCCGGCCGGGCTCTGCTCCGCGCCGCGCCGCTCCCGGCGGGGGCACCCGCCGCGTAGCGCGTACGCCCCACCTTGGGCACGCTGCGCACGCTGCGCACGCTACATACGTTCCCGCGCGCCCCTGCGGCGCCCGCCCTGCGGAGGGTGCGCAGGAGCCGCCGCGCGTTACGCAAACTTCCCCCCGCGCGCCCCACGGCGCCCGCCCCCCGTGAATGCGCAGAAGCTGTCGCCACAGTGAGGGGCGGGAAGCTGGGTGGGGCCACCCCGCCTGCAGCGCATGCGCGGGGCTGGCGGCCGGCCGTTGGGGGCGGTCGTTGGGGTTCCGTGACGGGGCGTTAGGAAATGAGTTTGGAAATGGCCCTTCAGAAATCAGCTGGGAGCAGCTGTTAAGATGAGCAGGCTGCAAAGCTTGAGACAGGAGGTTTAAACTATTTTTATTATTATTTTTTTTTAAGCCGTAAGGCAGTTGCCCCATGGCTTAATTCCCAGCAGGAGCCCGCTTGCTGGAGGTGCCCAGCTCACTTTTCTGCAAGTTCCAGTCACTTTGGTCAAAATGTGGCCACTGGGCTGTCCCTGAGTCGTGTGATACCTCTGTGAATATCTCTTCATTAAAAATTCATCCCCTTCTCAGTCTCTAGCAACCCATTGACATACACAAGTTTCCTGCTACACCTAAGCACTACCGACATCTCCACAACTCCTACCATCTTTGCAGGAAAAATAAAGTATCCACCTTGTTTCTGTAAGGAGATCAGCAGCAGCCACCTAACACCCTAACCCTAGTTAACCAGAGCTAACCCTCTCTTTTATTATTTGCTCTATTAATGGTGATTTCTTTACACATTGGCTCTAATTCCATAAGAAGAATTAGTGTGTTTTTTTTTTCCCTCTGCTTTTTAAATGACTGGGGTTACAAGCAGTTTGTCAACACCTGCCAGGCTGAGGATTAGAAGTCTTAGCGCTGGTGCAGAGGAGAATCCGAGAGCTGGCTTGGGAGTCACTGGAGGAAATTTTTGCTTTTCATCATGGGGAGGCGTGTGAAATTGCCTTCATACAGACAAGGTCGAGTGCCTTGACGCTGGTCGGCATCTCTGTGGAATTAGCACCACGTTGTCCCCAGTGGTTGCAACACCAGGAAGGTAGCCCACCAGACAGGCCAGCAGTTGACCGGCTCTAGTGCTAACCTTGCAACCAGACCATACTCAGCTTGGCTCACTACACATCTTGATACCTTGGTAGGAACTGAGCTCAGGATTTGCCACTGCTGGAGGCAGAAAGGCTTTAGGCTCAGCTCCTTCCCCCTACAGCTACATCCATTGGGCTTTCTGAAGCGCTCCCTACTGTTATTCTAAGCAGGAGCTTCAAAAGGAATCTCTCTTGCTCATGCATGATTGATCCCATGCAGTAAAAAGGGGGCAAAGCTGAGGCATCCGTTCCTAAATCCCAGGCCCACAGCCTCCTTTGAGAGACCTAGTAGGGGTCAAGGTTCAAAAAAACAGTAATAAACTCAGCCTCTTTAAAGAAAGCACGTCCAGCTATGTGAAATATTTATAATACTGACAGACCAGGAAGTAAGCTTCAGCACTAGACCTGTAATTGTCCAGGTTAATTGTCTAATTGCTAGCTCCCTCCCTGTTTTGCACTGCTTTTAATAATGCTCTTGATGACAAAATCCATGGGTATTATTTCAATGATAGTTCACTCCAAAGACAGCTCCCAAGGGAGCAGTGTGAATTTGGGCAACCCTCCACTGGAGAGAGGGCTCCAATAATAAGAATAGAAGAAAAAAAAAAAAAACACCTGGAGGGTGATTAAACACTGTGACATACTGCCTACAGAGGCTTGTGAGATCTTCCTTGGAGATACTCAAAACTTGGCTGGGTAAGACTTTCGGTGTTGGTGCAGCTTTTAAGTTAGACCTGCTTTGAGCAGAGGTTTGGACTACCTGGCCTCTAGCGGCCCCATCCTTCAGAAATATTTCTGTGACGCAGCAGGCTTTGAACCCCTGAACCCTTGCATGCTCTTAGTGCTACACAGTGGGGTCTGAAACACATACACTGGTGTTAATGACACAGAGGCCACGACCTTGGTGCTACTGCACCAGAGCGCAGTCTTCATGATCAAGAACTTGGAAACAGCAAAAAACATTGACTTCAGGTCACAGGGTTACCGCAGAGCCTGCAGGAGGCGCAAACGAGGCTGCCGTGTGCTGGGTGGATATAACCACGCAAGGCAGGCCATGCCTCTCGGGGTCAGGGACTGTTTCCACCCCACTCTTTGAGCAGTAGGGCTGTGCATGCTCTCAGTGGAGCGTGAAAAAACTAGAAGAACTGAATTACAATTTAAAGGACGTATTGCTGAGAGTGGTCTCCTGGATCCATTGCATAGTCCAAAATCCCAACGGTGTTATCAGGCTAGTTATATAAACTTTTTTTTTGGGGGGGGAGAGGACTTCTTGTCATGAACACAATAAGGACTGCATTCAGCTACTGAACTGTTACTGTACTGAATAAATATATACAATAATAACAATAAAAAATACCTTACCTAGCACTAAACTGTAGGTTTGAGGTGAAAGCCGCATTACATTGAAAACAGGAGAGAAAAATGTGGTAGGAAGGTATGCATTTTAAACTCAGACAAGGTATTTTCTTTAGGAAAACCTAGTGACTGTGCCGATTCAGAAAACAGCCAGAAGAACCAAGTTGTTCGTTATGAAACAAACCGCAGTTTCTTTCTTAAACCTAAAAACTAAAGTGCATACGTAGGTTAGGCGTATGTCTCCTTTAAATCAGGATAAGGAAGTATTTACATAGTCACAGGTAGAAGCATAGGGAAGAAAGGCTGCCTCGCCGCTTTTCCACCCATCTCAAACACTCATTTAAGAGACGTGATACAAGTTTTAATAACATAGCCTTTATTGATGACACTGGAAAGATGTTTTGAAGCAACTAGTTTTCCATAAACAGGAAAGGAAATTTTGCTTGCTATGATGCAATTACACAAAATCCGTGTAAGTCACTAGTGTGAAAAAGAAAAAAAAAACACGTGTACTTGATAACACAGTACCATCAAGAATTCCTAAGTAACTGTATTTTCAATAGAAAAAGGAAAAATATAACAGGTGTGCATGAATAGAAGTCAACGGTATAAAAGAATCAGGTGTATGTTATAAGGAATTCTGATGCCTTGTGAGCTCAGTTCTTGAGGATGACTAAAGAAATAGATCCTAGCAGGATCAAACCACATATATTTACACTCACAGTGTAAAAGTAATATTGCCAGTTAATTGAAATATGCATTTCCATTACTGTTGTAGAAGTTAAAGAAGCCAAGAAGCTAAATTTAAACCTCAGGTGTTCACATTTGTAACAAAATTCCTCTTGCATCCTGAATAATTAAGGCAAAGTATGTTATCTTTTGAAAATACCTTGTATATAGTTTCTGCATAAAAATATGAAATAAAAATAAAACTATATATATATATTTAATGGAACACTGTTATGTATGGTCCAGCAGAATAAGGCACAAAAAGTAAATACAATGCAAAAGCATATATAAAAGTTAATGTGTTACTCTGAATGGAATATAGCAAAATTCAAGTAGTTCTGAGTATGCTCATTTCTTGCAGTAGGAATATAGACTTCATATAGATATTTCATGCTAAGTCTGATGTACAAAGATTCATCATGTAAGCACAAACTATCAGAAGCAGGTCATTTGTACAGTGACTGTATTTAGAAACACGATACTTTTCAAATCATCTGAAACCAGGCTCCTTAATGAGACTATTTGACCTGAAATCTAGGCATGTTTTTTTTCCACGAAGTGAGGTATGTTTGGTTTCTTGCCCTAGACACTTAAAGTTTTATCCTCATGCTTAATTTGCACATCGATACTTTCAGTAATATAAATGACACTACGTGTCCGTAACGTTGGACACATTTGCAAAGTGTGTCTTTGCAGGTATTCACAAGAGTATTTTCTATCTAAAATTCCACAGAGATTACTGTGCACAATGGTGCACTTGTACCAGTTCAACTGCATTATCAGGGTCAGAAACCTTTCAGGTGAGTTGATATTTAATTTAGTCTGTAAGTGTGGCCTATTTATCAACAAATAAGTATACATGTACATGTATAGAGAATGGAAAATTTCAAAATATCTCGATTTGATTGAAAGGCATGCATCACAATCTGTTCTCTGATTGCAGCCTCAAAGTCCCCCCCCCCCCCCCCACGAGTAATACGTATAACATTTTCATAAAGAACAGGGAGAGCAGATAAGTCTTCACTTCCTTCCCAAAGTTTCAGCTAGTTTCTTCAGTCTTTTCTTCAGCTCTAGAGGAAACTTTTCATAGCACTTTTTGCAGACAGGCTTCATATCAAATTCAACAAATTTATTCCTAAAATGACAAGGCAAAGAAAAAAAAAGTCCCATTTTTAATGGCAAGGATATTGAAAAAAGTAAGTATCATAGCATATGTGCACAGACAAAAAAATACAGCTCCAATTTATACATGTCTATGAAGTTACTGCCACAAGGTTATATACATTGTAGACAGTAATTACAGTACTGCATGCGAGTTATGCAGTCTTCTCCCAAGTGTCCATATTTATTAGCTGTGTCACTTAAAAGGCCTTTCAAATCTCATTGCAGAGCAAGGCAGACTAAACATAAGATAATGAAATAACATTATTCTGAGTTTGCAGTTGTGTGAAAAATATTTTGGTTTTGATTGCCATGAATGCATGCAAAAATTTTAAATAAAAGCACCCTTAGCACTAACCAAAGAAGAAAGGAGCAGAGGTGGTGGTGAGAAGGAAAAAAAGTTTACAGACAGATTGGCTTTTTCTTTTTCTGCTTCTCTTTATCCTTCGCTTCACGTTCCCGTTTGGCAAGGCGTCGCTTAAATTCATCTGGCATTTTCTCATAACAATGTTTGCAGACAGGTTTTAGATCAATTTCGACAAACTTATCCCTTTAGAGTTAAACAGAAAAAATAAAGGGACAGAAAAGGAGGAGAGTTAAGAAGACTTAACTGAAGGAAGAACTGAACAGACAGCTGAAAAAGATGTAGATTAGTAAATAGAGCAAGAGGAAGAAACAGGCGCAATTTTCTCAGTGCTGATTGTATGGTTTTTGTACCGTAACAGTTAAACTACAGCAACATTTCCACTGTAAAGATAACCACCGATCCATTTTGAAGGCATCACACCTATCAATAAACTTACTTGAGTGTTAACTTAGTGTTGCAGGTTGAACAAGCGAAACAGTTCACACACCATGCCTTATTCAGAGCAGACACAACTAGAGCAAGTGAAAAGAAAAAGGAAATCATTAGCATTACAAAAAATATACATATAAAGAAAAAGCTGTAATGTTCACGAGACATGAAGAACAATCATTTGATTCTTATATCAAGTATTGAGGACCATAACAATAACATGGCAAGACTAGGAAGGCACATAGGTACATGTGAATGCTGTGCAGTGGGACCATGAAGTGTTGATAAAGCTGTCTCTGAGGGTACATACAATGCTATGGTCACCAGCAAGACCATTTTAACAAATTTCTGACTCGCGTTGCTTGCTTCTACCTCATCTCATAGCATGCTGACCTCAGGCAACTGTTTTATGAGGCCATGTTTCAAACATGACCAGGAGACTTTTTCAGCTGAAAAGCAATCCAGCAAAAGGGTGTTTATGTTTTTATTCTGTTTCATTCCCCAGACCCTGCTCAGACCGCAGTGCCATCAACTATAGCACTTGCCTGGCTGAAGAAACTAACTTGAAGCTAGGAATCAGGACACTGCTGGTAAATCAGAGGTACCAAAGTGAAAAAAAGTTATGGACTAACGAGATAAATCACTTTATCATGATAAACATGAATATATTTTTACTCTTTGTTTTGGAGAGAAAGCTTTTTCTCTTTGTTCTTTATCTCTCTTTTCTGTTCCTCCTCTCTTTCACAGTATACCTTCCCAATGTTCCTTGCCAAAACTTGCTTCTCTTTTTAACCAAATGTAGAGGATCCAGGGCAATGCAATGCTTTTCTCCTAAAATGCAACATTTTGTCAGCAGCAAACAGAACCAGCACATTGTCATGCAAAACTTTTTTTTCCTACACTATTGGGCCAAGCACATCCACAGAAGCATACAGTTATTCACCCGCTTGCCAAAATAATACTAAGCAGATGAAAGTCTTCGCTTATAAGCAACCTCTCCAATACAGTCATAGACACTCTCTTGAAAAACTGTTGCCACAGATGTCTGTTTCACCAGAGAGAGAGAAAATAAAGTACTGGATACTCATCATTTGTGACAGCAGTGTCAAATTTCTGTGCAGGAGTGAAAGAAGAAATGTAGAATAATTGAAGACACACCATGAAAATAAAGAAATGACGACATTTCAATCTGTTCAGTTCAGTGGCTGACACATACAATATGGGAGTCAGATTACACGATGTAACGTAAGAAACACACAGAGATGTGGTGATCAGGCAAGGCTGAGTTATTCATTCGCTTCAAGCCCCAGTTCTCTTCATTCAGGATTTCAGCGAAGGGGAAGATACAGCTTCCTCCAAAGCCTTCTGGATTGTTGTTCTGCAGGTACAGTCCAGTCCCAAAAATGTGGGGAAAGCACATTCCCAGAATGTGGGTCTCACCCTATATTTACATGACTATGAACTACCTTATGGCTCCTTTTAAAAGCTAGAGGCTTCCGCCCACTTTGCTAATAGCTTTGGTTTAGGTGAGGCTAACATTGGTATTACAGTGTTTACTTCAGGCAGGTGTAACCAGGAACAAAGTAATGTGGCATTATTGCAGGTAGAATGATTTGCCTTTGGACAACCAGCTATGATAAAATGCCAAAAAGCATCCAAAATAATCCCTCCCCCTGCCCCCCAAAATTAAAGCACTCATTTCCGCTTATGCCTTCACAGGACAGATCTTTACAATTCCTTCCTGGTTTTGTGAAATTATCATCAGCCTAGATTTTCAAAAGACAGGTGCCTGAGATAGATAGGCAAATACCTCCAGGAAGTGGATTGAAATAATGAAAGTTAGGCACTTAAAAAAAACCATTAGAAAGCCCACCTAAATCTTTAAATATCTAAATTCTTTTTCAAATCCGGATCATGATCCCTAAATTCATTTGAGAAGATGCCAATGTAGTCATTCTCACAGTTGCATGTGTTCATTTTTAAGGTAGGTGGGGCAGGAAGCCACCAGTGCATCTCCCAGCATCCCTGGCCTTTCCTTGTTACTAAAGGGTTTCCAGCTGACCACAGCTCTCTTTAGACGCTGGGTGATCTTCCACTATCACAAAACATTCACTACAAGGTCTTCCTACTATTTGGCCTCTGACTAATCAGATCTATCCTAATTTCTGATCAAGATAATGGCCTGTTTTGGTTTAATGAGAACAGCCAGGGATTCAACAACGGCCTTACTTCTGCTGTTAAGAAAGAACTTCCATCAAAATGTAACGTTAAGAAAACAGTCAGAAAAGTGCTTACCATCTCCTTCAATCACACGATTGCAATGGAAACAAACATCACCGAACAGCTGAAGAGGAAGGAGAAGTAATGAATTTTTAATTGAATGATTTTATCAAGAGTAGCTTCTCAAAATAACAAAACACTCTATTTTGGCTGATGGGCACAGTAGCTTTACTGTTTATTTCAGTAAAAAAAAAGAGAAAATTAGCAGGTCTGCTTTTGTTTTCCAATTAAGTTTTGCATCATCTTATCAGAAAAAGTCTCTGTAATGTTGAAGATGAAAACATCTGTTTACATCTGCTTGACACTCTAAAAATGTTGTGTTGTTTTGTTTTACTATTTCTCTAATCCTGAACATTTAAAATACAGCAAAGTCACATACAGATCTTTAGTAATCATCCAATTTAACATTTGGACTTAAAAGCAAGACTAGAACAACATGCTACTTTTTCTGGCAAAAGCTGTAAGGAAATGCTATGCTTAATTTATTTTTCTTAAAATCAATCAATCAATAAATAAAAGGCCAGAAATCCTTCATTCCATTTCCATACTTAACATCTGTCCACAATGTAACTATCTATGAATGGTTTTGTATGCCCAAAATTTCATGTATTTTTTTTCTAACTGTAGGAGCTGATGTAGCGAATGACATTCCTTCAACATACAACTCTTGCCTGGTGTACGTTCTTGCCCTGTCATGGATGCAGCTATTTCTACTAATGTCACGGCATTTATTGCCTACAAGTGTGCCAGCAACATTTCAATCATCTGCCCTTCATCGCTGACAAATTAAGAATCCATCTGTAATTAGCAGATGCCTTACAACTCCCAGAGATAATGCCTACTTCAGCCAAGCAAAGGTGTGTACGTGACACCTTGTGGTTGGCTTCCAAATAATAATGGTTTATACCTTACAGTGCTGCACTGCACAATTAAGGGCGTCTGCAGGGAACTGTATATAGCTCTTATTTAAATGCAAGTGGTCACTAGGTGGTGTCCTCTGACAAATTAAGTCTTTGTAGTCTTAGGCAGCTGAACGAATGAGCTGGGTGATGCTGTGTATCCTAACATAGGATCATCTTAGAGTAGCAGAAAAAAAACACGCTACTCACAAAGGCTTCGTGTCAAACCACAGCTCCTGAATGGCAAATCTTCTTATATTTCTTGGGAAAGATTCGGTGTTATTAGCTGCTCTCATCTCGCAGATATGCAAAAGCTTGAAACAGCTCTACATAAGCGCCACTAAGCTTGAAGAACAACTCGATACTGATTAGCCCATCTAGTCTTTGTGAAATCCCTGCAGTTATGTTTTTCAATGCCAGATTTATAATTAGAGAAACCGATATAAATTAACTGCAACAGAACATCTGCTAATTAGCTTTATAACCACAGGTGATTATGAGAAATCAGAAGAATATCTATGGTCTTCCATCTCCTTTAATAAAATCAATACATGAGTTTAACAACACAATTTCTAAAAATATGCAACCTTACCTGATTGTAGTGGGTTTCACAATATGCCAAGCCTTTTCTCTCATAATGACGATGACCCAGGAATGGCTTTTCACATTTCGCACAAACAAAATGCTATGAAGAAAATTATATACATTTTTGGATTACTTGGAAGTAACTGTATTTTTTCTGGAAAGCAAATCAAACAATGTGAATGTCACGTCTACTGAGCCACTGATTCTCTTGAAAAGGAGAATTAAAACTTGTCTTCAACATTTCAATCCAAAAGTTACAAAAAAAGGAAGCAAAGTGATGTGTTATCAACGAACAGAATGAAGAGAGATTAAATAATAAGCACCATCATTACACTCTTGTGAAGAAAGCTCTTGCTGGAGGAGATTTTCTAAACAAAAGGAATAGACCACTTATCTTCCTAATTTAAAACGAAGATATGGAACTAAGTCTTGTACATGCCCTTGAAATATGAAACCCTCCCATGAAGTGCTTTACCTGTAGCAGGTTAACTGTGAAAGACTTAAGAATATTATGGTGCCCAGTAATATTACAGTTATCACAGAACTTTACTGCCTTTCCATATATCCCGCTCTTCACTTTGTGAAATTTTCTTCTATAAGGGCCTGGCAGTGCTTCCTCTGATTAATGATTTTAGCTTCACAGTCAAAGGTCTCTGCAAGGTTGGAAATTACTCTCATTTCACAGTGAAAGACCAGACATGAGAAGGTTGAAAATAGGATTAGGAGAATGTATATACTCATTATTCCTGCATACTTTTCTAATCCTTTCATGTAGACTGATCAGCAATATTCCAGGTATGTTAATATTTACATTTGTGAAAGACAATGTATCAGCTATTGTTTACCTCCACATGCCACTGTTTGCCCATAGCATTCACCACTCGTCCTTCAATTGGTCTTCTACATGCTCCACAGATGGGGACACCCATTTTGTCATGGCAGGGTAAACAATATAATTCTCCCTTCAACTCACGAGCATCAGCAGTAAGCTCCTTCCTGTTCAAAAGTTAATTAATTGAGAGCATGAATAAAGGAACTGAATGATTTCAACTCTTGAGAGTTTCTGGAGATAATCTAATTTTTAGCATTTGTTTTAGAAATTGGATTTATACTACAATAATGGATCTAGCAGCATCAAATATGGCAATTCATTTTTTTTTTTTTTTGAAACAAGACTGATTCCATAGTAAACTGAGAAAACCCTGCTAAGTACAATGCATTAAGTCTCTCTGAAAATAGCTACTGAGCTGTTTTCAAACGTGTTTGAAAGCTGTAGTCATGCTTGGCTTCTATTCTGGTCCTCTTATCACCTGTTTATTTTAGCTTTACATAAACTGAAAGGAAAATGCAATTCTTTACATTTTCCCTGTGGTATAAAACATCAGAGAAAGAAAAATATGAGCTGACACTGGCACTGACGCAATACTACAGGTTGATTTTCAAATCAGCCTTTGCTACAGCACTGAAACGATAGCTTCCTTTGTACCAAAAATAAACAACTAATAATGTGTGCTATATCCTACAATGTCCCCTGATCTGTGCATCTGGGGAGGATGTAGAAACATGAAGCTATGTAGACTACAGTTGCAGAAGCTGATAAAATGAGGTAAGGGAAAGCTTCTAAGAAAATGTCTTTAAAAGGAAAGAACAAAATTTTTCATGCAACTCAGCTAAAAAGAAATAACATGGGCAAGATAGTAACTCAAGCAGCTAAGGAGGATCACTTTCCTACCCTTTGTTGCAGAAAAAGAAGCTATCAATCATTTTGCTGCTACAAAACCATTTACCTGTGCCCAGACTTCGTATTTCCTAAGAAAATGCTGCAGATTACAATCTTTCATTACTGCCTAACATATCAGCTGTTGTTTGAACTAAATATCTAACTCCACCGTCCCAAAAGCGATAACCAGACACACATCTGGCTACAATGCAACCCAAAGCTCTCCCTTTTGACTGTTTAACAGTACTGGATTTCACTTTAAAATGTAAACGGAAGAAGCAAATAAAAACAGCATTTTCTTGTCTTCCTTTGCAGAACTCAAGTTACCCGCAGTTTGCACAGTTGAAGTGATCAGGGTGATAAGGATCATTTTTGAATATGAGAGGCTGTTCGTCAATAATGGCATGACACTTCTGGCAAATGTACTTTCCCAAGCCTCTGGCCTTTTCCCTGTTATGGCAAGGACGGCAGAGATGTCTGAAACAACATAAAAAACATAGGTAAGTACCAGCACCAGTTAGTACCGTGAAAAATATAAATCAAACATCTATTAGAACTTCATTTCAATCAGCCTTTTTTGGAAGAAAAAGTCTTTAAAACAATTTCTTTGGTAGGTAAACCAAGTGCAGAAGAAGGAGGGCTATCACTGTATTTCCAATCACCACAGAACTATCATTTCTTCAACTTGTTTGAATTTAAGCTGTGTCAAAACACAGAAAACAATGTTCACTACAGATTCTCACTGCTGAATATTTTACTCTCAAACTCTTAAAAATTTAGCTTGGAAGCTGGATGGCCACACAGGTCCTAATTCTATAAAAACAACCATGTATGTCATATTAAACTTATGAAGTCCATGGCCATATAATCCACTTGCAAAACATCCTTGTGATCACAGCTGGTAAAAAAGTGAAGGATCCCGATGAGCTGAAAACATTTATTAATGAATAAGGTGCTGAACTGGACCCAAATTGGAAGCCAATGTTGGAAAAACAAAAATTGATTTAAAAAAATACAATACTTCTACATCTGAATGTTGTCTCTCTGATCAGAATGTACCCTACCAATCCTGAAATGTCACCGGGTACAGATGAGACCTGGTGTTGACAAGTAATCTGGTGTTGAGGTAGATAAATGGTTAAGATTTTATGTGCATATTTTAAGCTATTCATTCTTAATTTTGTGATGCACCCTTAGACCTTTTTCTCATAAAAGCCACTTCAGTTACTCCATCTCAACTGGAAAGTTTTAAGGGCCATAACTTCTAAGTCCCACCTCTCATTTCATTTTATTCATGAGCAGTAACAGAAGGATGAAGACCTACCTCCCAGCATTCTTGACAAATCCAATATCTGCCAATACTTGTTGGCAGATGTCACAGCAGAAGCATTCTGGATGCCAACTATTGTTGATAGCCTTAATAACACGACCAATAATGAACTCACCTGTAAGAAACACAATGACAAGAATTTACAATACCACGCTAGACAAAGTTAAAAGAAACCCACAAGTGAATCACTACAATTGCATCATCATCCTCTCCTCATATACTGCCCACCTCCCCCCAAATCTGGTAGAATATATTAATAATTTCAGTGTTGCAGTTCTGGTTCTAAACTCTGTAATTTGGGTTGTTTTTGTTTGCTTTTTTTTTTTTTTTGTGCTGTGGGTCAGAAGCAGATGTCCTTGCTGATGGACAACCTTCTGTTCTTTATATATAAGCCTTTTTCCACCTTCTCTCTGCAATTATCCTTTTCCAGTCCTTTATCTGTTTTTTTTCTCATCTGATCTCAAACTCTTGCAAAATATACTGAGTTCTTTATATAATATGGCATTCTTGTCTCCTTATCATCTTTGCCTTTCTCCTCTTATAGAAGAGGACAATTTTAAATTGTCATTTACACAGTAGTGGCTTCTACTCCACTAGGTCTGTAATCTAGCCTTGAAGGGGCTCTATACTCTAAGCACAACCGAACTGAGCTTGGGTGGCGTTGGACCTACTGGAAAAAACAGAAAAGAAAAAAAAAAAAACAACAACAACTATGAAGTCAAAGTGCAAAGATGCAGTGGTAGAATGCACTTACTAAACAGTAAATCCAACACACACAACAACTTCTAACCTACCACAAGGAGTCCTGTCCTGCAAGGCATTGAAAAAGTGTTAAAATTACCGTTGTGCATGCACTGTGTGACTCCACTGCACAGGCAGTGGAGCCATGTCCACCACACACGGGACACGTGTTTAGTTGTTCCCTACATGGACGTTGTAGCCAAGGCCCCTGAGCAGTGCCCCAGAGCACTCTGCCTAAAACGTGCTGGGAGCTCAGCTTCCTGGTGCTGAGGAAGGCTGAATCGTGGCTCCAAAGAGCCTACAAATCAAACAGCTGTCAAAGAGGAGCGATCCATCAGATAACAGATGTGGATGAAAGGAAGTCTAGCATGCAACTCTGTGGCATTCCCATGAAGTCATAGCTTTTCAAGAATAAAACCTGATGGACTCTAAAAACGTCAGGAAAGCTTGAGGCATCACTGCTGACAACAGCCCTGTTGATTTTGGCCACCCTTAGTAAATCCAAACACTGGAAAAGCCCAGTTTCAGTTAGGACCCATAAGGCGCTGTAGGTAAGAGAGCAGAGTGACCTGGGAGGCAGCCCAGCCAGCCAGTCACACCCTCCAGCAAAGTCACTTACTTTTAACCCATCTGTCAGAACAAGTCAGTCCGTAAAACTGATGAGCTTTTAACAGAGCCGGTGCTATGAGGAGCCAGGGTAGGAGCAGCTGAAGCTGTTTTAGATGTGGAGCTGGGCAGGAGAAACCCTGGAGATACATGGTGTAGCTCCTCCATACCCCTCTGCCTGGGACCAGAACAGCTTCTGGTATCCTGCAAAAGGCTCCTGGGTGCTGAAGAGGTAAAGCCTCCTCTGCCCAGCCCACCAAAGGCGAGTAACAGTGCTAACAGAGAGGAGCCGTGTGTGAACAATGCTGGCGTGCAGGAAGAGCAGCACTTTCTGTTTGAAGAGGTTAGAGAGGAGGGTTTGCGAAAATCCTTTGCAGGCCAGAAGCAGGGATGCAGACGGGGAAGCCCTGGCACAGAGGAGCAGGAAGGGGACAAAGGAAGGGGGCTGCAGAGTGACTGGAGGAATACAACAGGTCCTCATGCTTGGGAAGTGACTGGCCTGCCTGCAGACGGAATGAAGTGAGACACTTTCTGGTTTGCCGCATACTTCAGGTTTGCTCAGATATCACCATTAAGCCCCTTCTTCCTCTTCCCTTTCCCCTCCTTGTTCAAATCTGCAGCTTTAAATTCAAAGCTCCAGAACATCTGCTTCCCCCTTTCCCAGCACCCAGCCCCTCCCTCTGCACAAGGGAAAGGCCTTACTAAGATAAGCAGAAGTTGTAGCGGCTTGCCAAGGCACCGCGGAAAAACAAGAGCTTCCCGACCAGCTCAAGCAATGGTACAGTAATGACTTCTCAGCCCTGCCCAAGCAAATGTGTCACACACAGAGAACACAGAGGGTAAAAAACCTGGCAATTGATTACAGCGTAGCAGATACGCAAGCATTTACATCATCAGACAAATTGACAAAAGGCAGCCTTCAGCGTTACACAGGTTAGACATCAGATGCTGAAGGAATTTGTTTCAGAAATATGAAAGGGGACCAGCTGACTCATCAGCTGATGGTAAGAGTAGATGATGAAGACTGTCCCTGCTTCCATGGAGGAGGACAACACGGATGGGTTATAACTGTCAAAAGGGATGACAGACTCGCTGGAGGGTTTCAGCTGCATGAGAAGGGCTGAATATAAGCACATGCATGTAGGTACAGATAACCATGAAATGGTCTGTTCATTGGGTCACTGGACCAACAGCTTAGCTGTTCACTCAAATAACGCAAACCTTTTTTAAAAAACCTACTGATTGATGACCTGTAGGAAAAGCAGCTCCCCAGGTTCTCTGAAGCCTAGTTCATGCTGGAAGTTCAGATGTGTGGGGCCACCTCCCAGAGGAGATACAGAAGGGTTGCACATCTTCCCCCAGCAATACGCTGACTTCCCATTTGTGATCAGTGGGAAGCACTTTGCCTCAACGTAAAACTTACCACACTGATGGCAGCAAGGGGCGAAAAGCATTTGAAAATCATGTTCACAGTACTTCCTCCCTTCAAACTGCAAATGGAAAACAAGCCGAGAGTTAGAGGGATTAGGAGCATGCCCTTGACATAAATACTGTAACATACCAGGATGTTTCCAGATGCAACTGGGTAGCAGAAGATGAGGAGTTGCACAAAAAAACAAACCTGACCATCTGCTAGAGAAACGGGCACCAAATTCACCCACCTTAAGTCAGCTACTAGTCAGCACATGGCATTAATAAAACACTAATCCTTTAATACTGTTTAGAGCATGTGGCATTTTTCTGTCACCCCTTTACCTCACAACAGATGCCTGAATTTTGACAGACTGACAACAATCTGATGCAACCGATAGGATTCTGGGCAGGAAATTAGCTTTCGAAAACCTTTCCTGGGGGGAAGCATTTTCTCTGAACCCATTTGATCCCTTCCCCACTCTGCATTTCCTGTAAGAATGGCCCAGCACACTGGAGGAAGTAAGTCTGGGGGGAGGAAGAACCCCCAGGGACAGAAATCCTCACAATTTATGGAGCAGTACAGCCAAACATACAGAGAAATAATGCTTTTCCTTCACAATGGTTGTTTGAGGGAATTTTAAGAAACAAAACTCTCTAAATTGACTAGATGAAATTGGGAGCTGATCTAAAGGGATTTGGAGCTGAATTTTTTCAAAGCTTAAAGAAGTTCAGTTGTAGTTCAAGCTCACAGAGAAAAAAACTATGGAAAAAAAATTCTACAGCACTGCATTAGCAACCTAACCAAGAAATATGTAAAAACATGTAGACGAGTATGTCCTGAAGTGAAGGGAAATGTTTAGATACCTTCAGGCACATCATTAGTAGACACAAATGCCAACTAGCATGTTAAAACCAGACAGACAATATTAGGTATGTTTGGATTTCAATGTCTCAGTTTAAAACACTGGAAAGAGGGATAGCAGGAAAACCCCAGTTCCTTCTTTGTACTGAGTCTAACACAAAACAAAGCAAATAGCATAAAATGCTACCCACAAATTAAGTTTTGGTGCATGGATAGCAAATACAGCAATAACCTTTTACACTATGAAATTTCAAGGATCAAATACGATATAGTAATTACTTGTGCAATATACAGAGCCATTGGCAGGGTTGTGATTTAATGAAATAGTCTAGAAGTCACTGGAAACTTGAGAGCAGAAACTTAATTCCTGTGCCCAACCTGAACTGCACCTACAAGGATCAGAAAGACATATGAGATATATACAGACTCTTCCAGAAGTCTATCCTAGCAATTTATCGAGGCTTTTTTCAATGTAATACTCTAAAACAGATGAACTTCTAATTGGAGTTTGTTGTTGTTGTAGTTGTTTTTAAATTGAGAGACAGGGGACTGACTAATGAAAATTAATGGAAATTATTGGTTAGTTCAGAATTGTGCTTGCTTCCTGCCAAATATAATCCTTTTTAAACTGAAGAAAAGCAGAAAGCTTCCAGCTTTGTGTAAACAGTTGGTACAATGGAAGATGCACGGGTCTGCTTGGATTTCAGAGCCACCACATGTTGATCTGGGCAGACCAAACAGGTTTGTGTTGGGCAGGTTGGTTACTATTCCGTGTTGTTTGTATTTTCAACCTTCTTGGCTCGTTTGTGCTGCATTTGTGGATGACCCAGCAGCTCCCCCCCTAGAGAAAGCCTTAAGCTTCCGTAACAAGTCCCACAGCATGTATTTTAAAAGCAGGGTCATTGAACTGGTGGAGGTCCATGGGTTAGTTGCATAGCTCTGCGTTTCATTTCAGAACATTTCACCACAACATTATCTCCAGCTGATCTCCGCATCTTTACTAACCTAGGACATGGGAAGACATGCCTAAAACCTGCTTCTTTAAAGACACTTCCTCTAAGGTAGTTTTTGGTAGAGCCCAATTTAAGAACACACTCCAGGTGCAAATGGAATAGAAATAAATCTGAGAAGCTCACTGCAGCTGCACTTTCCTTTTATCTCGCTATAGGTAGTTAGAAACTACTTAAAAAAATAAACAAAAACTAAAAGGAACTCTCCTCTCATTTAGGCCTCATAAAGCAAAAGTCATGCATCTTTCTATTTCAGTGATAATTACAATAACAAAGCAATACAGATTCCCCAATTATAGGAGTACTCTTGGGAGTCCTTCATTAGGATTTTGCTGTATTTCTTCCCCCGTGGTCTGCACCTCTCTAAACCCTTTCATCTCCCCGCCCCTCAGCACAGAGCAGGCTGGCCTTTTTCTGGAAGGGCATAGAAAGAGGCTCTTACTGCCCCAAAAGGGCTTTAAACAAACAGCTGCACTCCAGGTAGGCTTCATCTCTCCTGACTTCTGCTGTCTGAAGGTGAAGTGCCCGCGGTCCCCGGTGGGACAGACCTCTAGGGAAGGACAATTGCTGAACCCAGGAATAACACGGTCTTGAGAAAAAGCCATTGAGTAATTACAAGGCGAAGAGGGACAACCTGTCCCTCTGGGCACGGTGCCACCAAAGCTGCCCATGCAAGCAGGCTGTTCTGCTGTAAGTACAGGACCGCACGCTCTGCTGGGTTACAAAACTGCGTGGCAGCGGCTGTAGGGAACGCAGACTGCAGACGCGTCCTGCAGCGCAGCAGACCTACCTACACCTGCATTTCTTCCAGTGCAGCCCGACCAGTTCCACCCCACCACGGTGGAGCACCCAGCACGAAAGCTTATCACATGGCAGCGTTTGAGTGCAGATGTGATAAGCAGCTTAATGACTAACTGGGGGAACTCTGCAACGCTCGTGATAGGCAGGGGGAGAATATTTGACTTCCCGAAATCATTTCCAAGAAACACTGGCTTAGCTAAACGGGACACAGAACAAACACGAAGTGATGCAGGTCTACCAACAATGCCTGCATTTACCCACAGGGAACCTGCTCAGAAAAACACGTTGCCTGGCCACACCTCCACATGCATCTTGTTCAAGGGTGCATTAAACCAGTCGGAAGAAGATAACCTTTCTGCCCTTCTTCTCCAGTCACTGTTTCCTCACGGTGATACAGATCATCTCAGAGCACTGTCAGCCATCTCCGGAGCACTGGCAAACCTAAGCCCACCCTCTACCTGCTTCGGGCTGTTCCTGTTCCTCCCTCTCCCCCAAAATGCTGTCACCCATTACATTCCCGACTTGCACGCCTAAGTGCTACACCAACTCATGTGAAAGAAGAGCAAGCTCTGCCCTTGTCCCTCCTTCTCCCTAAGGAGCACCACCAGGAACCATGGCAGGGTTTCCACTGCCATCATCTCACTGACCTCTCAAGTGCTAGGTGAGAGCTATGCTGGCAACACAGGACAAGTGTGGACACCCTAAAGGGTGCAGAGACAGAGGAGAGGGCCCTGCCGAAGATTTCCAAGCTGAAACAGCCCCAAAGGCGCAAGGGCTGGCACAATATGGACCTTCACTTTCTTCAGAAGATGCCAAGTACAGGCCGCTATAGAGGAAGGCTGGGTGAGATTTCTGAGCCATCATCTGAACCATCATCTCTTCAACAGCAGCAGGCAGGCTTGCTGGTATGGAGAGGAACTGCAAGATCTTGTGGTAGACACTAGGAGGACTAGAGGCAGAACAGTGGCCTGAAGTTCAAGCCACACAGAAGTCTTCGGATATTCTCTTAATCCCAATCATAATTTTATCCCTACAGTAGCTGTGGCAAAAGGTAACTTTTCTTAGCTGAAACCCTCCACCATAAAATATTTTATGCTGTATGCCTCTGGCCTTCAGATAACCATAAGCTGGTTTGCAAGGTCTCATAGCTCTTGCTGTTAGATGTCTATAGAGCTGCAAAACAATATTTCCAGTTGGTAAAAATCTGTGTGATTTGTAGTCTGCAGGGTAGATAAGATATGAGGAAGTGAGAAGACATGGTAATCCAGCAGCAGCAACAAAGATTTCAGGGTGGTCAAGGGATCTCTTCATAAAAAGGGAGCTGAGTCCTGCATCCTACAAGCATGTTTATTTAGGTAAAGAAGAATTTAAAGCAAGGTCACCGCTGACATCCCTCCCAGCTTTACAGCAAGCAAAATAAATAGCTAGAGAAGGCTGTTTTGAAAAGAAAAGGAAGGGAAAAAAAAAAAAAAAAGAGTGAAAAAAAGTGTAATTCTGCAAAATCTTTTCTATCCTGTTTCCAATTTGTGCAACATTTTAGGCTTTAAGGAATAAACAATGTGGTTTGTTGTTTTTTATTTGTTTATTTTGTTTTGTTTTCCCTTGGTGCTTCAAAAAGCCATTTGATTTACCTTTCTTGGCTCTAGGGCTGTGGGATTACTGCACGCCCTAGTGCCTTGCCTCTAGCCTCCTCCTGGTGCCTGGATGCTGAGCTGTGTGCCTGCAGCAACGCCAGCTCCTCCTGAGCCTCATAGGGCCTGGGAGCACCAGAGCTGCCAACGTTAGTGTCATGTCCCATTCGGGCTGCTGGTCTTTTTGTACCCTATCTGTGCTCGCTTTCTGCTTCCCCACACTTTCCACACCAGTGCTATAAATGTTTGTCCCTTTGTAGGTTATACACCAGGTGTGGAGGCATTATTTTGCTGGACATAAATTTTTTTCCAGCTTGCACTGCAAAAGCAGCACACACATGCTTTCAACCTAGAATGTAACTAAGTAAAATATATCAGGCTGATTTGTGAGACAGGTCTCCCAATCTGTCTTGTTCAGGAAAGGAGATCACCCTAATAACTAACTCCAAGCAACACCTCAAGGTCCTCCAGAAGGTACTGAAGGAGGTGTCACAAGTATAAGGTAGTTTAATATGAGCTGATCCAGCCGAAGTGTAGCCTTCCTCTGTTTCAGATGAATTCAACGCAGTAAAGCCGGCTTTGCATATGTGCTAGCTTTCTATTTAGGATAAACTCAAAACAATGTCATCCCATTCCAACAGCTATGACTGTGAATAGCTGACAGACTGGGCAGGCAGTCTTTTTTTCCTCTGTATTTCTCCAAAAGCATCCAGTTAGCTCTGGCTTGTTCATGTGATGGCGTAAGCAAAGCTTTGACCTGTTTGTGAAGACTCCTTTCAAAGCAGATGCTTGACTCCAGCAATTGTTTTCTCTGGGAGTGAACTCAAGCAACAATACACCTGAAAGACACTCCAATCCATTTTTAATGCAATGCACATAAAAAGCTAAAACCAAGTATTTTCTTCGTCAACCTCTTTTCTCTTCAGGGCTTGTTATCCCTGGAACCTGTAAAATGAGGTCCTTTAAAGCTTCACCATCTGCAGCAAGTCAGAGATTTCTCTCTCTGAATGCCTTACCTTTCCATTGAGTAGGGGTCACATTGTTTTGATAACAGGAAAATTTTAGGATTTGTATCAAATTAAAGCTTTGCATACGTTTCTTCTGTTATTGGTCTTCAAAATACAGAGGAGCCATACCTTCAGGAGTAATCGCTATCAACTTGTAACTGAATGCATGGGAACAGCATAAAGCTGCACCAGGGGAGACAGTGCCCTCAAATAACGTGCTTTAACTTTGGTTAGCTCTGAAGTGGTTGGGCAGTTGGACTAGAAGATCTCTGAAGGTGCCTTCCAACTGAACTATTCTGTCCTGTTCTATTCTGTTCTGTTCTACTCTACTCTAATTCTACTCTACTCCACTCCACTCCACTCCACTCTATTCTTTTCTTTTTTCTTTTCTCCTTCTCTTTTCTTTCCTTTTCTTTCCTTTTCTTTCCTTTTCTTTCCTTTTCTTTCCTTTTCTTTCCTTCTCTTCTCTTCTCTTCTCTTCTCTTCTCTTCTCTTCTCTTCTCTTCTCTTCTCTTCTCTTCTCTTCTCTTCTCTTCTCTTCTCTTCTCTTCTCTTCTCTTCTCTTCTCTTCTCTTCTCTTCTCTTCTCTTCTCTTCTCTTCTCTTCTCTTCTCTTCTCTCCTCTCTCTTCTCCTCTCCTCTCCTCTCCTCTCCTCTCCTCTCCTCTCCTCTCCTCTCCTCTCCTCTCCTCTCCTCTCTCTCCTCTCCTCTCCTCTCCTCTCCTCTCCTCTCCTCTCCTCTCCTCTCCTCTCCTCTCCTCTCCTCTCCTCTCCTCTCCTCTCCTCTCCTCTCCTCTCCTCTCCTCTCCTCTCCTCTCCTCTCCCCTCTCCTCCCCTCTCCTCTCCCCTCCCCTCCCCTCCCCTCCCCTCCCCTCCCCTCCCCTCCCCTCCCCTCCCCTCCCCTCCCCTCCCCTCCCCTCCCCTCCCCTCCCCTCCCCTCCCCTCCCCTCCCCTCCCCTCCCCTCCCCTCCCCTCCCCCTCCCCTCCCCCTCCCCTCTTCCTTTCCTCTTCCTTTCCTCTTCCTTTCCTCTTTTCCTCTTTTCCTCTTTTCCTTTTCCTTTTCCTTTTCCTTTTCCTTTTCCTTTTCCTTTTCCTTTTCTTTTTCTTTTTCTTTCTTTTCTTTTTCTTTTTCTTTTTCTTTTTCTTTTTCTTTTTTTTTTCTTTTTCTTCTTCTTTTTCTTCTTCTTTTTCTTCTTCTTTTTCTTCTTTTTCTTCTTTTTCTTCTTCTTTCTTTTTCTTTTTCTTTTTCTTTTTCTTTTTCTTTTTCTTTTTCTTTTTCTTTTTCTTTTTCTTTTTCTTTTTCTTTTTCTTTTTCTTTTTCTTTTTCTTTTTCTTTTTCTTTTTCTTTTTCTTTTTTTTTCTTTTTCTTTTTCTTTCTGAAATAGAAGTTGTATATGAGGGCTTCCTGCAGTACTTTGAGCTCAGGGTTGGCCATCAGGTGGCATGCACAGTACTTAGAGAGGCCAATGGATAAAGGAGAGTGGTTTCTTTGCTCTGTTTAAAGCAGAACTGTTTTTGCCAGCCCTCACAACTGGATTCTCTCTTGGCCAGGCAAGTGTGTTTGCCCGTAATACATTCAGTCCTCAAAACGAGACATTAGAATTTGAGGATGAAAGCAGGTTTTTGTAGTGGAAATATTGCAAAGATGTTCTGCCAGAAAAAAATCTTTTTTAGTAACTTGAGCATCCAACTCAAAATAGCAGCTCATGATGTTGGAGTCACTGCTTTCATCCAGCACCACAGTGAAAAGCTTTGAGCTGGCATGGCTCAGCAGTCTGCAGGAGGTACGATGACAGCTTCCTAAGGGTGCAGATTGCTTTTGTTCTCCAGATGAAAACACTCTTACCATGTCAGTCTCAACATCCCCTTCACCAACCTGGCAAAGCAAGGAGCACGCGGAGAATGGGAACATGTTGCTATGGCATCATTGGCAAACAACAAATTTGGTAGAGTTTACTCCAGAAGATAAAAAAGCCAGAGCAGTTGTTAGGCACAGAAGGAATGTATTTGCTGGTGCATAAATAGCAGCACTGCAAAACTGATGTATTTCTTACAAATAAATGCAAGTTATTTTCTCACATCTTGGTAGAAATGCTACCACAATTTCAGGGAAGGAGGGAGAAGAACAAGTCAAAGAGCTCACCAGCCTCAAACATCTAGTAGCTTAACAGATGAGAATTTCCAGTTTCTAGATCCCTACCTTACTGCAGGCTCTTTATTCTCATTACAACCTTGTCCTGGGATGTGTAAATAAGACCTTATAAACCCTCCTATGAAATGCTTCATCCAGGATGGCCAAGGCCTTCATTAAACACTGTGTTCGGTTTTAGACATTCATCTCAAGAAAAATGGGGACAAGATGGATAAAATCTAGGTAGAAGCAATAACAACCAGTACTCTAGAAATCTTGGCTTAATGATGCAAGATTATCCAGTCTTAGGACTGTTTTCCATAAAATGTGACCAACCTGATATGTGATCCCAGACTCAAATACCTCGGGGACTACTGCAGAGCAGAAGGAAATAATGTGTTCTTTGTAGTGGATAAGACGAACAGCAGCAGCTTCAAGTGAAGGAAGAGAGATGTGGATTAGAGATGAAGAGAAGCTGCCTCAAACCAAGAATGGGAAACTAGTGGAATAAATGGCTGAGGGCAAACTGGAATCTCTATCACTGGAGGTTCCTGAGACCTGGTTAGATACACCTTTGTTGGTGTGGCAGAGAATGATTTTGTTTTAGCATGAAACAGAAGGGTAGATTAGATAACTTTTTTGAGGTCCCATCTGGTCCGTTTTTTTTTTTTTTTTCTTTTCATGTTTGGATTATTTGATAACTGTCAAGTCTGTAATAAACACAGATCTCAGAATCACCATTTCGTTAGCTTGTTTGTTTTCTGACAGGATGCATTTTACTGTACTGATATATAGAATCATCAGTTTAATTCTTTGTAAAATCTAATGGCTTTATACTGCAGTGCTTTTGATACTAGGTGTGTCTTAGAGGTACATAGAGCTTTAAAGAAATTACTGTCGAGAAGATGAAAGGGCATCATTTTAACTAGGCTATTTTAACATAACTCATCATCATCATGTTACCTCACCATCACAGTCACTCCTTCAAAAATAAGGGGATGAAGCAGAGGAAAAGTATCCATGCTGGCTTTGAAAAGGAATTTCCATGTTAAAATACTTGGCCACAAATACCATGCACATAAACACAAACTAGGCAGCTGTCAGATGTGATAGAAATGAAATATAGTGAGAATTATGCTTTTTCCATGTTTAGTAATAAAATGTATGAAGGCATAAGATGTGGATGCAACATCCAAAACAGTAAGCGTCTATGATCCAAGTTTTCCAATAAAGGTCCATATGAACTGAAGGAGTGTTTGCAGTATCATCTGAATCCAGGCAAGTTTAATCCAAGGAGAGCATTCAGCCTCTCATTGCTGCAATTATGGTAAGTTCTTAAATGCCAAAATAGTAAATACTTGAATTTACAGCTGTAAGCTATTCTTCTTCTTTCTTATAATCCCGATAGCCATGAATTATCCATTAATTACAAGAAAATATTTTTAATCTTCTTAGAGTTATCTTAGTTTTAGCCAGCTCTGTTTTCTGCCTTGCACTTCTCTTCTGCCTGCAAGGGGAGTGGAGTGACGTACCTCCAACCAGGCACTGTTTCTCCTCTCTGTGACCTGCTGCACTGCTTCCCAGCAGCCTGTACCCTCTGCCCAGAGCCTGCCATGGCCACAGAGTTTATCTGTTATGTGGCACCTATTTAGGCCATTTCTTTGAGGGTCATCTCAGCTTCCTCCTCTTGCTTCGTAAGTCTCTTCCTTATAAAGCCCAGACATGCTCGTCCAACCCGTGGTGAGGTAAATCTCTGTTCTTGGCCGCAAGGCTCTCAGAGAAAGCCATCCATTGCATGTCCAGCCATGAAAAAAACAAACCAAACCAAAACAAAAACCCACAAAGCACAATGAGACCCTCCTCTTCTACAAGCTCCACAATCCAAGGACTGATGAGTCAGCACAACCTTCCAGCAAGTTCTGCCTCTTCCGAGCTTAGTGGGTTCCTAAATAGCTCTGCTATTCCTGCTCAGCTCTTTTCCAAAACCTGTTTGAGTGTACCCAGGCAGGGACAAGAAGTAGCTCAGGCCATCAGGCAGGGCTACAGTCCCAGCAAAGGTGTCTGATATGTACTTTACATTTCTCTACAGCCTGAAACAAGTAACCAAAAGCACCCGTCTCCTCTCAGAAGGTACAACCATGCCACTGCAAAGATGCTCTGAAGGCCGCAGCGAGGTCCATGGGCAGCCCCAGTCAATATGCCAGAGCAGGCCCCTCTCAGCCAAACAGTTCTCCCTGAGTACAGCTCAGGGCTTTGCTCAGAAAGGCACACTGCCATGAAACGTGCCCAAGGCCCTCCTCTGCTCTGCTGCAATTTCTGTGTTTCACCTACGGTGCCTGCTCTGTGTGCTGGTATCCCTCAGCTACACAGCTTCTCGCTTCAGGACAGAGTATCTGTATTTCTCCCTTCGAGATGGCATGCAACCAGGTAAATTCAAGTAAATTCTTCGCTTTAATTCTTGTCACCGTCCCAAGGAGGTTGGCACAGTGCTGCAGAGCTTTGCCGGGGGAAGCGTGAGCAGCTCTTTGTGTGCTGCCACAGGGCAGACATCACTGCATGAAGCAATCTTCTCCCGTGCCTTCAAGTAGGAACTTGAACATCATCACAAGGATGGTTTAAGACTCATCCTTTTCTCCATCCTGCTTCTCTGCACAGGATGGCTCCAGTTCTGCTTCCTGAAGCCTTGGCGACCTGCGTGGTTCGCTCACAGGAGGCTGAGGTTGCCTCCAACCCCACAGGCCCTGTGCCATTCTGTGGGGTCACATAAACCAAGTTCTACCAGGCAGCGATCTCCACAGCAGGCTGTGGGGTGGCCAGCAGGTGGGACTCTACCAACGGGCAACCACAGCCTGTGCTTGGCTCTGCAGCCTTCCATTTTCTCCTCTCCTGTCCCCGGCCTTGGTGTCCTGCTCTGGCCTAAGCCTCCCAGCCTGGATGCCTGCCCTCCATGCCTCCTCCAGCCTTGGGCCTCAACTTTTGCCCTGATTCCTGCTTCCACACAGCTTCATCTCACCCTCCGGCCTTCATTTCTGCTCTATTCAGGAGGTAAGAGCCCTGTCCCACCCAAGCCCAGGTATATGGGTGTGGTAGCACCATGTGGGATTTAACACTGAGGCGGTGCTCAGAATGATTCGAGGCCAAATGGATTCCTCCCACACCTTGGCT
Organism: Anser cygnoides; assembly: GCF_040182565.1. NCBI lineage: Eukaryota > Metazoa > Chordata > Aves > Anseriformes > Anatidae > Anser > Anser cygnoides. The sequence continues at coordinate 146,783,097 of NC_089873.1, read as the reverse complement.
GCCCCTGGAGAGCGGGGATACACGCACGTTACCCCCGCGAAGCTGTGTGCGGGGTCCTGACACTGCACAGCTCCTGTTTTCATGTCATTCCAAGCAGCCTGTGAGTGCTGCAGGTCTGCAGTGCACAGACAGGACCCTTGCCATGTTGAAATGCCTTCCAGCAGCAACCACCCATGTTGGCAGGCTATTAAGTTTCTACAGAATTTTGACAAGTCTCCAGAGGAACATCAAACCATCCCAAATCTCCTGAGGGGCTAAGAATTTAAAAAAAAAATGAAGAAGAAAAGAAAAAAAATAAAAGAAAAATCTGACTTCACATGTCATTATTCCCTGCAGCTTTGTAGCTAATTTAGAATCTGTTGATCTTGGTGCCAATAAATAGTTTATCTTTAAACTACCTCTATACTTTCAGGCTTGGTTTCATTCTCAGGTTAGCGTTGATCATTTAGCTAACAATTCAGTGATCTAACAGAGCCTCTAAGAAGAGATATTCACTGTATATATCTGTCGGTGTGTATTTGTTCCGTTAAGCAGAACCTCACATGATAGCTGAATATTTCTTTACAAAAATCTGCCTTCTCGGAAGCAAGCAGTGAGCGCGGCGTTAATATAAGTGCTAATGTGCTGCCCTCCAGTGGAGTCGGGATCTGGTTTAGGAGGTTGAGTTCTGCAAACCTTCACTTGCAGCATGTTTAAAGAAAACACTCATATGGCAAATATGAAGTCACAACATTAAATTAACCACTGGAGGGACAGTGTTAAATCTGTTCAAGAGTGTTTTGTGGAGAGGATAGTTTGCATCTGGCTTTAATTGTGCAGTGCAAAACAATGCTGTCCCAGAGCACCTCCTTTCTCTGCAAGTACTGCAGTCAGAGGGAGCAGAAGGTCGTCAGCTGCTTGTGGATGACACTTCACATTTCAGAGCTTCTGAGGGTAACTATAGGAAGTTCTCATTTTTAAAGAATAGCCAAATCCAAAATGTTTCAAAACCGACCAGATGTTACATGTAACTATTAAGGCAGCTGGAAGGAGCTGTATTTATTCACTACAACATCCCTCATCATCTGGTAGGAAAATGTGGCACCTTCTGGTTTGTACCAGAAATGATTATGTTTATTTGAGCATATTCAATATTTCTGGGAATAACTTTAAACCACTTTTTTCTTTCTTTCTTTTTTTTTTTTCCTTCTCTCACTGGCTCTTTTTCTTCCAGACATTTTAGGACAGTCATTGCTTCCCAGAGGTCCCCTTCTTGTCCTCATTTCATTTTTCCTACATATTGTAAAATCTACAATTGGTTCAAAGTTACATTCACAATCTTAACTTGCCTAAAGACTCTTTTATCAAAGAGTAGCTTCAGATGAATATAAATTTTAACAATGGGCACAACTAAAAGTTGACGTTGTAGAACTCAAGACCACAAGACCATGATGTTCACCATTGCTTCAATTTTCTTTGGGTATTACCCTCTTCATTTTCTACATAATGCTTTGCCATGTTTCCATCACACTGCCTCTACATCAGGACAATGCAATGCTTTTAAAACCACATCTTCATGTTTTCTTGTGCTCATATCACTGGAATGAGATGAGGAAATAAATGTGCATATGGATGATAAAAAACTCTTTTTCTGCTCTCAGCATAGTGGAGTTGTAGCACCACAAATCTTCCAACTCAGTCTCTACCAGCACACATTTTCCCTTTTCAGTTCTTCTTCTCCAGCTGGACAACTCTTCCAGCCAGTGCAGATGTGGGCTGGTGGGACACACGGTCATTCATCCTCCCGTGCTCTGCCTTGCTCATTGCCTAGCATGGTTTCAGCAGTCTGCCGTGGGGCTTGCAGAGAGAGGTTGTTTTTATAAAAGTTTTGGATGGTGGGACCCTAATTTTGAAGGTATTCTCTCCCCATCTGTGCTGGGGGTCAATAGCTCCAGTTGTTTTATTAGTGGTTAGTATTCTTTTCTTTTCTTTTCTTTTCTTTTCTTTTCTTTTCTTTTCTTTTCTTTTCTTTTCTTTTCTTTTCTTTTCTTTTCTTTTCTTTTCTTTTCTTTTCTTTTCTTTTCTTTTCTTTTCTTTTCTTTTCTTTTCTTTTCTCTTCTTTTCAGAAATACACCTATGTCTTCTGTAAAATCATAAAAAAAATAAAGATCCTTTAGATGTGCAATACAATATAACCTAGTAGGTAAAAGCAGTCTCCTAAGTAGTCCTTGACACGGTGGCTTTAATTTCTATATGGAGGCAGGTGCCATGGGCAGTCTGGACTTCAATAAAGCATTTGACACTGTTACACATAAAGAACATGGAGCAGGTCCACTAGGTAAAAAACAAGCAAGCAGAAAGCTATGGATGGGTCACGTCAGGAGAGGAATTACTGAACCGAAGGATCCTGCCTACTCTCCAAAATATATAAGGGTATAAGAAGCTGCAAACTGCAATAAAAATTTGCTAGTATTCCAAGCCATAAGGCAATTTTCCTGCTGAAACAGACAAAACTCAAATAAGCTTGTATTTTGCATAGCACTGCTGCTGGTGTTGTCACAAAGTTCTCAGGATTTGCGTGGGATGGGGGCAGTGGGGTGGGGGGAATAGGTTTGCAAAGAAAGTGATCCCTTTTGTTAGACCACTTGATATATCTAGACTAAGTAAACAGCTCTCAGGCCTAGCTCCTTCAGCAGGTCCAAAAACCAGCAGTATAAGCCACGATAGCTGCAAGTTAGAAGCAATCACTCTCAGATCAATCTTATTATGCTAATCAATTCCACCACATGAGAGAGAATGATGGTTAGCACCTGTGGAGTTGGGGGGTTGCTAACTGGGAGGGCAGTGACAGCCTGTCAGTTCCTGCAGAGGTGGGGAAGAACAGGGAGGTGGGGTGGGTGCAGAGAAAAAAAAAAAAAAAGAGGTCATTAGCACCTGTGATATATTTTTAAATATGTTATTACATTTCTGGTATTTTGTAATTAACCCAAGTTAATTGCAAGCTCTTGGATGCGCATTTCCAGCCCAGAGGATAACCGGTTTATAAAACCAGCTTGCTCCCTTGGAAGGTTCAGCTTGACATAGCCTAGTAACAGGTTTATCAGATAAGGTACCACTAGGCTTAATGTGCTCCTTAATTAGGAATGTAAACACCTTCATTAGAAAAAAAAAAAAGGCCTCAGAGAAATTCTGAAGAGATTTTATGATTATCAACTCGAAAGAGAAAGTATCGCAGAAGAGAAAGCCAATTCTTCACTAACTGTGCTTCTGTGAAGCAGAGGGATTTGCCTTCACCAGGACATCTGAGATTTGAGGGTTCCAGCCTGAAGCAGAGATTTGAGGGGCAGCCAGCTCCTTCGGGGGCATGTGGGTATAAATAGAAGCATTTGCGTACACGTGCATGCCTGTAAACATGCAGTTTATGTAGCCATGTGTGTAGAGTGGGGCTGTGACTTGGGCTGCTGTTAGACACGGCCGTGCTTGCTCCTCCTGTATGCCTCAGCAGGTTGTAGCTCATAACTACCCCCAAACACAGCCAACGATTTGGCTGCTCCAGCATGTTACCCCTCCTCGTCTTGCACTGGGCCTCGTCTTGCGTTTTGGCCTTTAGGCCCCATCCCCTCGCTGTCCCCACAGGTGGGACCCACACCCATGAGCTGTGTGGATGGAGGAGGTTCATGGGGGTTGCTCCACCAGCTCATCCCAGGGCAGTAACCCCCTGCCACCTCGCCCTCGGGCACCTTGTGGCCCCAGCTGCCTGTGTGGCCAATTTTCCTGGCCGAGGGCTCCCCCACCGCTCTCCCTGCTCTCCCCAGTGACAATGGTGGCTTGGGCAGCTTGGGATATAGCTCTGAATTTAAATGCAGCCAGCCTTTGGTTTGCAAAAGCAATAAATTCCCTTCAAACATGGTTATGTAAAAAGTAGAATAATACAAAAAATAATGTTTGTTGGCAGAGTATGTATCCCTTTGTCTGCAAGACAGAGGCCTGTTGACAAACAAGAGGCTTTTCTGGGACTCAGAAATCAAGTACCAAAGTATAAAAGACCACCACCTAATACTGAGTTTGTTATGTTTGCCGAACACAGTGAATTGGCTCCAGTGTTGCTTAATGCACTTGTACTTGAATTTCATGGCTGGGACCATCCCAGTGACATTCTTCTTCATGTGGTGACCTGCTCCTGAGAGGCTCACCCTACGAAAAGCCCACCACTGCTACTCATTGTCCGCCTGAGATGCAGCAATTCGTATGTTTTCATGTAAACCATGGAAAATAAAAACAGAACTCTGTTTTGACCATTCTAACAAATATTCTGTTTTTTAGCTAAGAATGCAAATGTGCTGCAGAGCTAAGAACAGACATTATTTATTGATGGCCACCATAGGGTTTCTATTCTATTTACAATTTCTGTAACTTCTGTTGATGGTCACCGTAGGACTTCAGCTCAATTTCTTCCAGTAAAGTATTTCTAAATGTCTTCTCTTCTGTCCTGTCTATCAACAATTATAGTATAGAAAGGATGTCAGTCTCTGCAGGGTGCTAAAAATCCCCTGCTTCCCAAATATCATCATGTTCTGAGGTGCTCAGCAGCTCACAGGATGGGACCCTGAGGAACGGAAGCAAAGTGTGAGCTCAAATCCTTATCGATCTTTGTAATGAAAGCCAAGGCTCAGGCTGTTCTCATTATGCTATCTGTCATCTAGAAAGCATAAAGCCCTGTAAAAAGGAAAAGATGTTAGGAAAACGTCATCACTGCATCAGTGGTTTGTATTTTCCTAATAGGCTTTTAATTTTTTGCTCCAAAGGGGAAGTAATACATGTCTTAGGAATTAGGGAGAGCTTCTGAATCTAAAGTGAGTTGTTTTCATCCCAGCAATTTCAGCTCACCCCTGAAAGCACGATGCCAAAAGCGAGAGTCCTGTCCCTCAGGCAGGGGCAGGCGGTGAGGCGTCAGGCCCTGTGAGAAGCACAGTGCTGACGCGGCCCTGGGATTACCCAGCAGACAGCGTACAAACGCAGTTCCTCATTACTTCTTGCACTGGAGTTGTTCAATCCCAAAGCATATGTGCTCATCTACAGTCTGTCCCGGTGGTGTCAGATCTGGCCTGCATCCCTCTCCATGGAAAACTCCAGAACCCCCCAGGAGTGCATGGCACAGCCTCTCCCACCTGCCCGCTGCTGGCCTTTCCTACAAGAGCAGCCCAGGCCCTCTGACAAGAAGTGAGCAAGCCAGGAGGAATATGTTATAGCACTTCCCAGCAGGAGGGGCTCAAAATAAAAGGGATGTCTTCATGTAAATCATCTTCAAAAAATTTTGCTTTCAGAGGGGTTGAAAGTGAGCCTCTCCCACTGAGGAAAATCCTCATGGGGGCTGGCCAAAAAAACTCAAGTTTTTTTTTCCTCATTACAGACGTGAGGTTTCTGATTTTATTTTTTTTAGTTGTGTGTTAGAACAAATCCCAGATTATTATTGTTATTTTTTTTTTTAATTATAGAAAACAAAAGAGATCACGTTACTTAGCCTAGGGGTCAGAGCAGCCTTTTGACTTGAGGAAGGTACAGGCCCCTGCTCACATTTTTTGCCCTCATGAGCATTTGCTTGCATAAAATAACACTGACAGGAAAGCCATGGCAGCAACCCAAACATCCAGAGGTCATGAGGGCCTTCTTATTGCTCCATCACGTCCCCACAAAATACCCTCCTTCCAAGCAGGAACACCACTAAAGTGAACTGTGGGTACTCGCACCTAATTTCTGCCCTCATTTCCGCAGGCAGGTGAGCTGGATGCACAAAGCAAGCTTAAAAGGGCCTTTCTTTCCCTCTCTCTTTTGCTTTTCTTCCTGCATCACATCATTTCTTTCTTTTTTTTTTTCCTGAAAACATTTTTCAGAAAGCTGATGGCCTGTCTACACGAGAACCAACATGTGTCTTTGTGTAAGATGAGAAAACAGCTTTCGATACAGACTTCCAGATGTAGTTTCCAGATAAGCCAGTCTGTGAGGAAACACACAGCTCTTTATTAGTCTTCATTGCCCCCGCGTCTTCAGCATGTGGTGCCCCCATTAACAAATCAAGCAATCTTCTATGTCTCCTCTAGTCAACGCAACTACCACTGGAAAAAAAATCTCATTCCTACACCTGAGCAATGAATTATTTTTCTGGTGGAGGTGCCAGATCACAGAGGCAATTAAAGAGGTATGTGTAGCTTGAGCTCTTGTAGCTTCCTTTTGATGTTTCAGGTAAAAGGAAGAATAGAGTTGTAGCATTGTAACGCTTTTTACATCTTTCTCTGGGGTTGTTTTTAACATGTATTTGCAAGGTCGAAGTGATATAAAGCAGATATGAGAAACTGTGTAGTTCATCTTGTCCTGCAAATGCTATATTGTTCTGTGCAATATTCTGGTGCTCACAACAATACAAACTGTAACCAAGACTACACAATAGTTTTCTTCATAATCTCCATGTTTTCATTTGCTTATAGTTGTCTAAGTTTATTTTCCTGCCAGGCTTGTGCTGCCATCATTGTCATTCAATGACGGGCTCAGAGATGCCTCTCTCCTCTTGAAAAGAAAATTCAAACCGCATCTTTTTTTGCGAGGCTGGAGCCAAACTAAACTCTGCTGCTGAACTCTGAAACTTATGAGGCCCTGCAGTGAGGATTATATGCTTATCTTAGTTAAGAAGGATTTAGCAGCATCGGGAGCATACAAAGATTATCTACCAAGTGCGTGTGAGAAACTGTGATAATCTGTGGAAAAGGCAGTTCACGAGGTTCCTCTCATAAACGTTGGGAACTCAGGGTAGGCACTGGATTTGTTGGTGGCACCTGTGAAGTTCGTATGGTCTACCCACATTTATTTATACAAGTCCTTTTGTCTAGCGTTCTGCTTCCCAGACAGATATGTCTGTGTGTGTACAGAAATATCAAAATAGCAAAGCTCTCAGAGACAGCTGTTGTGCCTTTCCTCTCACGAAGTCAAGATTTGCATCCTTGAAGTGTACCTGCATCAGTGATGAAACTAAAGAAATGCAGACACTAAAAAAAATCCTCTCTGCAACATTAAGAAGCACAGATATCTTTGATCCTTGTGTTCCTTCTCATTTTTTTACAGACTTTTTTTAAAAGACAAAAAATATCTATGATAGGAAATGAGCTTTTACACTGTGTTAACAATGAAGACTCAGAACTAAAATAACAGTTAAGGCTGTCTATCAGAAGTTATGAGTTTTAGCTTAGACCACCAACTACGGTAACCTCAGTGTTTGTGTATTCTGTATATTTACTCCATTTACTCATGGATACTGTAAACCTAGTGGCAGCACTACTTAATTATCTAAGTAAATTAAATTCAAAAGCTGACTACAGCAAATGCTGCTCTTTATCCTTCAGACAGCACGAACGAAGCATTTTCTGCCTGGGGATGTATATATTTATTTATTTATTTATTTGTGTGTACCTGCCAGGCCATGGTAACATGCCGCAAAGACTGCACAGAAGGACCTTTCATCTGGGAAGAGAAATATTTGAGTAACAGGGTCTCAGGCGTCTCTTTTCCTATTGCCCCGGGCCAAACCTGTGCCTCGCAGTCTCCTGGAGAGAAGCTGAGACAGCGAGTCTCTAGCACTTCTTGCTGTGGTTGCCACCGGGAAAATAGTCTTCCTTTTCCTGTCAACTTCTGTGTGTATTCCTAAGTTATTAATGAATATGCCCTGAAAGGCAAATATGGCTGTAATTAGCAACCCCCTCTAGTCATGCTGAGACTTGCTGTGTGTCGCACACCTGATCCACAAAGACCCAAGCTTTGTTTTACACCTCCTCTCCTGACACCCACTTGTCCTCAGCTGAAGCATTGAGTCAGGATGTGCGGAGGGCTTTGCAGATGAGCAGCTGGAAATCCCATACTGCATGGGGGCCATTACGTGGTCCCTCCAAAAATATACTTCCAGCTTCTTCCTGCTGACCACTGCCCACCATCCTATGGGACAGGGTCATTTGTTTTAGTTGAAACATGCAGACTGACATTACTCCACTCTGGTCAAATATTCAGTGCCATAAGCTCAACGCCAATCAGCTGACATATTCTGCAGCAGATATTTACGTGCACATGAAGAAGGACTGAATCTGTAGGACAAAACCAGCACAAAGTGAGGCTTTCCCAAAAATCCTGTATGGTGGAGGCGCAAAGAAGGATTTACTAAATTGTTTCTGTGCACCGGTACACATTTAAATCTGGATTTCCTACACACGCTTTAGTACCAGTAATCAAAAAGATCAGCAGTAGACCAAGACTTCAGCTTTGCCTGCCAAACATTCATAAATAAAGGGTTTTACTGGAGCAGCAAAGCTCTACACAGATGCATGATCTGCTCCTCATCTCCTGAATTAAGAAGTTGCTTAGTATGCCCTGTGTCCGCAGGGGACAGCCCCTGGATTGCTTCAAATCTGGAGCTCGATTTCTGCCCTTTGGGACTACTGAGGCAGCATCCAATGCCAGCATCATGGCAGTCGGTGTGAGACAGCAGACATGTCCCGAGTGGATGCATGGATGCCAAATTTGTGTAAAGCAGTGTTTCCCTCTACCTGTTCCCAGGGCCCAGGGCTCCTCATTTTACTCCTGGAGGCCCCCAGCAGCACTGTGTACCTGGGAATAGGAAGGGAAGGGGCACCTTCTGTAAATTTGTTCAAGAATTCCCCAGAGCTAATTACTTTTAATGGTTAGGGACCATAATAACTGGAGTTTTTTTGTTTGGTTGGTTGGTTGTGCTTTTTTGTTGTTGTTGTTGTTGTTTTTCCTGCTTCTTGGCAGATGCAGGCAGATTGTCCAAGCTTTGCATGTTTCTACATATGTCAGCTAGGCTCAAAAGTGATCTTAGCACTAGAAAATCCCTTGTTGTGCACATGGGATTAATGTGTGGTAGATGATATGGTGTGGGTGTAAATTAAAATGCTTGAAAATTGACATCAAGCCCAAGAGCAGCCTAGCATGTCTTGGTAGATACCAGCAGGTATCATCCCAGCTGAGGGGCTACCTATGGCCCTACTGCCAGAAACCTCCTGCATCAGACTTTCCCCCCTCCTCCATTACAAAAATAAACATTTTGGTTTTTAACTCTAAAGGAAACAAAAACAAAAATAAAAACAGGGAAAAAAAAAGAAACAGATGAAACACACAAACAGAAAATAACATTGTCAGTCTATAGCAACATACTTGAATGGGTGCAGCGGGGGGGAGGGAGGGAGGAAGGGAGAATAATTAATTTTAACGTTTTGGTTTTCCAGTCTGGGAAAAAAAATCTCCCCTAGTGTTCTAATCCGGTCACATTCAGCACTTTGAACTGGCTTTTTCCAGTTAATATTTGCCATATGCTTGACATATTGCCATGTGTAATGACAGAATGCAGGGGGAAAAAATGTATGTTTACACACAAAACATACCCCTACATGTATATTTATATTGAGATAGAAAAATATTTTATGTATGTATGTATAACTTGACACTTTCAACATTTTATGTAAATAAATACCAAATGGATAGAGAAGATTGTATTATACATTAATAGGCTTATACTTCGTTTCCATTTTTCAAATCTGGCCATGATTGCATGTAAGTACCTCAAACAGTAAACATCTGGGTGGCTTGAAAGCAACTGAAGCATGTTTTTACTGTAAGACATGCTTTTACTGTAAAGTTACAGATTCAAACTTCACCACTGAAATTCTGTGTCCAGACCCAATTTATAATAAATGTGATGACTTTGCAATACCAGTGTGGAAACAGCCTTGATAATATTCATTTATGAAGTCTAACAAGCTCTCTTATAATTAGGATTCAATTTAACAGACATGTGTGTGAAGATTATATTCCTGGAACTTTTCCAAGTAACTATACTGTCATAGCCAAAGCCTTTGTCCAACTTAAATGTTTGACAGTTTATGCAATTGCATGACTATTTTCCATCTCTCACCTCCAGCTTTAGGACAATTTATCTCTGATTCTCTTTTGTTTCTAGGTTTCAAAGTGCAATTTCCTGCAGAAAAGAATATACTTATAATTCAGCTTGTCCACCCACCCACCCACCCGGTTACCTGTCTCAGCTAGCCCAGTTGCTAGAAGGAACATATAAAGCAAGTTCCTAGCTTGATGCCGGCGTGATATAATCTTTGCTTAATCCATTTAGTGTTTAAAAATGTAAATGTTAGTGGCTATCTCAAATTCTACAGTGCTGCTCTAGTGGAGATTGTATGCTTGAAAGTGGCACAAAGCAGCAATTGTACTCTTCTGGGAGCCAAAAAACCTTGCAGTATTTGAGATGTGGAAAATTTAAAAAGCAGTTTACATCTACTAGGACCAAAGTGTTGCAAATGTATCTCAAACATTTGCAATTTGAAGCTGTAAGATCCCTAGGGCATACTATGTGCTGTAACAATACCATTAAATATATTGTATCATGCTAGAGAAACAATTTGTGTTGCTTTTTCCTGTCTCTTTTTATCCCTTAGAAAGAAATCCAGTACATGAATATGCAACATTAGCTCTTATTCAAAGTTATTCATAGAACTGAATTTGAAAAAAAATGAAATAAATTAGCACGTGTGTTTACAATAGAGATCACAGCCTTTATTCCCCCCCAGCCATTGTAATAGCACTTAAAATACAAAGTTCAGCTTCCTCCTTGAGTTAAAGCTCTTAAATCTACAGCTTTGCCTACGAAAAGAAGCCAAGGCTTGTTAGCAAAGGCAGCTCTGGGCTTTCCCAGCAGGTCTGTGGGAGCCAGCGAGGAAGGTGGCTGCCTGTGCCACTCGCTATCAGGTCACTCCCTGGCTCAGCTTTTAGATGCTTCATCTAGATCTTTTCTTGACAAATCTGATGTGGTGGGGTGAGGACACAAGCCGGGCTGGGCTACTGACCCCCAGCCCTCTTTTATTTAGTGATCATGATGTAGCTCTCGGTACCTCCATAGGAGGACTTCTCCATAAGCCAGCAAATGCCAGGGTTCGTAGCCTCATCTCTGACAAATTTGTATGCAGATTGCAAGGCCAGGCTGCCTCATGCAGTGAGCCTTCTCAGAGAGGCAGGAGATGTGCAGCAGTGTGTGTGTGTGTGTGAGTGCACGTGCACATCTCCCCTCTCTTTGTTTAGACCTCCGTATAGCTCCAGGCATCACTCCCGTTTACCTTTGTTCTGATGATGAGCCCTTCTGTTCTTGTTTTGGCAACACACACAAATATTTACTGATGTTCATAAACAATCACCAATTCTATCGTTTCAGGTAAAATATCAAGAGAACATGGCTCACCTGGGTGAATGTAAATGGACTCATGTGTTCCCTTTTCTGGTGGTAGGTATCCACATGCATGCAGGCATTTCCAGCGCGCAAAGATCACTGGGTTCTGCTCGAGTCTTTGCAAACATCTATGAATTGCTAAGACACACCTACAGACAGCTGAGCACCGGACACTGGTGCAGGGATCAGTTTCCATTCAATAAAACACTTAAGCATCTCCTTCAGTGCCACTTAGACTGGAACATCTGTTTAAATCTGTATTTCCCAGTGTGTGGGAGAAGTTAATAGGGAGGAGGAGGGAGGAGAAGGACCCAAAATGGAGCAGAAGCGGAAAAGACATCTGCTCCAGCCCACCAGGCTCTGGAGGAGCTGATTAGCCTGGATGTCACATGAAACTCAGCCGTATCACTGTTGAGGCCCGAGGCAACTCGTTATCTCAGGTTGTTATAGTTGTCCCTTACAGTCACATTTGTGAAGGCTCATTAGAGTTGGGAGCGGGGAGAGAGTAAACTCGGGCATTTACTGCACCAGAGAGAAGGAGAAATAACAGGTCAGGAACCACGGCCTTCAATATTTTGAGGAGCAGCCATGACAACAGGCACAAAGGTCGGTGCTCTGAGAAACTCTTAACAGGACCAAATTGCTGAAATCCATGACCGCCTCCATCCCATGCAGCGGCACTACTTCAGCACCTGAATGTTAGCTTTGGGGATGCCTCATGGCACAAGGTCAGACCCACTGTAATGGCTGGGCAAGGGGAGGGGACAAGGTGTGTTGGAGGGAGGCGGTGGCAGTGATGCTCTGGTGTCTGTGGTGCAGGTTTCCCTGGTGTACTCCGCCAGCGCTGAATACTCCAACTGCGGCGAGAACGAATACTACAACCAAACCACCGGCATGTGCCACGACTGTCCCAAGTGCGAGCCGGGTGAAGAGCCGTACATGGTAACTTCAGCATCCTCCTCTGGCTGGGGGACACGTGTCTTGAGCTGCCAACACAACGTGAGAGGTGGCCAAGGGGGCCGCACTCAGTCTACAACATGAGTCTCTCCCATGCCTAGCGAGCCGGCAGGCAATTCTAGGATGGAAAATGCCCTGCCTAAAAACAAATGCTTTGTTACAAGGTGGTAATGCATTGGTATGAGAAAAAATAGGGAAAGAAAGGGATGCGTGAGCAATTTTAGGCCACGCATCCCTCGGATGGGAGCGCACGCATGCACGAGTGTGCTGTGGGGGCAGGCACCATGCACCCACACACCCATATGCTGCGTGCCAGGAGCAGCCTGTTAAAAGTAGTATGTCAAAAGTTGTAAGGTAAAAGCTTCACACACATTCTCTGCCGGTACGTTCTCATCTCAACGGCTATTTAATACCTGACAGTGCCATTCCAGCATTGTGTGATAAATAGGTTAGTCTGGCATGCTCGCTGGCCCCCCACACAGAGAATTTAATTTCTCTCTCCCGCTAAGATATTTTGGCACTAGAGGAACTTGGAAGCTTCTGCCACATTTTAAATTACAGTTCCTAAGTAACCATTTGATTTACAGCAGATAATTGTTGCATATTAAAAAATAAATTACTGAAATCCTGTTTGGTTTTAATGGGATAAACATCCCATTGCAAGAATTTCACACAGTTGGTAGTCCTGAACAAGGATGTTTGAATAATAACCACTTCGTATTAGTTTTATTTAATCTAAACGTAACATTCATCTGGGACACGTGAGTTCAGGGGTTACCAAACCTCATGCAAACCTTGCTTTTTCTAACGGTCCTTGTGGCCTCTCCTGTCATGAAAACAAGATCACCGATATCCCTGCTGGAACTCTGTTTCCACTGCAATTTTATTCTCAATTCTCCAATTTTCAGTTCATTTTTTATCTGAGCAGCAGCTGAAATTCACTTCTAAGGCTGCAACATGATTTAAATAGCCCTGAGGGGTCACTGTCAAGGAGTATGACATCCCAGCTCCCATTTTCCTCTCCAGGGCAGAGTGTGTTTTTTCTTATGTCCTTCCCTGGCCTTTTTAGGACAGATGTTAAGGGACTTGGTACTATACTGTGCCAGGTATTGCATTCCCTTTTCCTAGAAGCCAGTGTGCAACACAGGCCTGCTTTCCAACGATTTTGTGTTGTTGCAGACCTGCGGATATGGCACCAAAGACGAGGACTATGGCTGCATCCCCGGCCCGTCAGAGAAGTTTTCCAGAGGAGGTTACCAGATATGCAGACGGCACAAAGACTGTGAGGGATTTTTTCGAGCCACAGTCCTGACACCAGGCGATCAGGAGAACGATGCAGAGTGTGGACCTTGTCTCCCAGGGTAAGTATTCAACTACAGACCTTTGCTTTACCCAAGGCACAGCAGAATACTTTTTTTAATGTCAAAATCTCTGACAGTTTCTCTTCATGTCCTAGCTGGTTGTAGTACAATATTGGTGACTTACACCTTTTAGTCCCTGCTAAAACAGTAAGTGTAAATATTTCAAAAGTATTGGTGAATTTAGTAAATCAGAAGACCTCATCAATAGTACTGAAATCTCAGTGACTGAAGAAACAACTGTTGGGAACAAACTAGAAAAACTGAAATTTCTCCTGTTCATAGAAACAGAAAGGAAGTAGTTCATGTAGTATAGGTGTGCAGTGATGTTGTAGATGCTCTAAGAAGTACATCTTGGCCTCTAGCTACAACATTGGAAGTCCCCATTGTCCTCATTCATAGCTTATTCATAGGTCCTGCATCCTATGAATAAGCTTCGTGAAGATGTCCTGGATTCCCTGTAGGTCCATGCTGGCACTGGAAGTCTGTGTCCACGAACACATAATCTCTCTTCTCCAAATGTGACCAGCTGGCAAATTTGTCAGTAGCTGACAGTGTTAGCTAACAGAGCTGTTAGGAGATGGTTCGTGTTTAGTCAACAGAGAGAAACGGGTGTAAGGGGCTGCTAATGTAGTGCGTGTGCTCTCATTCAGAGTAAAAACAAGTTCCAGAGCTTGTTGAAGGGGCTAAAATATAAGCTGTTTTATTGTCCATCTTTTTAATGCCTGTTAAGCTCAGTGTAATTCTGATAGTAATGATGAGAAAGCAGTTGCTACACTGAATATATTAGTAATATATTCTTCACTAAGTTACCTTTGGAAGCCTGAAAATCCAAGCATGCATGTGCTTTCATTTTTTTTTTATTTTAATTTTTATTTGTGTGTGTGTGTAGCGTAAGCAAATACTCTATAACACAACCTCACTTTACCTACATTTTCAATTTCTGCCACTGTGGCTTGTTGGTTTAGATATTCACCTCCTCCCAACATTTGGCTTTTGTGCAATTTGCAGACGCAGCATAGCCCACACAGCTTATAACGCAGGAAACTCTGCTTATAACTGCTAAAGAGACTCTGCAAGGCTCCAGGTTTATTATATCAGCGAGTCTGTGTGAAATTTTCACAGTTTACAAATATAAAGGAGGACTTGTCTAACTGCCAGCCAAGCAAACTGATGATGTGATTTGAAAAGAACTCCCTCTTGACTTCCCCTCATACATCATAAAGAGCAAGAAAGTTAAATAGTGGCCACAGTCGCCGTTTTGCAATTTTGTCAGGACTAATGAGGTCACCCAGGTGGGAGTGGGGTGCTGGCTGAAAATAATCAGCTTGCACAGCTGGTGCTTGGGGAGTAATCTGAAAACATCCTGTTTGCACAGGTGTAACCTGCAGCAGAAATTGGCCTGCCGTAGGCTGGCTGTGTGCAGCTCCTGGGTCGCTTTGGCAAGGCCAGCAGCTAAGGAGAAACATGCACTTACTCTGAGCTTGAAGAGATTAAAGTCTCGGGATAAATTACATCTGGGCTGAAACAAGCTCTGAAGCCGTCTTGATGCAACTTGGAGAGCCCAGAGGTTTCTTCTCTGTGTGTGGGGGGGGAACACAGAAGCCCTACATCAGAGCAAGAGAGCTGGTGGGCAATGCTGACCCTTTGCTATTGCCCCAGTGGCACAGGGACATCCAGGTGCCTGTATGAGTGGCATCTGACAGCACTCCCTTGCCCAGGGAACTCAAGGAACCTCTGAGAGTGGAAGTGGAAAATTAAGGTCTACATTTTCAGAGGACTGTGCTTCAGTAACATGTTGCAGACCTTCCCCAGGTAACAGCCCGCATGTTGCAGTCTCTGTCTGGGGGCATCTCGTCTTTTTGGTATTTCCCACCAGCTCAGCAAAGCAGCCTGAAGAAAAGATGAGAATGGCACGTTCTGACCAAAAGTTTTTAGACAAAGCACCACTGAACTAGCGACCTTTACCAGTGGCTGCAAATGTCTTCTTCTATCATTTGCTTTAAAGTTGACAGCAGATAATTAGGTATTTTTCCTTCATATTTTTTACAGTATTACTGATGTTCTCTTTTAAGGAAGGAGACCTTTGGTACAAGAGCATCCATTGTTTCTCTGTGTTCAGGTTCCCTTTCATGTAAAATAGGAATAACACTATTGGTCAGGCTTACAAGAATGTTGCAAGACTGTGACCTGGGAAGAATTTAAAGGCTTATCTCCAAAGCTGTGGTTTTCAAAATCAAAGTTAGTCCGCCAGTGATCTCTGGAGGTACCTAGACCTAATAGCCTGGGGCACTGCAGGCTTTACCCTCTGCTCCTATGCAGAAGCACTTCCATCATGGTGAATAGGATAGGTCAATAATGGGGAAATTAGGTACAACTCAGAGTCCCCTCCCTCAATGGGATGACCCGTTAGGTGTTCTTGGAGTATGTTGGAGATCATAACCCACGAGGAGCAGCCACAGCGGGTCAAAGCAAAGGTCTTTTTAGGCCAGCAGCAGCCATGAGTGGATACCTACAGATGAGTAAGAACAGGGCAGACATATATGATATCTTCCCCTAATGCTGTCCCAGCAGCTACTTTCAGCTCGAAGCACTGGCCTTCTCACAAGACAGAATGCAAAGGGATAATATTTCTGTAAAATGTAGTCAGAAATGCCTCAGCTGCCAACTCTTCCCCTTTTAATGTGTTTGTCCATGGTTACACCAGGTCCAATTCTCCTCTCGGAGGTGTTTTAAAACAAGCTTTTTTCTCCGTTTTCAGAATGACAAGGTTTAGCAGTGTGTTTCTTACAAGATAAAGTCTCCCCCTGCAGTTCTGGGTAAGGCAGCAGATGCTTTCACTTCTGTGCTCACAACCTCCCTGTTACCTCTCTGCAGACTGTCACCTGCTGAAAACACAGACCCCCCTGTTCCCAGGTGTCCTGGTCCCTGCAGGAGGCAGACCTAAACCCGGGGCTCCAGATTCTGCTTCTGGGACCAAGTCCCTGAATGTGACATGGTACCACCAAGATTAGCCCAGGATAAACCATCATGGTGTTAAGAAGGAATCATAGAATCATTAAGGTTGGAAAAGCCCTCCAAGGTCATCTGGTCCAACTATCACCCTACCACCAATGTCGCCCACTAAACCAGGTCCCTAAGCACCAGGTCCAACCTTTTGGGAAGCACATCCACGTTTCAGTCTAGGCTCCGCTCTTGTGTTTTTCCTTCAAAATCCAAAGCCTGGGAGTGCTAAGGAAACAGAAATAATAAGTGGAAGAGTAGAACCATGAAAATTCATGATTTTTTTAATGGCCACTTCTTCTCTATAGTTAGTGATATAAAGAGATCAGATACTTCCAACATTGCTTTTAATACTCGGTGCATTGCAAAATAGCCAGAAACATCAGTCTGTTGCCAGTACTTCATAGGGGTGAACCATCAATGTCTGAAACTGCAGAACTTCCTACTCACCTGGGTGAACAGTTGCTTGCCAATGAACATCATCTTCAGTCTTATTTACCCATCCTCCAGCATTCTCCATTGTGGTGAAAACCAAGAAATATTCCACCAGTGTGAATTAATTACATGTTGGTAATTCCAACAGTCTGTTGGAAGGGCTGTTTATCTTCCCTAAACCACTGCGGCTATTACATTGTGAATCCTAGCTGTCCAGTATTTTTCTTTATAGTTTTATGTGTATCTTTGGCCTGCCACTCTCTCTTTCTCTCTCTCTCTCTTTTTTTTTTCTTTTTTTTTTATTGTGGTTTGGCAGTCATTTACTGCTTTTTTATTAACTGCTTTGCAACCTAGTATTCTGCAGGCCCCCACAAGAGACAAAAGATGAAGTTTTGCTCTTGAGAGAAGGGCAGAGTGTCAGAAGGGGCATGGGGCACAGAAGCCAAAGGGAAGAGTGAGGGTGAATCTTTTAATACCAGTAAGAAAAAAAAGGGGAACTATGTTCAGTTTGCATGCTCTCTGAGGTACCTCCAAGCACCACCTTCCACCTTGCATCTCAGTGTCCATTTCCTGGACATTTATAGTTTGTTTGAAGGCTGGGCCATTCATTAGAGAGCAACTGATTTTGATGGACAGTTTCAGCAGTGATTTTCTAATGTATACATTTTCCAGAAAAAAACATTCTGCACATACATAGACAGGTATGTAAGAGCAGAGAATGGATTAATTGTTGCTTAAAATGTTTATTATGTTGAGTACTCATCTACATAGAATAGATTAGGACTGTTCATTTCTTCATTAAAATTTAGCAAGTGATTTGTAAAGGCATATCCGTAACATCAACTGTGTATGATTTGGATGTAATTTACTCATTATATTGTCTGTGGATCCTATTCTTGCATAACCAATTACCTTATTTCAAGACTAACTTTATTGGCAGCCCAGAAGTTCAAATTATGGAAAGTTTTCCTTCATGCTGTAACTCTATGATCAAGGGCTTTCTTATAAACGATACAACAATGAACTTAGAGAAAAAAAACTGTGAAGCCTAATCTGGCTTCCCCTGTAAGGGTGGTGTTTTCCTGCATTTGTTATTCAGATTTGGCTCTGTTGTTACTAAGATTATTCTTACAGTGCTTGTGAAGAGAATTAGCCAACCATATCCAGCTGGTGGTCTTGCCTGAAAGACTGCTGTTTCAGAAAATAATGCTCTTTTATTTTGAAAGGTCTTATTTCAGGGCATGCCGTAAACTGCAGCTTGAACTCAACAGGGAGAATCATGTTGTTTTAGGCAATGATACTACTCCTTGTCATGTAGGCTTGATGGTTGATTAATTGTCTTTTAGGGGTAAAAGGAAGAAGAGAAACACTGTCTCCATTCAGGCAGTTAAAAAAAAAAAAAAAAAAGAATAATCTTTGCATCAAATTGCTTATAAAAGTTGGTGTATTTTTTTTACATGATTTTATCTCAGTGTAATTGGTTGCTGCTGAACCATGCTCAGTTGCAGTATATTAATTTACACTGTTTTGCCTCATCTTGCCCTTCGTTTCAGTTACTACATGCTGGAAAACAGACCTCGAAACATATACGGGATGGTTTGCTACTCGTGCTTGTTGGCGCCTCCTAACACCAAAGAATGTAAGTGCTCGACAATTTCTGTGCATTTCATCTGGTTTTGACTCAGATCATCTGGAAACTCAATATGAAGTTTTTTAGCGATGATTATGATGTTCAAACAATGTCAGTCTCCAGTAGAACAATTTCTGCTTCCAAATAGCCTTGCCAACAAAGGAAGCAAATGCTGAACATTTGGGGAGAGATCAGAAGCTTCGATTTTAGGACCTGCTATTGTTCTGTTATACTCCAGTTTTCATCTGTTAAGATGTCCCATGCAGTAGTTATCTTTATTTAACCAAGTAGGTGCAAGACAACACAAATCTCTATAATTTTTTATTCAGTTCAGCTATGAAGAAAACATGGGACGCTTTATAGATCCTTGTAAAAGTACATCACACCTTTTTACATCCTTTGGTTTCAAAGTGATACAGCTGTTAATGTTGGAGTGTGATAGCCAGCAATGATAAGAGGTATAACTGTATATTCCATTGACAAAAGGGGAATGCCTGTAGTTTGCTGGTTGAAAAAAAAATATATGCAAGTGTGTGCAACATGTTGGCAGTACACATTTGTGTGTGCAATAGCCACTCTCAGGCTGTGGGGAGCGGGGACAGCCCTGCAGTAGCACTCTAAAGCAGACGTAATCCCCCCAAGAAGACTGCATTCTCCTTTAAAGCGTAAAGAAAGTGAGAAAGTGAAAAGCAAAACTGAGGCTCCCTCTGAATGAGCAAATGACTTGGATGCTCGCTCAGAATCTGGAGCAGACCAGGAGAAAAATAAATAATAATAAAAAAAGACGAAAACAGCCAGTCCCCCAGAGAAACCTGATGCATGTAAAAACAAAGTCCCCTCCATGTTCTGTTCTTTTAAAAGTCCTTACCATGAAAAAGAATTGGAGTACTTTGCCTGCTGGATTTGAAAGCAGTGGTTGATAAAAAGCTCCCCGAGCATTTATTTATGTATACAAATAGCAATTACCTAATTCAGATGCTGCTGAACCATGTGTGGTTGGTACCCTGCAAGCCACTTCAAAGGAGGAGGATTGGTTATTAACAGCTACTACTTTTCCTAAAGCAGAGGAGCTCCCCTTAGCCAGGGATAAATACCACCCTGCAGAGCTCCTGGTGAGCGGTGACAGCCCGTATGGAGGTACTCCCCTGACCCGTGTGTGTGCAGCCTGGCTGCTCAGCTCACCCTGCCTGGCTGCAGGACCCCAGCCGGTCCCAAAATGTGTGCTTCTACCCCAGAAAGCAGGAGTGGGTGAGGGCAGGGTAAGCACAATTCTGGTGAGGTTGGGTCTGTACTAGGAGGCGAGGCAAGGGTGCGAGGGAGAGCCCCACTGCGAGATGTGGGAAGGAGGCGGAGAGGTAGGTGAAAACACGAGGTTAGGAGGCTCGGTGGGAGATGAGGGCATGCGGTGTGGGACACACCTTCTCCTGCATGCATGTGCAGGCTGGCTGCCCTGTTGATGGGTATATAGCCATGCCTGCTGCTAGCCAATAGCCCACCGCTGCTGAGGGCACCCAAGCCAGCTAGGCCCTAGAGCCTGACTTGATTAGCGGCTGATCGGTCGTACCTGGCAAACAGACAAACAAACTACCCTGTTAGCATGCCACGTCTTGCTTCAAGGTGCGGGGTATTCATCTCAACAGTTCCTTCAGATGCCACCAGCCGGTATAGATTCAAACACCCCCAATATGCCTCATTTCCAAAATAAAAGATGGCATGAGATAGCAGGATTAATTGGAGATGAATCGCTTCTTCAGCTGCAATGGTCTGCCTTAAACACATGCTGAAATGGAATTTTGGTAGTATCAAACATATTGTAGCTTACTCATCTGGCAAGGAACTACTGCAAGATGTTACAGCTACTTCTCAATTCCAAAAACAAATCTTTGTCTTTTGCAGGATATCTGGCAGATACTACATATAATGTGTTTACTTTTGCGAGGAAAGTGTCAATTACACAAGGGATTAACCACATGCATTTTTAACTTCATAAACACAAGAATAAATATACTATCTTTGGGAGGAATTTAGGCAACCTACAAACTGACTGAATATTAATGTAGAAAATGTTAGCCGTACAAAGAGTAAACATAACCATTTTAATCAGGTCCGTGAAACCAAACATTTGATTACAATTGTTCAATGGGTCAGAAAGGTTCTGAAAATCCAAATCCCTCAAATCACTAATCTCAGATAATTTGGTTCATGATGTCTAAAATCTTGCCAGGGTGCTGCTCCCCAGAGCTGCCTTTTATCCAAATACTCCTCTGTATGGCACATAACTGGAGAGAGTTGACCCAAAAGATGGCAAGGAAACAAGGGTGGCAAATTACTTCAAAGTAGGAAGCTGGGTATGACAAGTTCTGGCTTTAATACTTTTCTTCTAGATTAAGAAAAAAAAATAGGGCAGACAAATCCCATTTTAGGCCTTCATTAGGTTTGAGCCGGGACTGAAGGACAGTGGTGTTTTCCTTAGCTGCAAAAATATCTTGCTGGGGTATATGTACCTCGCCTGGCCTCCGTGTTACACAGGGCCACAGAGCACAAACTAAGCTGGGTATGTGCGCTGCTGCAGGGAAACCTACTCAAAGACTTTGCCTGACTGTACATTTTATCTGGCAGAAAAGTATTTGGTTTTGATCAAAGGGTAAACAAATAACTTTCAACTCCAAGAGCCTGCTGTGCAACTTTCATCTCCTAAACAGTCAATAAACCTTGAAATGGCTGAAGAAACAAGATGAACGCCCTGTGTCCCAGCATCTGGAAACAGTAGTGTAAAGAATATGGAAAGTGAGAAAGAGATTCCCCGATGAGCCTGTGTCACCTTTATTCTTTCTTCTCAAGTGACTTAGATATAAATAGCACAAGTACCATGGATCACGGGGGGAGGAGAGGGAGATTTTGTGTATAGGTCAGATATTTAATTGAGATAAACATGTCACCAGATTGCAGCGTTGAAAATCTCTCTCTGGAGTGAAGGATAAAAGCAATAATTCTCTGTGGTCTTTGAGAGATGTCAGTATTCAGTGGTGGCTTGTGGGAAAAGTGCTTGTAGAGGGCAGGGAGTGTGCTTACATAGGCATGAGGATGTGTGCTACAGAATCACAGAACCATTAGGGTTGGAAGAGCCCTCCAAGATCATCTGGTCCAACCATCCCCCTACCACCAATGTCACCCACTAAACCATGTCCCTAAGCACCACGTCCAACCTCTCCTTGAACACCCCCAGGGACGGTGACTCCACCACCTCCCTGGGCAACCCCTCCCAGTGCCTGACTGCTCTTTCTGAGAAGAAATGTCTCCTCATTTCCAACCTGCACCTCCCCAGTGCAACTTGAGGCCATTCCCTCTAGTCCTATCCCTAGTTATTTGAGAGGAAAGCTTTTTCTTTCTTGGAAAAGAGTTTGTCTCTTGAAAGGAGTCAACATCGCCATAAAGATTGTGATTATTCATCTCCTGGGCACTGTGAAATGCCTATGTGTAAGACTTTGGGACCCTCATTTTTAATGTGTAGAAGCCTCAGGCCTGGCTTGCTAAGGCCAGAGGGGCAAAACGCCAAAACATCAAAGATGTGAGACCTTCAGCTGCCTGTGAAGGAGAGCATGAGCCATCAGTGACTCTTGCCAATGCTAAATTGGGATATGCTACCTCAGTGACAACTAGCAGCATTGCAGAGAGTAAGGGAGGCAGCTACTGGATGCAGGTTTCCTATGCAAATTGGGGGATGATGCACTGCAGGTAGTGAGCACCAAACCACTTTAAGATGTGGCTTCCCACAGTTAATGGTGCTGGCTTTGCTGTCAACAGCTCTGGCATTGGAGTCAGTTGAGGCCTCTGAATATGTAGGGTTGTTTCTTTGTTTTGTTTTGTTTTCTTTTATCCAGTGCAAAAGACAGAAGATTTAAGCTACACAGAATTTATCTGGCACAGAGGTACAGCCACTGCTAGAAGAGATTTTATCTTTGCACAGCTGCAGTTCTCAACCATTTTATAACTCTGCTCCTCTGCTCAAACTTTGATATTTGCCATTCCAGCTCAAAACTGATAGAGGAAAATAAAATCAAACCTCATTACAAAAACGTGAAGAACATTGTATTTTGAAGTTGTATTTACACAATTACATCAAATATGCAAATACTTTTCCACTCACAAATGATCAGTCTAGGGAATTTCAGCAATGGATTGAGGGTTTTCTTCCTCTATGCATTCTTATGTGTGCATGGATGCAAAATATTGTTAATTCCCCTTTTCTTTTTTCCTGGCTATAGACATGAAAATGGTTGCAATAATTAACCTGTGTAAGTTTTTAAATCTAACATATGCCAATGATGGCTTAGCAAAATTAAAAAAAAAAATAAGAACAACAAAGGAAAACAATGGTAGTCAAGTTATTTTTGAATTACCAAAGAGTGAATGGCATCTGGAAACATAAAAGATTATTTTTATTGTTGTCTCATTAGAACTTCAAAAACAACCAAACAGATGAGAGAGAACAATTTACTAACAGGCTGACATCTCAGACAAGCTCTAATCAGTGGTCACTGCTATACCCATGTGCTCAAGACTGAGAGATCAGACTCCTTAACTGAAATGTTTAACACAAACGAGCCTAATGCCAAAAGCACTTGTGTTAGTGAAAAATAATAATTCCATAGGTTTTCATTTTAACTCCCCATTCTTTTTAATATCACTAATTTTCTTTCCTTGCCAGTTTTGTCCTTTTGTAATATGATCAACATCAAGACATTTTCCTTCTGTTTCAAATTATGCTTACAAATGAATAAGCTTGTTAGCTGGAGCTAACAAACTTTTTTTTTTTTTTTGAGTTGTTTGATCTCTGAACACCCCATTCCTCTTCACATGTGGAATGGGAGAAATGTTGAAGGCAGTGCTTTATTGTTCACTGGTGGTATGGCCTTATTCTCATCCCCTCAGGGCTTGTCTATATTAGGAGAGGAACCTAATATTAGGACAAAATTGGCCAGCCTCAGCCATAAACCTTAAAGGGGAGGGATCTGAGGATCAAGCACGGGGTTTGCTCTCTTGAACTGCTGGGAAAGCTGGGCCCACGTATCACACAGGAGGTAATCTGGGCACACCGCAGCTCACCTGAAAGCTCTGAGGACTTTGGAGGACCACAAACCCTGGGAGAAGCTGCAGGTGCCTGTAGCATTGCTCTGTCCTGCCTCACAAGCCTGCTGCAAACCTGCAGGGCCACAGCATTTCACCACCTGCACAAACTGGCCACCAATGCACAGGGGCATATGAGAGAAGAACTCCTCGGGGTCCCTGCTCAGGGTCCCTTTCAGCAGGGTCTATACTGCTGTTATTCCCTTTGTGTTGCACAGAGAAGGAGATGGCAACACTTAATTCCCAGAGCTCAGTTTAATTCATGCTGCATGTATTTATGACATACCAGTACCATGCAATTAAAGCTCTCAGTGAATTCTAAACAAAACTGCAATAGTTGTAAATAAATTGTCAGGCTAAGGCCACACAGCCTACAATCACACCACTTCCCAGCAAAATAAAAGGAGAGAGAAATGAAACAGTTAAAGACATTACAGAGAGCATGGCAGCATAAAGCATTTATTTTTAGGTGTCTGAGCAGCAGTGGTTACTTGCAGTGAGAATGACCAGATCTAAAATTTAAGATTGGAGGAATTTTGCTATCCAAATTTGTAGAGGGCTCACACTAGAGAATTGATTTGCTTCTCATTCTTCCTGATTTAAAAAATACCTAAACTTGCTGAAATATGTACCTGCAGCTACAGTAAATATTAGAGTGACCTGCCTTATGGTGTTCTGTATGTCTCCTGAAAATAACAGACAGTAAAATCAGAAGCAGTCAAAAAGTCTTCCACTGTCTGGGATATTCTCCGTTATTAGTGATTTGCAATATTTTTAGAGTTGGCTGATGTTTGATTGCTAAATTCATATGTAGATGCCTTAAAAAGTAGCTTGATTTTGACAGCTGCTTCAGCTTCCATGACTTTCCAAGTGTACAGGGCTTCAATATGAAGTGTTGTTAGCTTAGGTTTGAAAGTAAACCTTTCATGTACATATCTGAATAGAGATTTACATTAATTTGAACATTCTGACCGGCACTTTCAAAACATCTAGGTCTTTATTTATAACTAGGTTCCGTTATAATCTAGTTTCCGATTACTTTGTCAGGCATATACTTTCTACCTTTATCGAATTTCGACTAAATATAATATATTTTTCAGCTCATATTTCAGGCTGCTAGTTATTTATTTCAGTGTGTGCTTTATCTTACTTCACTCCTTCAAAATGGTCACAGTGGCTGCAGGCACAGCTCGGCTGGCAGTAACGAGTATGGATTGCCATTCATAAATGGACCGTGGCTGTGAGGAGAGGGATTCATCAGGAGAAAGCGAGCTGCTCTCAGTAGCAAGAAGCAAACACATACACGCGTAAAGACATTTTTAAAACACTTCTTATTTTGGGATCACTCTGATAGTCTGTTGCGTACACACTTTGTGTATTTTTATAATCTGTCATTAAGTATTAAATAAACTTCACCAAAAAAAAGCTGTTGCTAGCTATGAGCAGCACTGCTCTGCTGGGACCAGTAAGCTGACACCTACAGCAGTGTAAGTCAGACACACATATGGTCTCCTACTGCACCAGATTTCGTTCAGGCGCAAACACTTGTGAGAGGGCATGTTGGCAAAACCTCCCCTCCCTGCGCCCTCCTCCTCCCACAGATCTGGCAGTTTCGTTCATCCCTTCTTACTGTAAATCTGCCTTGAGATACACAAACAACTGCAACGGTCCTGTCACACACAGCAGAACGGATCTTTAAAATGAAAATATTATTTTACTGCCCTGCATTTCTTCACTAGGGGGACAAAAGGCTGGCTGCATGGCAATTTAAGTTAAAGCTATCTTTTGAGTTCAAAACAAAACAAAACAAAACAAAAAAAAGGCTGCCATTTTTTTTTTAATAAAAATATTTCTAATGCAAAAACTGACAAAGCTTCAGTGATAACCATCTTTCTTAATGTCTTTATCGCATTCCTACAATATTACTTACAGGTGTCTAGGAATATAAACCACTCTTTTGCACAGCTATATTACAGCCATCAGTCTTTTTTTTTTTTTTTGTGCTTAAAACAGAGTTGTTTCCATATGTTGCACTCTAGCACTTTAGGATGTCTCTTTCTGAGCTGTATCTAAGTCTTTGTAGATTATGTAAGTGTCATCTATATTGGAACCAGAATTAATAATGTGATCTAGATGCAAAACTGGATACACATAGGAACAACTGACATTGGAGTCATGGTGTGCTGCCGGACCGGGAAAAAGGAACAACTACAAGTTTTGTTTCTTTTTGCCTATATAAATGCCATGAACTGAAATTCTGCAGAAGCTGGCATATTTGGTTCCCCTTGTAGTGCAGGTGCATTAATTGGCGCTTGCTTCTAAGCCACATCTAAAGAACTATCTTGGCTCATAATGAATAAGCCAAATTATTAAATTTGATAATAGGCTTAAAATATGCATAATGACTAACTCCCACATAGGCATATGTAAAAGGCCATCGTGTTGTAGCATCAACCCAGATCTTGCCGTGATACGTAGCACAGAACAAACGACGTAGTCCCATTCCCATGTAAGCAAAGGAAAATTCTGCACGTAAGCTCTTCCGAAGCTGAAGGTGCTCACCCTTGTGCACTGGAGAGGCTCCAGCTTGTGTTTGGGGTGGGAAAGAGGCTGTATCCTGATGTGGGGTAGAACTGGGTGAAGTGTGGCAATGACGCCGAATGAGGACCAGATGACCTTCCCCATTACCTCTCCTGTTTTGTGCTGCTGCATGACTTCCCACCTTGGCTCTCCTTCCTTCCACAGATGAAAAACATTGCTAGCAATACCTAATAAGCTAAAAATACCAAGTGACTACAGGATTGATTAGACAGAAATACAATTAATACATGTTTGAAGTGAAGGAAAAGAGAGTGCGATAAAACTTGTTTATAAAGGAGACGAGCTCAAGCTTGTTAGATAAACTGCAAGCAGACAAAGCAGAGCAGTTTGCCTGTGTTAATTGAAAGGCAGTGGAAGAAAAGCTATTGTTGACTTGTTGCAGCTTGCAAGAATTGCACAGAATTGCAATTGTCTGTAATTAGGTTTGCCGGGGGAGGTGGCAAGAAGAGGCAAAAGCCTGGTAGCCGGGGACATGAAAGTACAGACATGTCTCTGGCTACAACAATGGCCATTTCCTAGATTTCTTCCATTGTCCAGCTGGGATGAGTAAATAGATGGGTTGAGACCAAGGGTGATTCATTTCAGTTTTATGAAGAATTACTGAAAATTTATCTGTTATTAACTCCACTATACGCAGATGACCTCTTCACCCACTGATACGTAGATGCTCCACTGCTAAATTGCAGGTTCTGGAGCTTGTGAGTAATTCTTCCTAGAACTAAGTTTGTCACAGAGAAGAACCCAGAGTCATGATTTACATAATCTGCCTGTCATTTGAATAATACTAAAAGCATCTGAATTAACAAATTAGTATATTTAAAATTTCATGAAAACACTTCTTCAGTTTCAAAAAGCAATTATAATAAATGATTCCGTTTCCTTCGAAGAAATGAAGTTTGAAAGAAATTTTACCATTGTTAAAGAAAATCTCGTTTGAAAACATCTGCAACTCATACTTTGTGGCCACTTAAGGAGCGTACATTTCTTATTCACTACATGCAGCCATGTTTTATGTTAGGTAATACTTTTTCTGTTTTTTTTTTTTTTTTAGAAAACGTTTGTCTTAATTTGAAGAGCATGTCTATTTCTTTGTTCTTAACCACGGAACATTTCTCAGACCATTCCAGGCCACTTAATTTCCTGTCAACTTTACCTAGTGGGTTGAATTTCTTTACTAGGTCAAGATAATGGCTTGGTGAGTTCCCAGCTACTCTAGCTGCCTCACCAGCTTGTCGAGCCATGTGCTCTGTGTACCTCACCAGGTGACTGGGACAGTCTTCTGGCCTTGGGTCTGCTGAATTTAATTATCATCGCTGGACTTTTTCCATGCGCAGCTAATATAAAGCAGGAGGGATTGCTTCCCCCCCTCCCAGCTAGAAGATGGTTTTCAGTTGCTGTCAATGGTAGCTGTTTGCACAACCTGCTTACCAATTATGTGAAAAATGACTTGAGACACAAGAGAAGGTTTTCTTCCAACCCCAATGTTTTTATGCCTCTTTTGGAACTCTATTTCAGCACCATCTGTATTTTAATATAGCACTCAGATCAACAACCTTATTTCCAATAACATTCAGTATTGTCTAGTACTGTGAAAAGACATTAGTTTATGACTTGGTTTACTGCTTTGAAAATCTGGTGTAAGACACCACCTGAAAGATTAATAAAAATATAAACTACTTTTAAACTTAGCTGTAGAATTTAGACGTGGAAAATCCCTACTGGACAATCTCACTCTGTTAGCATGAAGAAGTCCTTTACGTTCTTCTTTTCACTGTTTTTGTAGATTCCCTCCTCTAACTCAGGATATAGATTTGGACTGGACTGACAGGAGAAATCAAAAGAAACATGTTATCCAGCTAGACTGCAGAAATTATATTATTTCCTTCTATGGTACAGCTCCGTGAAACAGAAAGGCATTCAACATTCTTGTTTGTCACCTTTCCTAGGTTTTTCTTTGGGGTCATGAAGGTTTGTTTAACATCAGATTTTCATGGTGGCCTTGCTATAGTGAAGGATATCTGTCAGAAGCACTAATTTGATGAGTTTCTTTTAAGTTCATAACAGTTTACGAGCTTTGATTTCTTCCCCTCCCTCTAGATGCTATGCAAAAATGTATTCTAAACACAATTTTCAACATGCCAGCCACGCACACTGGGATTAGTGACATTTCAAAAAGCCACAGTGAATTCATGGGTTCTTTGCTAATGAACAGGAAATGCAATCAAGCTAAGGCAAGGCTGTTTACCTGGGCCAAGATACCGCTGTGAAGAGATGAAATGACTGTGGAAGTTTATGGCATTTCTGTTTGTATTGCAGGTGCAGGGGCTACCTCTGGTATTTCGGCCATTTTCCCGAGCACATCTGGCACAAGTACTTTTTCACCTTACCAGCATGCTCACAAAGGTAAGAAGGCATCCATAAATTTAATGTAGCCACTGGTGGTCTTAAAAATAACATCAACAAAGTGCAACTGAACTGATAATATCTATCGTGAATTTCATTGCCACTCTTTTTAGGGATTTCTAAAACTGCTATTAAAAACATTTCAGAATGATTTTTTAGTCCTTGGTTAATCAACACTCCTGTTTCAGAAGGATGGACTTAAAATAGTCTTGGACTGTACTGGGTAATGCCAGCAATGAATTAGCTGATTATGTGCAGCCATACAGATACCACATTATGCCTCAGCAAAGCCTAGCTTAGACTGGTGAAAATAATTATATTATTTTTATATTATTATATTATATTATTGTGTATTTATAATACACAAATGTAGTCAGTCTCTCATTGAGCTAACATAAACCGTTCTCCAGTATAATTATTAGTTTTTTAAAATATTTGAACGTGAGAACAGAACACACAGCAGGAGGACACAGTTACTGAGGTACTGACCTGATTTTGTCTGTAAACAAGATCTTGAGGATTGTGTTTTCAGAAAAGTTAGTTTTCATGCATTTTAACATATCTGTCATTTTCTGCATCCTTTCATGACTTTTCAATTCTAATAGCTGTTCACTGAAATTCTGCTTCTACCTTTTCACATACCTTATTTTAAATTCACCCTGCATCCATGCTGTAAGTCTGTTAGAAAAAAAAAAAAAAAAAAAAAAAAAAACACACTTATTCCGCATGTGCATTGTGTTCTGCTTCTTATTGCAAAGCTTTTGAGGCAGCCATAGTTATCAAGTACTTTTAGTTCTTGTCCCATTTATTCTTTATTTGTTTTTCTTTCTTTTTGATGCTGTTTCCAAGAATTCACTTTTTTGAAGGCTGCTACTCCTGCGTACATATAGCTTCTTATATTATTAGCAGATAATACAATTTCATACATATTTGGATGGTCATGCAATCAGGTATTTTTTATGAATACTGATAACTAGTTCTTGCAGCATAAATGTCACTGTTTTGAAAGCCTATTCATTAGTTTGCATTTGAGAAGTAGCACTTAGTTTTGCAATGATTAACAAGTAATCAGGACTCAGATCAAATAAATGAGTATGTAAAATATAAGTGTAGAGCAGACTAAACTATTAACAATTCTCTGATCTGAAGAGTTGCTTCTTTACAAAATATTTCCTTGCTTTTCCAGCAGACCTTTCAGGACAAGGACATCTGGCTACAGCTCTTATAATTGCAATGTCTACTATATTCATAATGGCTATTGCCATTGTCCTCATCATCATGTTTTACATTGTGAAAACAAAACCTTCTGCTCAAGGTAATTTTCAGCATAACAAATTTTAGCAGCAAATGCTATTTTTAGATAGCTTCTGAGAATAATTACTGTTGTATCTTTACATTCTAGCCTGTTGCAAGAGCCACTCAGTAAAAAATGTTGAAGCTCAGGCTAATACACAAGAAGAGAAGAAAGAAGTGCAAGGTATAAGTTGCTTTAATTTTGCTTTTTCTATCCTTTTTCTAACGTTGAGCTTAAGTGCAATTAGTGCATTCCTCTTAATTACAATTCCCCCATTCATTTGCAAAATGATTGTGTATAATAGCTTTTGTACTTCCAGAATGCCACTTCATCCTCTGATAGCAATAGCTAAAGCAGAGACAAAACATCAGTTTGGATACTCATTGCCAATTTAAATTTCTGTTTATCTGCAGATAATGTTGTGATATTCTCTGAGAAAGAAGAGTTTGAAAAGCTTACAGCAACTCCAGCTAAGGCTGCTAAAAGGTAAGCAAAAAATAAACATACTTCCATACCTTTGACTGAAGTGGAGAAGGGACATAGTCACCACTCATCCTGGTACAGAGGAATCCATTGAGAACAAAGCAGAAATAATTTGCACCAAAATTTCAAGTCTAGTGGACCAAGGAATAACGTGTCAATGGGACAGCCACAGGTAATAGAGTTTCTGGAAGAGGTGATCACAGCCACCATGTGTTAAAATATTACCTTGAGCTGTTTGTTAGTACCTGTGACCAGTTTATCAGTTCTCAGGGCTGTCTCCTCTTTTGTGAGGTCCATTCAGGGGACTTGAGTCTCACTTACACACACATGCCTTGGTAAGGTCCCCACTCACTTTCAGCCAGGAGGTGCAGAAATAACTGCTCCAGGCCTTAAGGGAATCCCTTGTCTATAGCATCATCTGGGTGGCACCACATGATAGTTTTCCTTTCCCGGCAGCCAAACCTGGCTGGATAACACAACTCCAGTGAGGTAAACACTGTCCCCAGTGGAAAATACTTCTATGAAGGGATTCTTGCAAGATGAGCATGATTGTGCAGCTTGGTGAGCACTGAACATATATCCTCTGTAGGTGGATGTGGTTACATTCACAGGATTTCAGGGGAAAGGCATTTTAAAAAATTGAAAACATTTTTATTCCATTACTCTGGGATAGCAAAAAGGAAATAATTGGAGTCAAACCACAAGAAGCATCACTAAGATAACCTTATCCTTCATTTTACAGTGAAAACGATGCATCTTCTGAGAATGAACGACTTTTAAGTCGTAGCATGGATAGTGATGAAGAAGCTGCAGTTGACAAGCAAGGGACTCCAGAGAGATGCTTGTTATCTTTAGTGCATTTGGCCAGAGATAAATCTTCTACAAACAATAAATCGACTGGGGTAAGGCTACTTTGAGATTTAAAAATTGAC
This sequence comes from Anser cygnoides, assembly GCF_040182565.1. NCBI lineage: Eukaryota > Metazoa > Chordata > Aves > Anseriformes > Anatidae > Anser > Anser cygnoides. Next base: position 146,751,608 of record NC_089873.1, on the reverse strand, counting down.
AGTTGTTTTCTGTATTGTTTTATGGTTTTGTTTGATTTTTTTAAGAAAACAATTTACAAACTATCACCACAAAATGCATTGTAATGCAGACAGGACTAATTTACAAGTTACAAGAGAGTTTCTACAATTAATTTTATTACAGTCTCATTTGCATATGATTTGCATATAACATTCCTTCAATATTTAAGAGTGTCTGTGCATGTGTATATACTACCCAGTGCTGAAAAGCAGATTGCTACAAGAGTAATAGCTTTGCTTTTTTAGAGAATTATGTTTTATAGTCTGAAGAAACAAAAAACAAACTGCAACTCACCAATATAGCTAATGCTAATATAATTAACCCCAAAGCTACATGTACTACAGGAAAATAAAATAATGTAACAGCACAGATGGATTCATACAACATCTGCCTGTCTTAACTCAGAAGCATTGGTATTTCTATGCCATTGAATTTTCAACGATATCCAGTGTTGTGCTTGTTGTCGGGTTTTTTTTACATTTCAAAAATACCTATGTGTTTTGAAGGTCATTCCTGTGCTCTGACGGACAACATAAATGCACTGTTTTGCTGTGGAAGGCCTTCATTTCTTCCTGCTGAAATGTATTGCTCAGGGCATTTTATCTCACTTAGACTATTTCAAGGCATCGCTAAGGCACTCCCTCACTCACACAACTATTTAGTTTATATTAAAATGAATGTTTCCTTAAAAAGAAAGTGTCTGCTCAGATATTTTTTATGTTTTAGAACTTCAAAAATAATTAAAATTGGCAATAGCTAGGACAAAAATGCATCATTAATACCATCCTTTTCTTTTTTTTTAAGAATAAAAAAGGTTTGAAAATGCAGCTTTTCATGTTTGCATGTTTTACTTTGTGGGGATGGTTCAGCCTAAACTTTCTAATAATCGCTCGTTTTTCAGCTGAGACCAGACACTCAAAGTGTCCAAGAAAGATGTTTTTCTACTTGTAACCAGTTATGACTATCTGAAAATAACTTACTACTCCAATGTTCATATTTTAAAATTCAGTTGTCTGAGGTCTCTGTATATATCCAACTTTATCACACTTCTGCATGCACTTGCTTGAAATTGGATAACACAAGTTGGGTAAGCATGAAATTAGAACTTTTAATAAGAAAATAATTGTCTCTAAAGACAATATATAGTAAATACATTCTCCTGAGTAGTTTAGATAGTTCATAAGCACATCTGAAGCATGAGCTATGCTATGTCTCCCAGACCTGCCATCCTAACATACTGCTAATGGACTGAAGCCTGCTGACAAGGCTGAAGACAAAGTTTTCAATGAAAGTGCAGATTGCATCAAGATCCCCCACTCTGTACCTAAGATTTCACAACTAAGCCAGTTGCCAGAAGTTAGAAAAGCAGTACTTTGCTTGAGGCTAGAGATTAAATAACATTTCTAGTACTGGAAAAAGTATCAAGGAGCTGCTGGAGAGGGGTGGAGAAAGTTAAAGGCCTGTTCTTTTCCAAGGCTGCTCTTTCCTGGTTAAAACAAAAACCATTATGGAATGAGCTACCACACAGAACCATCAGACCCACATTTACCTGCTTCTTCCAGCATAAGCTTTACAAATTTCCATCTTCTGGCTCAGACAAAAAAAGAAAATCACCCTGTGTAATTCTCTTTGGGCTTGGAATTCTTTAACCTCCCTCTTTGTCCTAAAAATGAGGGGAGAATGAAAATAGGTATCTAATTGTTGTCTTAAGAGGAATTTTAATAAATCCCATGGGGAAAAAAAAAAAGATCTGTAAGGTTCTGAAACAGCTAATCCAAGTGTACAGTAGCATCCCAAAGATTAATGTAAATTATACCAAGGATATGTGAACAACAGCCAGTGTCTGCATTGCATTTCCCTGCAATACAGCATGCTGTGAGACAGGCGTCGGGTGGAGCAGCCAGTTTGCTGTCTCCAGCTGCAAGTCTGTTAATCCAAGTAATTGATGTGCCCTGTCCTTTAGAGACCAAATAAAATGAGGAAAATAATTCAAAAATAAAAATAATAATAAAAAAAAAAACAAAACAAAAACCAAGAGTGAGCTTTCTTCATTCTGTTTTGCAGTGAAAAGTGGTGAATTTGTGGAGATAATACTAGAGTCCTACCAAAATGACAGCTTTTCAGAAACCTCAGTCCTAATGAGAGCTGGCGGAGAGATGACAATTCCAGTCCTTGAGAACTCATGACATTTTGACATTTGTTTTCAATCTGCATTGAATCCAAGGCCAAACCTTGAGAATATATTTGCTAAGTGAAACCGCATCAAAATGTCCATTTTCAGCTTGGAAAATGTCAGGGTTTTCAGTCTGAGCCTCCTTCTTGTCAAAAATGACGGCAGCACCCTGGACCTCAGATTTTCCCTGTCTAAAGTGTCACTGATTTTTTTTAATCTATCTGTAAAATCCTTTGGATTCATTCAGGCAATACATCATGGAAGAAAATATATAATTAATCTGTAATGCAGCAAGCAGCTCTATGTCAAGTGACAGAAAAGAAGATCCCCTTCTCTACAGCCCTCTTACATTATTGGAAGAAGGCAATTCCAGTCTGAATTTAATTCCCCATGGCCAGTCCTGTCCTGGTTTACCTGGGAATCCCTGCATTAATTGCTTGCATGTGTGGTATTGAATTTGTCCTCATTGTCAGGAGTTCACTTCAGTCCGAAAAAGAAATAAAATACAAAAACATTTAGAGCAGAAAAGTCAATGATCTGAAAAGAAGATAAAAAGATGGAAAAAAAAAAAAGATCTCTAACAGTGGAAAGCAAAAGCAGAAATATGTTTACTCTTCTCTGACTTGCTGTGTCCTGCTCTACGAGGCTTCAAAAGAGACCCTTCAGGATGTTATGCGATAACCCCTTGAGCCATGAAATTAGGATCTCCCAGAGGTTTTGGACTGCTCTCTGCCAATTGTTTACTCATGTGACTGAAAAAAATAATAATTCAATAACACTCTTCTCTTTCAGATTCAAAGTCGAAGGAAAAAGATACTTGATGTGTATGCTAACGTATGCGACGTTGCAGAAGGTGAGTGCACAAAACTTGCACCTATACTAGCAGCAGAAAACTGGATCAGAGCTGTTTGCTATAAAATAGAAATCCCTCTGTGTTCCTGTGGAAAGGAGAACTTCATGGAAAGGAAGTGCAAATCTGGAAGCAGATTTGTACTCACCTGCTAGGAAGCATCATGGTGCCCCGATTTCAGAGATGTCCAGGCTGGGTTTGCACACCACAGCTTCTCGCCAGATGTGTGCATGGGCTTCCTTCCTCTGGAGCGCAGCAGGGGTAGTGCTGGGTCATGCTTGGACATCGAAGCGGTGGAGAAGCACTCTCACGTTCTTCATCTAGAGGAAACCTGCTTGCTTGGTCTCTTTAGTGAGGTGGATAACAGGTATAAATTAGTTCCAGGTACGAAAGTGTGATTTGTGGAGGATCAGAACTGTGTTTCAGACAAAAGTCTCGACGTACTCTGCTTCTTTAATTGTGTCCTCCTTCTCACAACAAGTGGGGTTTCCAAGTAGGTCAGTGTTTTAAGTGTCTTCAGCACTTGACTAGCTGAAGTGTTTCGGCAGAAGGGACATGAATTAATTTTCCTGCAGAACAAAGGACAAGGACAAGACTGCTTTTACCTTTTTTTTTTTTTTTTTTTTTTTCCCCACACACTTGGTGTGCACATACCTGTGTGAGTTTTCTATGGTTCAGGGAGCTCCATTTCCCACCAAATTGCTGCTGTGGGGTATGAAGCACGAAAACTACAGAAGCAAAAGACTGTTTTCAGAAAAAAAAACACAGTAGCTGATTCTCTCCTCTATTCTGTGACCAGTAGTACATAGAAAAAAAAAGTCCAGGAAAAAAATAGCTTTTTCCCCACGGGATGAATGTTAAATCCTCTGTAGAGATTCAGTGATAGCAATGACAATTGAACATTTGCAGGGTCTTTTATGCTTGCAAGCATCTGGCATCATTGCTTCACCTCACTCCTCGCATTCCTACAAGGGCAACTTTCAATTACAGCGATGTTACAGCAGCTGCTGCTGACAGACTCAGGGAAGGGTCAGAGCTGTATTTTGAGCTCAAACACTAGGCTGGATGTACAGAGGTGTATTAATGGAGCTGCTCACTAGGGATATGTTTCCAATACACTTCTAATAGCAAGTAAATCGTTGCAGGAAGGGGTAGTACCATAGGAACACATAAAACCCATCCAGTATTTCTTTTCCATCCAACTTTTTATCTCAATTATTCCATGGCTATTGTACCCTACTGTTACTAGGTAAAATATGGCAATAACTTTGAAGCTAGACATACCTGTCATTGACTCTCACTTAAAGATTTTTAGCTGTGCTTATTGCTAACAGTATACACTGCAGCATTTTAATAAATGTCTTGAATAGCCAAGACTTGCTCACAGAGACATCTGACCATAAACACCTCCCTTTGCAGGTCTGAGCCCCACGGAGCTGCCATTTGACTGCCTGGAGAAGACGAGCCGCATGCTCAGCTCAACATACAACACAGAGAAAGCCATAGTGAAAACGTGGCGCCACCTCGCCGAGAGCTTTGGACTGAAGCGAGACGAAATAGGTGGCATGACAGACGGCATGCAGCTGTTTGATCGCATCAGCACAGCGGGTTACAGCATCCCAGAACTGCTAACCAAACTGGTGCAAATCGAGCGGCTGGACGCTGTCGAGTCCTTGTGTGCAGATATTCTGGAGTGGGCACAAGCAATGCCTGCTCCCGAACCAGCGGTGACATCCTGACGTGGCTGTGCTCCCACATCACCTGCGAGAGCAATGATTCCAGCAAGCAGCACACCAAAGACTTTGGACAAGAGACCCTTGACGTTTCTTCTGTGTAATCATTCCCCATACCGATGGGAAGCTTTTCTCTTTTACTTCTAAAAAGTGAAGTTACGCATCTACCAAAACGAGAGCAGAAATCTCCCAAGAAGCTTGGTATAAAACATGTCATTAAACAAAATGATTAAGTTAATCAGTTACTGGTAATAAGTGGACAGAAAAGGATCCATCTTCCAGTCTGTGTTTGAGTATATGTGCAGATAATCCTGTCACTACCCTTCCAGCCTGGCTTTCAAGCCACTGAATTGCTATCTGAAGATATTCCTATCTCTTAGGGCTTTGTTCAACCATTTAATTGTTGCAGTCAACAGCACCACTGCTACAGTATCAATTAATGCACATTAGGCACCCACATTTCTATCAGCTCTAACGCATTTAATATGTAACCAGTTTCATTTTCTGTATTTCCTATGGTTTTGTTGGATCTAGAAGTACGTGCATAGGTCAGCCTGCATACACAGTCTCCAGATAAAATAATTATACTATATGAAAAAAGCCCCAGCATAATTTACAGATGGAAGTGCTTCAAAACTCTGTATATAATGCTTGTAAATGCACTCTTGGTCCATACTAACATTTCAAAAATTGTAACTTCAAACTGCAAGTCCGCTTAGGGCAAGCTGGTTAGCAAGAAGGCAGTGAAGTTGGCAGTCACTCCTTGCAAGTGGAGAGGAGAGCAACAAGATTTTCTCTTTCTTGCTGTTAAAAAAAAAAAAAAAAAAAAAAAAAAAAAGGCAAAGCAAACAGCTAAACAGCTTGTCCACTACTACGACTACAATTTTTTTCCAGTAGTGACATCTATATATCAAATAATGTCTCAAGCAGAGGAATTTCAGATAACGTTTGACACTGAGAGCAAATAGAGTAGATTTCTTTGGACAGCTGAAATGTACAGGAACATGTGTTTTTGAAATGCTGTACTGTAGTCAATGCAGAACACGAGTGCAGGCCCCACAGGTGAAAACTCACTCCTCTGGAAGGTAAGGCACTATCATGAGTTTGTGCGCAACAAAATCTTACCTTAGTTTTTTCCCATTAGCTACTCTGATTTTGCTGTTTACAAGTTCTGTAAAACCTGTACAGACCACACGGCAGGAGCTGTTACCAAATGTATACACTTAATTTATAGCTAAAAGGAGCGATGACAGGTTTCAACAAGTGTCACCACTGAATTAAGAGAACTGGCACTTGCAAAGCTATAGTATTTAAATTCCAAATTGCTTGGCTGAACAAAATGTTATAAAAAACTATTAACTATAACCCTGAAGTTAACAACCAGTATTCCATCACTTAATAACTAGATATTATCTATGATAGTATGGTAATTGTGCTGAACATTTAGTATCCCACTTTGACATCTATATTTACCGATCTTTTCAGCACTTGATCTATATCGTAGAGGAAGTACGTACTGCAACACAAAACCTATCCTTCTCACTATTCTTCCACCACCTCTTTGGTCTCATAACTCACTCTTCTTTCATTTGCATACACCAAATTTGATGAGAATTTTGATTTTAAAGGAAGAAGAAAGCTGCATTTATTTGAATATTTAACTAGCTAACTGATGTTTAATTTATGGGTCTAATTCTTGCTATCTTGAAATCAATGACAAATTCATACAGACATCAACAGGCTTCAGAAAGATCTGTAGATTTGCTGACAACTCTGCAAACTTCAAGATTTTCAAGACCTTGAGTTTGCAGATTAAGTCTGTTACTACTAAAATAAGAAAAAAAGGAAAAAAAGAAAATGGGAAGATTCAGTTTCTCTTGTGCCAGTGTGTAACAACAGTGTTAGTCAAGGGACTGTCTCCTATACTTCACGTTTCATTTAATAGTACACACCATTTGTATGCTTAAAAGATGACACAGGAATCCGTGTTTCTATGCTTATTGGGCCTTGAAAATCTAGGGTCTTGAAATCATTGGTGCCAATGTGAACACAGACTATTTAACATTATTTTATTTAGTATACAGTATTTTTATTGTTACACAAAAGATGTACAGGAATGAAAAAAATCTTGTAGATCTTGCCAAAGCTTACTTTCTAATAATTTTGTTTAATGCTGTATATATAACTTATTATATTGTAAAATATGAACATAAAATATGCTAATAAAAGAAAGAGGTCAAACGCAGTTGTACTATCTTTATTATTATTATTTCATATATTGTCTTATAAACGTGTAATTAAAAAGTTAGCCAGGGGCAGGCACATTCCTGTGGTATGGGAGCGGCTAGGTAACATACACGAAGGAATCTTTATGCTCCCATAGTATACTGCCTGTCTGCCTCGCACTTCGGAAACTTTCAAAGCAGAAGCCATTCTTCCTTTCACAATTCGGTTTTGGTTCAATATTTCACCTGCTAGCTACTATAAAAATGCCCAACTTCTTAGAGAAACTGTTTGAAAGTTATTATTTATGTCCTGAGAGGTGGTACAGACTGTGAGACCAGCGAGTAATCTCACAACAGCAACACTCTCTCACCGGCATTTTCATTTTGTGTTCCTAAACCAGCAGTACTACACAGCATTATCAAAGACATTATTTGGAAGCTTTTGCTGCATGATAGAAGAATTATATTCATCCGAGCCTATGCTGCACTGTGCAGACTGCTAACAGAACTGCAACTTCTACAGAAGACAGCACCAAGCTTCATTTCCCCCAAGAGCTGGGGACTAAGCTAAGGCTTTCGAAGTATTTCATAGAGATTAAACATTTGCTAAAAGGAATAAACACTGTCCTGCTTAAAAAACAATTTGGGATATTGTTTATTCAGATTCATTTCTGTTTTCAGCATGATGAACACATTCTTGTTCTGTCAACAATTAAAGGAGAGAAAGGCTCCAGAAAGTGCAACAAAGGCTTTGAGTTTGCCAGCTGGTTGGGAAGATAGGATGTTTGGAGTTTCACTTTACTGTCTTTTCACTCCCTGCACTATGTAAGCAGGAGTTAACGTAGCGTGAAGGCACACTGCAACAGGTGCTGCTCTATCAAAACACATCGCTGTCTGAAGGGCTCGACCATTCTTTGCTTTAACATGCTTACGGACAATGATCCAAAGGAAAAACTTTGGCTTCTTAGGTTTAACTTGACAGAGAACAAACTCAAATCTGAGTAAAATATCCACGCCCTTCCATTGTGCAAAATAATAAAACAAGAAAACAAAATCCAAACCACAAGAGCTCCAGTGGGATGTCATCTTTGTTTCATTTTTTCCATTTTGCTTCATTTTTTCCTTCCTGTGTGGCACTTCCAGCTCACTGGGATATACCTGTGCAAATGCAGGTGTCTGCACTGAGATTAATCTTGTACTAAAGCAGACATCTAAGATAATCAAGACGAATTGCATCTTCTAACTATAGGCTACAGTGTCTCTCAATGATAAAGAGAATCTGGCGTGGCAAGCCAGATGATGTAAACATTTATTCTATGGATGTCAAAGGTTAGATGAGTTGAATCTTACCAAGTAAGTAACGTATTTCAGGTTTGTGACTATTTTGGCTCAGTAATGTCTCTGAAATACCTGCAGCCAGCAAACACAGAATGAAGATGAACCTCAACCTATTATTAGTGATGTTAATTAGTGTTTTGTTTTTGAATTATTGAATCAGATGAATGCTTCTCTGGCATTGCGTAATAATGTTCTTGGTATTTACAATTTGGCTGATAAAAGGTTAGAGCAAAGCTATGATTGACTCTGCTATCCTAAATATGATAAAAAATTAACAAGACTTAACAAGCAAGAAGAAGTTAGAAGTTTCTGAATTTATACATGAGAACATTACAGATTTCAATCTATTACTGTAGACTTTACCTCAAACGTAAATACATTTCTTACGACAGAATCTGAAACCGAACTTACTTCAATGATCCAAAACCTAAAGAAAGCATAACCACCTTTGCTTAGAAGTGGCTCTTTACCAGTCCAGCAGTATTTGATCAAGTACAGACCATCTTCAATGCCAAATATCAATCCTGATTTTGGTGTAGAGAAGCCAATTGCCATTTTTTTTATTTATTTGGGGGGGGGAGGATATTTTTTGTCCTCAGCTCCTGGCACCGCTTCTTTATGAAACACTCATTATCTTAGCCTGAGCTTTTTAACCTAATGCTCAAAGAACAGACTGAAGGAAAAAAAGTTGGTTAATTACATTATAGCATTTAAAGTGGTTCTTACCAGAATCCTGATGATCAGGAAACCTGAGCATGGTCTTGTCTTTATAAGAAATACTTCATAAGGAATGCCCTTGAATAAGTCTAAGTTAGAACAATATTTAATTCACAGTCACTGTATGATCTTATGTTCCTTTAAAATGATGCATTTTCACTACACAGTGGAAAATCTGCTGTTTTACCTTGTCCTGATTGCCACATACTGTCTCAAGCTCTCCCTCTTTACAGGGGAAAAAAATATGTCTTCTTTCAGAGCAAAGGAGCATAGCAGCAGCAAGAGAGGCTTCAGGAATGCAAGGTGGGAAAGGCTGGGAGGAAAAGTGAGAAAGCAGAGACTCTACTGCACAGCACGGAATGGGAGAAAACTGATAAGGGCAGGGGCAGATAGACAACAAGGCCTCAGATAGTTATGTATAGGTGAATTTTTCTGGGAGTCAGAGGAGATGCACAGAGTTTGCTGCAAACATGGTTGTTAGAGCTGGAATAAAATTTAAGACCCACCCTCTCAAGGAAATGAGAGGTCAGGAGAAGGTTATCAAGGAGTACTTTTATTTCCTTTTTCATATGCATTTTTCATAAAAGGTAATTGTTCTTCTGTATTCTGTGGTAAAACCCAGCTTTGAGGTTGAAAAGACCCTCTATGTCCTTGGAAATGTTTATTTAAAACACACAAAAGATTCATATAAAGCCCTAGTCAACTCAAGGTTTTGCCACAAATACTTTCTACAGCCCATGTCATAAACACTCTAAAAATCGTGCTTTTTTTTTTTGCTTTTGTTTTGCTTTTTTTTGCTTTTTTTTTTAATATCAGCAGGGCCCAATAGAAAAGGCACTTAACTGCATATCTGCAGACTGACCTTGTATTTTGAAATCCATCACCAGCCTTCTGGATGACTTTGTGGAAAGTTCCTCCCAGAAAATAAAAATGATTATCACCTAGCAAGACCTTTCCCACCTAATCCTATTTTCTTAGCCTGCCTGGTATCATCTCATTCTTTCCTTAGAGAAACTCACTTGGCTTTGCAGACTCTCTATTATATTAGGTTGCAGTGGGGAACTGGCTTCTGTATAGCATCTACCATCTGGTGGTCCTGGTGTGAACAGAAGCAAGGTGAACAAAAAAGGATAGGTGTGTTTTGGAGCACAAAGCAACAACAGTGGGCTGCCTCCATATTCTGTAATTTGGGGTCATTAATCCCTTCTTCGTGAGCAAAAAGGTAAAGTGGTTACATGCTCAGTGAGAGGGGTTGGAGGATGACTTGAAAAAGGCATACCGGTTTAAACAGGAGAAGCCCACCATCCGTATGCTAAGCTCTCCGTCATGAACTCAAGACCTCCCATGGTTTAGAAGTCTTGCTTTGTTATTAGGAAGGTATATTGAAGAGGTGGGGGAGAAAAAAAAAAATAGCGTTCCAAGTGAAAACCATGACCCGGAGGTAAAACAAGAACCTCCTGCATGCGGAAGTCATTCCACAGCAAGCAACGTCTATACGTCTCTGTGATAATGACAAACAAAGAGAGCTTGTGCCCCTGTTATGTACTGGATAGGCTTCCTAGTGGATATTCCAGTAAGTATATTCATATAAACAAGGTAAAAATGCACTGGATCTATCAGCCTATATCTAGTTGCATACATATTCTATTCCCCCGCATCCAAATGAGTTCTTCTGATTATTTATTGTGATATGATTTATAAAGCATAGCACCTGTTACCTCAGGCACTAATTTATCATTATCAACCACTCTTCAAGGACAGAAAAATGTTGATTCCTTTTTGGTAGTGTTCTGTGAAACTAGACTGTCTGAATACTTATATTATGGAATAATGATAAGGAGCCTTTGCATGCTCTGCAGCAGAAGACATCAGTGATTCGTTGTTATACAGATCATACCTAGGCATCTCATTTGTCCATCACATTTAAAAGAAAAAAAAAAAAAAGAATCCATTTTTCTTGTTGGTAAAAGGGGCTGCTCTAAACACAAGTCTACAATAGGCTACATTCAGGTTAGTATCGCGAGAAACAGCCCAGGAATACACAATGACTTTCCAACTTAATCCACCACATAGAAGTAAATCAGGAACAAGTAACACTAAGGACATATAAGTAGAAAGGCTGAAACTGAAAACGGGAAGGAAGCGGAGTTAGGCTGTGTTTCTGAAATTTGGCCTTGGTGTGCAAGGCTGCTCTGAAAAAAGTTAGTCGTGCTTCAATGGAAACTAGGAGGACATCAAGCTGTTACATTTTGGGAAGGACCAGGGAATGACAAAGTTTTGTTTATTTGCATTTCTTATATAAATAGCTCCTGAATCCACATACTAGAATAATATTTCTTCCGAAGGACAAAACCCGTCTGGCAGCATTAATTATCTCTGACCTTCTTCAAAGGCATATTACTTTTCCAAAAAGCTGATGTGTGGGTGGAATATTATGCTCCTTTCTGAAACTTTTACCACGTGATACCTTTTTTCCTGTAAGCTGGATCACATATTTTTATTTCTTTTCTCCATAATTAACCACATCGAGGATGCCATTTTATGGAGCTGAAGATGACCTTAAAGATATCTAATTAGTAGGGATGTTGTCTTGTGCTGAGCTTTCACAGCTACTGTTAGCAGTATCCCAGCCACCAAGCCTACAGCCCTAGCTTGTGCACATCTACCAGAGTAGTTACTTTCCATTAAGTTGCACTGATCAGAGATGTCATTTATTACAGATATATGGCTTGCTGGATCTCTTTTTCTCAGGTAATTGACTGTGACATTGATCAGAATGTCTTGTTATGTTATGTCTTATTCTTTTTTTTTTTTCAGGACCATCCACTCAAAACCAAAAGAAACAAAACAAAAAGAAAGTAGCCACAAGCAAGCAAACAGTAAGTGTCTATGTTCAAAATTCTCTCTTGTAGTAGTGATTAGGTAGTCAGAAATATCCAAGATGCTTTCAAAATTATGGAAAGAAAAAAAAAGGAAAAAAAAGAAAGTCTAATTAAGGAGAACCATGGTCAGAAGACTGCTTTACAGACTTTCATCAACCCCAAATGTTTCTAGTTTTGACAATGGATAGTGGTGGTTTGGACACAGCACATTACAAGAGTCAGCGTAACACAAAGATGCCTTTGCCCATCACAGCATTTTTCCGGGGATGCTGAAGGAAGGTAGGAACACACCATAGCGCAGCACCATTCCTTTCAGAGTAACTTTTGCGAGTTTTAAAAATGTGAGTGCTATGTTATTACTAGGAGCACAGAGGGGCACTACTTTATCACGGTAATTCCTCTAGCCGTTTACAAAGTGAAGGTTTACCAAATTTCATAGACCAAATTTTCACACTTTCTAGACTAAATTTAAATACGTTATCATGAAGATAAATGCTTTCTACCAGGAAATCAATCACTGAAGTCATTTAACTTTTGGGTGAAAAATTCAGTACATAATTGAAGGATCCATTGTCATACCTCTGAATTATGAGCTCTGCTTACAGTCTCTTTTAAATCTGGTCTGGTAAGTAAAATGATATATTTAAGACATTTGTGCTGATCATGAATAAAGTTTTTCGAAAAAAATGTTGCCTTCAGCATACTTTCACCTTTCTGGTTCATTTATCTGCTAGAAGATACTTTTTGCCAAGACGATAGATTAAATTAAGTTATGCAAAATTTAAATTAAAAAAAAAAAAAAAAGATGTAAGCCAGTCATGTTCAGGGGAACAAGGAAGGGAACGACGAAATACTGCTTTAAAGGACAGACCTTTCGTCAGGTGGGAGGTTAAAAATATGAAGGAAGGAAGCACAACTACAAGTGCCCAGGCTGGGCAATGTTAGCCTAGTTCATTTAGATCTGCCATGCTTCTGTAAATACCACTGTCTGCTGTCCAGGGAGCTGTCTTTCTTACAGATTTGCCCAGTTTAGACTTTGTAAATCTTGTCTAAAACACTGTCTTGACTGTTTTGACAGGAAGCCTTCAATAAACAGCAAGGGGGATTACAACACGAATTATGCAATATATAGGTTTGGGGAAAAAAAAAAAAAAAGGTATTTTTCAACTTTCCTAATGAAGGCTCTCACAGCTGTTCTAAAAAGCAGCAACATAAAATTTGGGGTCAGTTCTTTATCACCCTTTAAAGTGACAAGGTGTGACTACCAGAAACTTGCTACCGTCATCAGCATGAAATGAAGGTAATTGCTTCTGGGGACCTAGGTGCAGCAAGACAGAGCAGACTGCAGCTGGCTCAAAGCTACATGTTCTGACTGATCAGCTGTCTGCTGCCAGCAAGTGTAGGAGTCCCCGTCTCTCTTTTAAGTGAGAGCATTCGTAAGGTTTCTCTCTTCTCAAACAAATTTTCTCACCATTAGTTGATAACTAATATTCCCTTGCCTGCTACCAAATCTGGCTGGAAGCAGCTTGCATGTTCAAAATAGCATGACACTTTTGGGGGATGCAGACGGACAATGATCCCATAAACCGTGTTTCTTTAGGAAATCAGGAACCAGGGGGAATAGCTAGTTGGTTACCTCTGTCAAATGTCTCTTGTTGCAGATAATCTTCCAACAGAAGGATAAAGTAGTAGAAACTCACGCTCACATTACAGTACCCACATGCTGCAAAAGCAGCAAAAAGCAGGCAGTTCTAGGTTCCATCTGAAAAGGAAAGACTACAAAGAGATCCCCCAAGCATGACCAATCTGACAGAAATTTATTCGTCATCTGACTTCAGCATTTATCCAGTAGAAGTGTATCACACAGGACAAAAGATCCACAGAGGGACACATCAGAAAACTGGAAACAGGGCCTTTTGTTTAATTTTTAGTTAGGCAAACAGGCAAAGCAAAACCTTTTAAAATAGTGCAATAGTGCTTGATATTGCCACTGAGGGCTATCTCCCATCTTTAGGTTTCCTCCTGCCGCTGCTCCTAACCTGTTCCGAGTTCACTGGGTGAACTAGGAACAAACTGCCCATTGTCGGAGGCTGCAGAGGAAAGCACTGCTGGGACCTCCTCATCTTCCTCCCCCTGAGACTTGGTGTACAGCATCAGCCCAACCTCCTCTCTCATCCACTTTCTCTTACAGACCTGTTGATCCCATGCGTGCAATCGTATTGCTCCGGCATGTTACTGGAGAGAGGGAGACATGCCCCTAGGCCGAAGCTCCTTCCCCTTCCCCACAACCCCCTGCTCATTGCTGGAACAGAGGCCGCCAAAGAACCTCGGGGGAATGACAGCAAAATGGGGATGTTCGAGCAAGGCCTCAACACGGACCGGCATGGACAGCCAGGCCGGGCTGCCCCACAAGGTTGGTATTCAGGACACTGCAACAAGCAGGTGTGTACAAAACTCAGTGTAGCAAACATTTGGAAATGCAAATATAGAAATACAGTAATTTTAGTATGATAGTTTGCTGGTATCTACTTCTGCCTCCTAATGACAAAGGTAAGAGAGGTTATCTATGCTTCTAAGTTACGCACCATTATTAGTTAGCTTAGTTACTGTAGATTATCAATGAAAAATTGAACCAGAATAGCTCAAAAATTTCCAGTCATTTCTGATCATGCTAGTTCCATTTATTCCTAGACTATTTTCCTTAAAGTCTCTGATCCTGAAATCACATTGTTCTAAGAGTCTCATTTGCATTTATAGTCCGCATGTCCCATAAGTAAAAGCATATTTACCAGTGCAATCCAACACAAACTATAAAAGAGATAGCAAATAAAAACAATACAAAATTCATCTTTTTTTTTTCCTACCCTTATCTAGTAGGATTCACAAATATTTCTGCATTAACAGAATTGATTAGTGATTAATTCAGGAACAGATATGACATAGTTTACATTTTTAAAAGATTTTCACAGAATATTATTATGACACTTAATAAAGGATTAGTATAAATTGTCTCTCACAACTGGTTTAAAAAATTAGTTCTGAAATGACAAGTCCAGCTTCCATATAACTCTACTGAAGTCTGACTTTCATTTTTTTTACATGAAAGAATCAAATGACCACTAACTGTCTGCACATCCAAACACTGTTACACTGAGTCAAAAATCACATGTGCATTCTGGAACTTAACAATAGTTGCTATATTTATAGAACTATCTATTCTTCATAAGACACTCCAAATTCATTTGTATAATTCATTTGTCGATTTCTAGTACATTTAAGGTTTACTTTAATATGAATGGAAATTGAGCACTGCTATTTTTCTTTGCAGCTCTGTTAAAATTTACTTAAGATCAAAATCATTAGTCTCATCCTTAGTCAAATCCTTCATTAATTTAATTATATTAACATTTAACAGGTTCACTTTTTAAATTTAATTTTAACATAAACACTCAATATAACAAAAATTGAAAATTAATTAGTGATTCACTTCTTCTAACAGTGAACACTTACTAGATGGTTACAGGCTCTTCAGGAGGGACAGGCAGGGTAGGCGAGGTGGTGGGGTGGCGATGTATGTGAAGCATGGGCTGGACTGTGTGGAACTTCAAGTTGGCAATGGCAAAGTTGAGAGCCTCTGGGTAAGGATTAAGGGACAAACAAATAAAGGGGATGTCATTGTGGGAGTCTATTACAGACCAACCAGCCAGGAAGACAACACCGATGAATTATTCTTTGCGGAACTAAGAGATGCTTCCAGCTCAACTCCCCTTGTCCTTATGGGGGACTTCAACTTGCCAGACATCAACTGGGATCACCACATGGCTGACAGGAGCAAGTCCAGGAGGTTCATAAAGCACCTAGATGATTACTTCTTGGTGCAGGTGCTAAGGGAGCCAACAAGGAAAGGTGCCCTCCTAGATCTGTTGCTGGAGAAGAGAGAGGGTCTTGTGGGGGATGTGGCAATTGGCAGCCTTCTCGGTCATAGTGACCATGAAGTGGTTGAGTTTAAAATTTATGGCGACAGAAGGAAAACTGCCACCAAAACCTCAGCCCTGGATATGGGGAAAGCAGACTTCAGGCTGCTCAGGGAACTAGTCAGCAAGGTCCCCTGGGAAACTGCTTTTGAAGGTATTGGCGTCCATCAGTGCTGGTCAGTCTTTAAGCACTGCCTCCTAAAAGCACAAGATCAGGCAATTCCAAAATATCGGAAGTCAGGCAAGCAGGGCAGAAGGCCAGCCTGGCTGACCAGGGATCTTCTACTGAAGCCTAGGTGAAAAAAGAAAATGTATGGTTGCTGGAAGGAGGGTCAGACAACATGGAAGGAATACAGGGACACTATTCGCGTTTGTAGGCAGAAAATTCATGTAGCCAAAGCCCAACTACAGTTGAAGCTGGCCATGTCTGTGGGAGACAACAAAAAGGTTTTTTTTAGATATGTGAACAGAAAAAGGAGGACCAAAGAAAACATAGGTCCGCTACTTGATGGGGAAGGTCTCCTCACAGACAAGGACATAGGCAAAGCAGAGACTTTTAATGCTTTCTTCGCCTCTGTCTTCAACGCTGATGATGGGCTTCGGGACCCAGGGTGCCCTGAGCTGGAGGACCATGATGGTGGGAATGATAAACTCCCAACCGACCCTGAACATGTGCGGGATTTGCTGCTCCACCTGGATCCATACAAGTCCATGGGTCCGGTTGGGATTCATCCCACGGTGCTTAAAGAGCTGGCTGACATCATTGTGGGACCTCTCTCAATTATTTTTCAATGGTCTTGGGAATCTGGAGAGGTCCCAGTAGACTGGAAGCTGGCAAATGTTGTGCCAATTTTCAAGAAGGGCAAGAAAGAAGACGCTAGCAATTATAGGCCTGTCAGTCTCACGTCAGTGCCTGGTAAAATTATGGAGAGGATGATCCTTGAAGTTATTGAAGCGCACCTGGGGGACAATGCAGTCATTGGTCCCAGCCAACATGGGTTCATGAGGGGTAGGTCCTGCCTAACAAATCTGATTTCCTTTTATGATAAGATCACCCATCTAGTTGACCAAGGGAAACCAGCTGATGTGATCTTTTTGGACTTCAGCAAAGCTTTTGACACGGTTTCCCATAGGACCCTACTGGACAAAATGTCCAGCATACAACTTAACAAAAACATCATATGATGGGTGAGCAATTGGCTGATGCGCAGGGCTCAAAGGGTTGTGGTAAATGGGGCCACATCAGGCTGGCGGATGGTCATTAGTGGGGTCCCCTAAGGCTCCATTTTAGGGCCAGTCCTCTTCAATGTTTTTATAAATGATTTGGATGTAGGACTAGAAGGGGTTTTGAGCATATTTGCCAACGGCACCAAAATTAGAGGAGTTGTAGACTCTGCTGAAAGTGGAAAGGCCTTGCAGAGGGATCTGGACAGATTGGAGAGCTGGGTGATCACCAACCACATGAAGTTTAACAAAAGAAAATGCCAGGTCCTGCAGCTGGGACAGGGCAACCCCAGCTATACGTACAGACTGGGTGACGAGACGCTGGAGAGCAGCCCCGCAGAGAGGGATCTGGGGGTTGTGGTTGACAGCAAGTTGAATATGAGCCAGCAGTGTGCCCTGGCAGCCAGGAGGGCCAACCGTATCCTGGGGTGCATCAAGCACGGCATCGCTAGTCGGTCGAGGGAAGTGATTGTCTCAATCTGCTCTGCGCTGGTGTGGCCTCCCCTCGAGTACTGTGTGCAGTTCTGGGCACCACAGTACAAGAAGGACATTAAACTGTTGGAGAGTGTCCAGAGGAAGGCAACAAAGATGGTGAAGGGCCTAGAGGGGAAGACATATGAGGAGCGGCTGAGGGCACTGGGCCTGTTCAGCCTGGAGGAGGCTGAGGGGGGACCTCATCACAGTCTACAGATTCCTCATGAGGGGGAGTGGAGGGGCAGGCACCAACCTATTCTCCGTAATAACCAGTGACAGGACCTGCAGGAACGATGTTAAGCTGAGGCAGGGGAAGTTTAGGCTAGACATCAGGAAGAGGTTCTTCACCGAGAGGGTGGTCGCACACTGGGACAGGCTCCCCAGCGAAGCACTCACTGCACCAAGCCTGTCTGAATTTAAGAAGCAATTGGACTGTGCACGTAGTCACATGGTCTGTGTGGTGCCAGGAGTTGGACTCAATGATCCTTATGGGTCCCTTCCAACTTGGGATATTCTGTGATTCTATGATTCTACTTGTTGTGGTTTAACCCAGCAGGCAGCTGAGCACCACACAGCTGTTTGCTCACTCCCCACTCTGGGATGGGGGAGAGAATCAGAAAAAAAGTCAAACTCATGGGCTGAGATTAAGACAGTTTAATAGGACAAAAAATAAAGGGGAAATAATAATTGTATACATATATACATATACACAAAGCAAGTGATGCGTAACACAACTGCTCACCACCTGCCGACTGATGCCCAGCCAGTCCCTGAGCAGCAGCACCTGCCCCCCAGCCAACCCCCCCAGTTTATTGCTCAGCATGACACCACATGGTGTGAGACATCTCTTTGGCCATCTTACATCACCTGTCCTGGCTGTGTCCCCTCCCAGCAGGGCCGCACAAGGAGCTGAACAGTCCTTGGCTCTGTGTGAGCACTGCTCCGCAACAACTAAAACATCGGTTTGTTATCAGCATTAACAATAACAGCCACTATGAAGAAAATTAACCATATCCTAGCCAAAACCAGGACACTACTATATATAAACCACAAGAGACTTTGGTCTTTGGCACATACTCTATGTGCCTCTTTACCACATTATCTTTGCCACTATTAAAAAATACATTTAGTTTCTTAAGTTGGCACCATAAGGAAGAGTAGTAAGTTATCAAACAGTAATGAAGACTGAAAGCCAAGAACAGAACATTGATGTGGATATAGAAAAGCCAACAATTTTCTATAGTTTTGTTTGTTTTTTTTTTTTCTTGTTTATTTTCTAGCATTATAATGACTAAGCAGGCAGAGCAGCACATGAGGACTAGAAATACAATTCCTGAATAAGAGGATTTTGTCTCCAGCTGAAAGTATATGGATGCTTTTGCACTGCTGGTAAATCTGACAAATGTGAAATTACTGATAAAGAAATACTTATTCCAAAACATAATCCATTGTTGGCAAAAGCTTTTATCTACTATTAGTATTATTTAAATTTACCTAAATTGTTTTCCCACCAACAGAGTTCATGCTGCTTGCTCTCTCTTCCAGACAGAAGAGACAGTACTACGTCTGGTACTTGGTGCCAGGTCTGATGTAGAATCTTTTCATAGAAAAGTTTGTCATAAATGAAAGTCAGATTGCTTGAAAAAAAATATTGCTTTCAATTTCAATCCACTTTCAAAGACTTAAAGACTTTTGGTAAAAAAAAAGACACAGGAAAAACAAGAAAAAATGTAAGAAAATGAGAAGTAAACCTGTTTGAAGTTTTATACTGACTGCCAGTGTTAGTCAAAGACTAACATACAACAGATCTTTACATTTTAATTGCAGTTTCAATTTTACAATTAAATTTTCTGTAGTTACAGTACAAAAGATGAATCAGAAATTAGAAATGGAAGATTAAGTTGAAATTTTAGAAAGTATCCCGTTTCCTACATATACAAAATTCCGAACACTGAATTGTGACAGACTAAGAATATATTCAAGCACATTCAGAAAGGAAATGTGGGTACTAAGAGACCAAATGGGAACTGAATTGGAAATTAATATAAAATACATTAGTAGCATTGAAGTATAATATTATTATCAGGGATTGCTATAGCCAGGCATTTAAAGAAATGTTTATAGGTTATGTTTTCAGGGACATTACAATGCAAAGTTACATGAGAAGTTCACATAAAGCAGGACAAAATACTAGATATTACAAAAACACAGGTAAAGAGCAAATGCCAAGAAATTACAAAATTAAAGTAACTAAAAAATTCTCATTTGATACCTCAAGTTTACTGCAATCAAAATTTGGTTTTAATCACTAAAACTCTAATTATCTGAAAGATAATTTGATAAAATACTTGCCTGTTACTTATCAACCATAGGAATCAATCAATGAATTCATAAAACTCTCTGAAGAGTAAAAAGGAAGTAAAATTTCTGCCTGTATGGAAAGGTTGGTATTAGTGATCTGCTTACTCAGGACACGCAACTTTAGCTGAATGGATCCAATTTCTTAGACTGTATGAGTCACTCAGGACAGCAGCATTATGTCACAAAGTATGAAAGAAAGAAATTTAGCATATTACAGTTTTTCACTTTCCTATTCATGAATGAGGGAAATATCATTACGATTCTACATGATACAAAGTAACTTACAGAATACAGAGGTTTTGATGAACAATTTTATTGAAAGCACTAAAAACAATAAATAAATAAATAAATAAATTACTTTTTGAACTACAATAGAGAGTTGGCATACATTACACAGAACAACAATTCTCAAAAGATAGTGCTAGTCACTTTTGCTTAGACTCGAGTCTAGCACTGTTGCTCTCTGCCACTCCCAAATTATACAGAATTACTCTGAGGTCTACGCAGAAGTGATGGTGATCAGGATGTGTTGTCCTGAGAAGTTCTTTGATCACTTCGGGAAGCGCAAACGATTCAAACATCTTCTTATTGCTTCTGCAAAAGATTTAACATAGAATAATTGACATAAGATAATTGACAAGTTTCAACTTAACAGTAAAGACTTTACAGATCTATTATCTATCAGTTAAAAAAAAATTATATTGGGAGCTTCACATAACTCTGTCTCTAAGCAGAAAATTATCAATGCATTGTAAGAAAAATCTTGACAAAAATCATCAAGAACTATGCTTTCTCTTGACTAAATGGTATTTACATGTAGTACAGTGGAAGATCAAGGAAAACCTGTAAAAAGTTTTCCCCAATTAGAAGCAAGATTTCAGAAACAGGACACGTACAGAAAATCCACAATAACATCAAGGCAAATATAGTAATGAACTACTACAAAACCAAGGGTAAAAAATTTACTTTAAAGAATATATCAAAGTTCATTTTTTAAGATTCATGGCACTACCTGTGAGGTTGTCTTTTAATTAAAAAATTTAAAAATCTGGATTTCTGAGTACACTTTTAGTTTATTTCCAATGAAAAATATGATTTAAATTAGAGTATTTTACAGGAAAACTTTTTTTCCCCCCGAGTTCAATTTTGTTCCTAAGAAAAATCAAACTAAACCCTCAGTTTTGCAAATAACTAACTCTAATGTAAGCTACGGTTTAGTGTAAATACCTGCTTTTGTAAATGAAACAATCCCATTAAATAATGCACATCAATGGAACTCAGCAGCATTCTACCACTGACATGTTGAAGATCTTTGTTACAATAAATTAGTAACCAACAAGCAACGGAAACCTATTTTGTAAAGGTTAACATTCCCCCAAAGTCTTATATGGCTCAAGACCTTAAACTCTGTTTTTTTTTGATAGAGATGAAAATTGACAAAACTTAAATTTAAGTCACATACAAAACAATTTTCAGAGGACATTTTTACCAAGTAACTCGGTAAAACTGAAGGTCGGGGGGAAGAAAAGAAGGGTTTTCTTCTAAGCATTCTTGTCATCTAAATAAATAAGGAATATATGTTCTTTAGGCTAGTTATTTTTTAGTTCATATTCTGAACTACACAGATTTATAGGCAAATTGAGAGACTCATCTTACATATCTGTGACAAACATTTTAAACATAATTGCTAACAATGAAAGTCCAGTATTATTTGTATTGGAGCAAATGAACGTCAAAACAGAGATGAGCTTTTTAAAAAAAGAGAAATGTCCCCAAGTTCAGTGATCTAATGGTAATTAACAGAAAAACAGTAATAAAGGATTACTTTATTTCGGAGAGTTTCCGTAGCATAAAACAAATCTTTTTCAAAAAGCACATGTCTAGTCCGGGATTCTGAAGCAATTCAGAACAAGCACGGAAAACGGATTCAGTACTGCAGTATTCCAGGAAAAGCTGTAAGCAATCTGTAAAAGAAAATAATTAAAAAGTTTCATCACAGAACTTGGTGCAGGGAAAAATAAATCATTGATTTATAGCTTTTGAGGGCTTTATATGCCTCATGTTGTGCAACCATGAGAACAATGTAATAACTGGGTATATTCCAGGCATGTGACGCAAAAATCAGGTAAAACTAAGAACTAAAAACCACCCAAGTTCCTAAGAGTTCTGATGTCACCAGCACTTGTGGTATTAAAACAAGGCCTATTCCCCTAAAAACAAAGGAAAATAGGACACTGAACAATTTTAAACTCAAATTAAAAAATCTTATCTTCAACATGTTTATTCAATGTTAGTTGATCATGATCCTTTTCTTATGATTACGTGAGGAGAACACTAAGCTATGCTAAAAAGACTCAAAAGGAAATATTTTAAGCTGCTGCAAAATGATGTACAGAAATAGTACCTGTAGACACTGATGTGATACTAGACAGCCTTTCATTATCAAAATACTGTCACTGTGCTGTTTCAAGACAGGCAGAATAGTAATTGAGAGGTCAGAGTTGGATAAGAACACCTGAATATCGAAACAATTCCTGTAAAATGCTGGATAATTTTTTAACATGGCCATATTGTATAATCTTTTCCATTTATCCTGCTCTCCAAAACTCAGTCAATTTAGAATAAAGTAAAATCTGTTCCCTTGTGTTGTTTCACTCTTGATTCTAATAGTACAGACTGATTTATAGCAACACCATAAAGAACATAAGTAATGATTTAATAGGTAACAGAACTGAACAAATTTGTTAGGAATCCAACAAAAGTCACTATTCACTGCGCTCTGCCCTTAGTGTATAAACACACTTGGTATGCCCCAGGATAAGTTACTTAGAATATGCCATTAAATTAATAGTTATTGTAATATTATTCTACTTTTACTGTAGAAGGAGGTCCTACAATTTATTCCTATAAATATCCACAAAATGCCTTAAATTCCTTTTTGTAGGTGTAAACAAATACCATATTCAGCTTACCTGGGCATTTTTTTGCTGGCTTGTTCTTACTGGTCTTAAAAATACTGTATTATTTTATTATTAAAAATTCTGGTCTTAAGGTATCTTAAAAATACTTTATTAATATATATATACACACATATACACACAGATACACTGTAAGAATGTTTTAACTGTGAGGTTTATAAAACAATATAAAAAATATGCTGAGGGATTTTTACTATAAAACAGAAGAGCCAAGGTGGAAATAATATCTCAAGTCTCACAAAGTTCAATTACGTGAAAGCAAACTGATAAAGACATGCATTTAAAGAGACTTTTCATACATCGTTTATATATTCATTTCAAATAAGCTTTTGCAGAATATATTTTAAATCATCAAAAATGTACAAAGTAAGCATATAATTTAAATGCCTGTCTATCTGATGAACTGGAAGAATAAAAACTGTATATTTTTAAATATTTTTGTTTCATCTCTGCACAGATTTTGTTTTTATTAACTACTGTAGAAAAACTAAATTGGAATCTATCCTGTCAGGATTTGACACAATTTTAAATAATCTGCAAAAGCCTCCCATTGTAACCATAAAAAAATGCAGCATTTTGTAGCTACATTAACTTAACTTGATTGGTAGACTGCAATGAACAATGACCAATTTATCACTGTTGACAGAATTCATCTGAAATTTACCCTCAAAGTAATCAGTCACTCACAGCATCAAATCTCACCAGCTATAGTTATTCAGAAAATTCTGTTTTATAGCTAAAGCTCTGTCACCTCAGAAAATGAAGACTGTCAGGAACACCAGCTTGAAGTTCATGTTTTCACAAATTAACCATTACAGTTTTGCTTCATTTCTAATTGCATGTGGATCTGCCAGGAGACTGGACCAACCCAACCGAGTGATGGAAAGTTAGCTCATGGAAAAGTTACATAAGGACCACAGAAACAGAAAACACTTGAAAGAAACAGTAACAACACTGAACAGCTTCCTAATGAGCTGTTGTCTCTAACACAGTCACCTGCAAGATTGGAACCATTTGCTGAGTTTAACTCATTCTCTTGTCATCAACAGCTGGGCCTGGTAAGAGCCAGTGGTTATGGCACAACAGAGGGCAGGCAAGATAACAGTCAGCGCAAGGCCCCTCGAGTGTGGATGCCTTCGTGGGTGACCCCGAGTTAAGAGACCCCAAGGACAGCTTCAGCCCATCACCCAATACGTGTTGACCTCAGGATGGTATGAATTGCTCTTCAGCTTCCTAGATGTGCAAGACCTTCACGCAGCTGTGACACGGGATGTACGGGAGACCAGCGCCATTCTCAAATGACAATCACACACACACAAAAAAAAAAGCAATAAAAAAGGTTAAAAATAGAACAGGATTCCTTATGTCACAGAAGTCAGTTGGACTGAACAGAAGTTTACAAGGAACAGAAAAGACCAGAACAAAAACCTACACCTTGGAGGCCAGGAACTACCTTTATAACAAGACAGATTGTATGAAAAGTTGTTCTTTTTTAACAAGGTCTAACAACCCCTCACCCCCCCATAAAAGCAGAAGGTCTGCCAGCCACAGAAGTAAAAATATCAAAAAATAACTAGTAAGGCCCGCACAAGAAAGATGGGACAGAAGATAAAGGCATTTTAGTCTTTTGGGTGCACACCTTGGCTAGTTTGCTGGTTTGCAGGAAATCTATCTTGATGGAAAGGACAAGGAAGGACAAGCCCCAAACCTGTAATTCCAAAAGAGCCCTTTAGGCAGGGACACCACAGCAGACCTCAGGAATCTGAAAGAAACGTTAGCTGGATTTTATGACAAGGAAAGTTAGACAGTTGTTGCTAACAAGTTGGGAAGTGGCACTTTGTGAAGAGGGAACAGCCAATGTAATACATGTATGTAGGACATGTACAAAAAAAACCAAACCAATCTGAACATATTCATGCCCTTCAATAAAACTCCCAAGACATTTTCAGAAACTAAAGACAGAAGTGTGCTATAGGTTTATGCAGCATTACATGCAATATCATTGTATTGGAGAAGATGGGGATTAGAAAAAGAACTGGAAGGTGTGTAAGGAGTTGGCTAAAAAGAAAGCAAACCATCTGGCTTTGAAAAGTGAACTTCTAGTTTTAAACGGTCTAGTTTTAAACAGCAACCAATATGGTCTGACCGTTGAAGAGTGATTCTAATGAGGCCTTAGAGAGAAAAACACCATTCCACAAATAACCTAGATAGCCTGTAAATCGCAGCTATACACTATTCGGGGTTACTTTGTTTAGTAAACCAGAAAAAGCCTAACGACCTACTAGAATCACTAAAGGAATCACAACTCTCTCTTCCAGGTGGAAACCTAAAAGAGCTTTGTTCCAACAATTCTTCTGTCCTTGCCTGCCTTATTTCCTCTGTTCCACTCCTGCAATAACCAGCTCAGAACTAAGCACAATATTTCAAACAAGATGACAAACTCAAATAAAGTCTTAACATAATTAAACCTAACCTGAGATGCAACTCATATGATTCTGGAACATCATGTCATATAAATAAAGTCTGAACTCTTACAATACACAGGTGTTATTCAAACTGCACAAATTATACCACCTACTTCCAAAAAAAGCCCCAAGGAAAATAACCTTCTTTATAAAATTACTTCAGCTATAGCATTGGTCTCAATTTTCCTCGAATGTTACAGAGAAACATTGGCTAATAAGTACAATTGTTCTATGAGTCAAATTAAGAAAAAAAGTATTAAAATTTGGTTTTGTTCAACTGAACAGTGTTTGAGGTGCATTCAAAGTTTATCAAAGCATTAAATCTACTTTCTGTGACAATGTTATCAGATCAGGTTTTGTTATCACACCCATCTTCGGGCAGGTTCATAGCTTAAAGATCACTCAAGAATTAATTATTCCTCCACCTCTGCCTGCTGATTCCTCTCTTCCTTGTAAAAAAGAACTAGCAGAAGAAAGTAACAATCAGAAAAGTAGAAGATATTGCATATGAACACGTAACCTGAGCTGGAAAGTACCAAAGAACATACAATAACAAACTGACAGAAAGAGAAAGAAAGTACCAAACAATGTTATCTTTCAGACCTCCACCATTTCCAATTGAAACAATGGTGTCGGGACTCTCCCCTGACAGGATTCTGGATGTGAAACACCTGAACCAAAATGGGGATGGGGTACATAAAAAGCTGTGTGCCAGTAAAGATGAAGAGCAAATAAGATTATTAATTCTAATTTGCCATTAAGATACTGCATATTGACAGGAAACAGATGATACCAATACCTCAACTGTTACATTTGACGTTATGTTTTCAGTAACTGGATGCCTTATTAGCATTGTTGACGTGTGAACTAGCAAGGGAAACTTGGACACCCACTGGATCAGAAATACTACGAAGCCAAAAGGAATGATACTGCTCTAAAATCTGAAAAAATGAGTACTGAAACCAAGTCGGTCAATGGGCTTAAGCAATACTGCAGAATCTCTTATTATAATTTCTATCAAAGCACAGAAATGTCCATCTTAGGCCAATAGGTGCTTTCTTCTCATGCAGCTTAAGTAATTTCCCTCAATATATGAGGGAGTCTAGGCCTTATGTCTGGAATATGAGGACGAGAATTTTTTTTTTTTTTTTTCAGGAAAAAACCTACAAGAGGGCTTCAGATAGGTCTGAAATGTATAGAACCATTAGCATATATTGCTTACTGTAACAACAGGTACATGCAGTTACAGGAAGAGGCAGTGCAAAGCATTTGGTATTTCACATCTGACTCATCTTGCAGCCTGGACAATTAAAATTTGAATCCATAAAAATACTTCACAAAAAAATAAATTAAAAAATTA
This sequence comes from Anser cygnoides, assembly GCF_040182565.1. NCBI lineage: Eukaryota > Metazoa > Chordata > Aves > Anseriformes > Anatidae > Anser > Anser cygnoides. Next base: position 146,724,835 of record NC_089873.1, on the reverse strand, counting down.
AGTTATGAAAAAGAACATCTGAAAAAAATCAGTGCTTTTTTTTTCTTACTCAGTTTCTAATCACGTAAGCTGTAACGGTAATATGTTTAAACAAAAATACTGGAATAATCATATAGACTCAGAAGATTATTCCAGCAAATCGAAAGAATGCTTAGGGATTGCATATCATAGAGAAAAAATATAGACTTCGACTCCTGTTGGTCAGAGGCTGTTTCGTTGGGTAACACGTTTCCATATTTTAGTACAAGATCAGCTACTTATGACTTCATATTTAAGGCTGCATAACAATAAAGTTTTAAAATTGTGCATAAAGTCCTGTTTTAGTCTAACACAGAGAGACCTCTGAATATTCACAGCCACCTTCCAGTTTGCTTTTAATAACTTGTTCATAAGAAACATACAAAGGTATGAAATTATGATTACCTGTCAACAATACTACTTGTCATCATTAACAATTTCTTGGAAAACATTAACTATATATTGGAAAAGAACAGAATCTGACTATAGCATGTATATAGGCAATTCCTTATACCAAAGAGAAAGGCTCTGCATAAGGCTTTATATCCAGTTGCTGAAAAATAAATTCTCAATCATATGTTAATCCAATTAAGCATTAGTCCTCCTTCCCTGGTTTTGCATATATATCTTCTCTGAGAAGCAACATGGCAAAATGTGAACTTCTCACAATTTATCTCCATTATTCTTCTAAATCTAGGCATCTAGCATATCAAAATGACTACTGCTAGGTAACAGAACATGTACTGTTAGTGGAATTTTTCTTCAAAGTCATGTCAGATACCATCAACCCTGCTTAGGTTTTTCTCTCCCAGTTACTTTACCAATCAAAATTACGATGATTAGAAATACTTTGGTGTAAAAAAAACTAAACTAACCACACGGTCTGAAAGGAAGAAAACAACATCAGGTAAATCTTTCTGCCACTTATCTCACTACAAAATGGCTTCTAACTCAATGTTTTTCCATCCCAAGTTAAACACGCTTTCTATTTTCACCGCTATAGTACATGGTAACAAAATACCCCAAGCCAACAATATGTATTTCACAAATAGCAGCAGTCCCTTCTCCTCCCCTTTTCTGTTCTAAAAAAACAGCGAATGATTTTTATTCTAAGAAAAGTAACAAGGATTATTCCACACGACACTGGAATGGCTCACTAGTTTTGTGTTCATCCAGACTGTTATCAACTGATTCTTTGCCTGTATCACCTGGAAAAGCACTGTGAATAATGAGATTATTAACCCTTTTATAGGACCACGCTACAGTACAATTCAGCGAAACATAACCATCTCTTACAGATGTGCCATTTCCAATTATTTGAAAGTGAAAAATGGCTAGGGGAGAGCTGTTCATGGGGGGGGAGGGGGGGAGATAAACTTTTTTTTTTTTTTTTTATCTCCACCTGCTAACAGGATTTCATGAAATGGCTGCCCTGGCACAGTCTTACTTCAAAAGAAAAATACTCATTGGCAAAACATCAGCAAGGTAAACCAGTGCAATAAACAGAAAAGCTAAACTAAATATAATAACAAAAAAATCACACCAGTAAGAAAGCAACCAGGACAATATGTAAAGCATGGATGCTGACAGCGAGAAGAGACAGACAATTCAGAAACATACTTTATATCTCTAATGAATTTAAATGACACAAATAAATGCTAATGCTAGATTAGGTTATTTATAGAGAAGCATCACGTTATTTTTTACTTGGTATTTATACTTATCTCACCTATTTTCATCATAACTTTTTTTTTTTTTTTTTTCAATTACTCACTTTTATCAGAGCTCCTGGCCATCTCAGTTAATGCATCAAGAGCACAAGAAAGGAGACATTTTCTGGATATAGTTAAGTGGCTTAGTACGACAGGCACACATTGGTATTGCAAAAATAACATCTTTCCTTCATCTGTTCTCAAGTCCACGCAAAGGGAACGAAATGCATGAGTCAGGTAATTCACTGAAAGATAACAGAAAACAGGGAATAAAAATTCTATAATCACAGTTCCATTAGATGATCACAAACACGTGAATATTTATCCTAAGAGTTACTGTTGCAAATATATACTAATAAAAAAAAGTTAGATGGCTGAAAATATTAATTTTATTTATTTATTTAAAGGCATACTCTGCCTATTTTTATTCCTTAAAAAAATTGTTGTGAGTGGAAAAAAAGACATGCTACAACTCACAAATTGAGCAAAATATATTTACAAACATAAAACCTTTCTAATATCTTCCTTAAGAGAGAAAAGGAAATCACAAGCTGCATAGTTTGGGACTATATTGGTTTCAACATCTGGGAAGCCTCTAATAAAGGAGTAAAAGGCTAATTCATCTGAATAAGTGCAATTACTTTCATGACAGCAACTATTCGCATTCCTTTCCATAAAAGGCTGTAGTTTAAGTTTCAGTGCATCTATGTTATATACGCATCCATTTTGGAGAGCACTAAATTATTCAGAGAATTTAGATTAAGTGAATCAATTCAATTTTCTTAATTTCATGATGTCAAATCTTCCTCAATATCTTGGAATAGCATTGATCATCCGGAGCACAGAAAATTAGGAGTAAGGCAAAAATTTATCACACAGCAAAAGTTTAATTGCAGTGCCATCTGCTGGATATTAGCATCTTGAAGGAAACAGGATATATATTTAAACTGAACATGCTGCTTTATCATCACTAGATCATTAGACACGTGGTCAGTGATGAAAATTCATACACAGTAAGTTTCAACATACATTTAATAGATTTTTTTTCCACGTTCTATAAGCTTGCAGTAAAAACCAACCATGAGAAGCTAAACTGATTCATTCTGATCAACAGCTTTCATCTGCTTACAGTTAATCTCTGCAATAAGTACTTTTTTTTGTATTGTAATTCATTTTCATCATTTTTATCAACCATTTCTAGAAATGTGAGTTTCAATTTCAGGGTAATCATCGTGCTTCACCAAAATATACTGACTGAAACTATATGATACTGAAATTGAAAATATACCGATTCTTCCCTCCAACAGCTGAAATACTGTACTTGCTTATTAATGGTGTCAGGATGGTCTTCCAGAATGTTTAAATCCTGTTTATTCTAAGCACTACCAGTATAAATACTGCACAGGTCAGTATTTTTGTCATCACTTCAACGAAAATTTTTTGTCTTTTCAGGCTCTGTTTGTTTTTAAAGAAACTCCTGCTGAGAAGAGATGCTACGGCATCCTGGAGATTGCACAAGTGGAGTAACTGTCATGAACTGAAGCAAAAGTCACTAAGAACTGTGATATCTCCAGACAAGTATGACCTTGTTTGCTTTGCCTGTTAACAAAATACATTACTATACTGCATCAGCATATAGTAGCATTTTTCAATGTTTTTCAATGTTGATAATGTTTATGGGTAGCCACTTGCAGTGACAGACTTGGTAGGAGAGGAGGGGAGACAGCAGAGAGGTAAGAGCTAGACAGACTATGAGCTTTACATCAAACTTGGACAAAGCAATGAAATTCTAGAACTCTCTGAAATTTGCTACTGATTTCAGTTTACTGAAGAGCAATTAGCTGTACCATTATATGCAGTGAAGATCTTGACAAACAAATCACTGCTAGAGTGATTGCTTGAGAGAATTACCAACATCTCTTTTCCCCTTCGTCACAAAAAACGTTGATCTCACTGACAACAATAACACATATTAAAATGACCACACAAATTATGACATGAATAATAGCAAGGTTCATACTTCCTTCCCTATATTATGCTTTATCAGGTGGTAAAATTCAAATAAAACATCCTTCACTAATAAAGCATTACAGATGCTACAGTATCATTGAACTGCTGCATTTTGTAAATTTGTTTTTCATCCAGGCACATTCCTGGAAATAAGATTTTTTAAAAAAAGGATAAAAATAAAAAGATGATAAAAAAAGACATCATAAAAACCAGAACTTACCTCGCTGAAACTTCGCTGTTTCAAGCAAAATTAAAGTTGACAGAAACCTCAAAGGCATAAAGGAGCTTGTAAAGAAAAGTACAGTTTTTGGTGTACTCTGTGTAGACTTTTCAGACCATGTTTGCAGGTTTCCCTGATGTTCTATGCCTTTGAAAATAACTTCTCCAAGTCTCTCCATTGTTGATGTCATGCTTGCATGCTGTTTCAAACAACGTGCACATTTAGTGTAAACATTAAAATACAAGAAAATCCTGTCTACTATGTATAGATATGTATGTTCCCCTAAGGATTAAATATTAAATAGCAAATGCCTTGACCATGTATTGCAATATAATCTGTACTACTTTGCGTTCCATAAGCAGTTGAACAACATTAGCACAGGGCCTTGTCAACACACACTTCACAAAAAGACAAGGTAGTCAGGACCCCTGATATGCTGACATTATTTAATTTGCCTCTGGTTCCAGAATAAAGTCAGTTCAAACTCAGCTTTAATCAACGCTGCCTACTACACTATACTCTTTTCTGAAGATGCCTGAAGCTAGATCCTACAAAAGCATTTACAGAATTAAGGTCTAAACATGAACCTTAAGAATACCGTACAGGTAAGACGTATTGGACTTTTCAACAAACTGTACAGAAATATTACTTCGGAATCAAACTTAATAACATGCTCATTTAGAATATTTTCTTATTAGCACTAGAACCACCAGCTTACAGTTCTATTCAGTTAGACACTGAGTAGAGAACAAAGAAATCAAAATTCCTTTGCTACTTTGCCACACATTGCCATCAATTTCAACAAATCTCATGCATAAAGTGAACAAAAATATATTTCTTTTCCTAGTTCACAAGTTTTGTAAGCACATAGGTAAAATATCATTCCTGAGATGCTAGACACTGCTGCAACAAAGATCACATATGTATGTAAAAATATGTTTACATACATGGTGCAAAATATAACAATGAATGTGAGAAAGTTAATTTGATGAGAATTATTTTTTCATTTGCTATGTATCTGTGGTAGGAATTTATGCTTTGCAAAGAGAGCAAAGTTTCTTTTATATATAATCCCTGAAAACATCTACTTTTCATACTCATTTATAATACAAAATATCACTCGGGAACTTACCTTATTACCAGTGTTTATCTGCCTTAGAGACCAGTAGATAAATTGAATGACAGGCATATATAGTTTAGGATCCACAAATGGCATCCACTGGAGCTGTCCAGTGACCACATGCAAAAGCTGTAAAAATACAGAATGGCAAAGTTATATGCAGTATATGAACTTACAGTATAAGCTAACCACAAGTAAAAAGCAAACAAAGAAAAACAAAACAAAACAACACTAAAGTAAAATAAACTTATTCCCAGAGTTTAACAGACTACATGTGCAAATACTCACTGTGCAGACCTGGTACAGGTAACAGAATTATATACATATACTGAATTTACATTTTACACAGGTTTACACAAAAAGTGGAAAGACATTGTGTGAGCTCAGACTCTGAAGTCTAATACCAATGGCTACAAATTTTAAATATAATGAAAAAAACACTGTAAAAGCAGATTTCCTGAACACCTCACTGATTTCCAAGCCTTGGTATCCCAAGAAAGACGGTGTTAAAAGAATTGCATGGTATCATCTTTTATAAGACATAAATTGAACTTTTAATACCTAATATCAGCACTAAAATACTTTAAATTAGATGTGTATATCTCCTTAGAAAAAAGGAATTACATACAGTATTACAGATAAAACACAAGACAAATTATCAGCTGATAAAAATGACTTAAAAGAGAAAGACAGGTGGAATCTAAAGTTCAGACTGAACAGTACACATTTCCTTAAAAATGATCTGTATGTTCCACGAATGACAAATTATCTCTTACATCTCACTGTTGGAATTAATACTGATGGACTGTCATTTTCTTTTAATTAATGTATTCAAAGCGCGTATAAAACAGGCTGACCTGTTACACTCTCAAAAATAATAAAAAGAATCTTAACATTTTAGCCTCAACAAATTCAAATGCCTTTACCTTCATACAATTTTCTGGAGTGCAGTTTTCTTTAGCACACTGAGGTTTATCATTGCCCTCTCTCTCTCCTTGTATTTCTATTTTGCTAAGGTGTTCGTTTGAGATCCAGTCCATAAGAATAGTTAAGAGGTCGTAAACTTTTGAATTCAGTAGTACCTGTAATACATCCACAACATCAGTTATTTCAGCTTTCAAGTTTATGATTTTCTAAACCACAACACCAATAGACTAAAATATATGAGTACATTAGTAATACGCAAATGCTTTATTATGTGCTTAGACAAATGTTTATGAAAGGCTTGGGAAGAATTGGGAAGAGATTTTCACATACAAAATCAATCTATTTTATAATTCTAACGAAATGCTTTAAAAAGGAAAAAGCAAATCTTTAATGATCTGTGCATGTGGAAATCCTCATTTTGATACATGTGATACACTCCTTTGCTTTATTTCATACAATCTACTTATGCTAAATTTTAACTGTGTAAGTAGCACCGTTAGAAGAATAAAGACTTCATGACATTGTCATTCTGTCCCTCTACTACAACTGTACAGAAAAACTCTGTGAAAGGTATCCAGAGGTTCCTGAAGACAGGCTGCACAAACAGCTCTTTAAAACCTTCACAGGTCTTCTTGTATCTACCTTCAGACAACTGTTCTTCTCTTCACTCAGAATTATAACTACTGATGCTGCTCATATATCACTTGCGACTAAAGTACGCTAAAACCTACGTACACAGAGAAATATGTTGGCTATATAGAGACAGTACAGTTTTAAGGCATCTGATATAGATCAAGTAGAATGGCGTGAATATCTCTCTTTCTCATTTCAGTTTAGCCTCTAGCGGGAGAAAGTCATTACCAGTCGGGAAATGTTGGCAGAGTGCTAGCAGAGGACTTGCTACTGACTGGAATAACATGGAGACAGAAAGTATTTCATTAAGTGATGCAAGAAGGTATTTTAAGGAAAACAAGGTGATCCTTTTGGAACTATATATGAACACTGCATTTATCCTTTCCCACATTAAAGACCATTTCCCCAAAGTATAACAGCAGTACAATCATCTCTGGCTTATAAAATTAAAATTTGCTATCTGACTTCTCTAACTACATTTCAGCTGGTTTTATTCATAAAGGACAGTGTTGTACTGTAGCAGTAACCAGAATAAGTTTAAGATTTGCTCTGACACAGCAGAAGAAAACAGTTACAGTGCAGGCAGAATATAATTTTAATTCATAGTTGAGAGATAACATGAGAGGAAGAAGAAAACAGCTAAATAAGCAAAAAACATATACATACACAATATAAAATTCAAAAGACATTTTTAGCAACATACTTTATTCTTTCAGTTGACTGTTTCTCCCAATATAGTGTCTACCTATTCCTACTGTAATTAACTCACTAAAAAAAATCAATAAAAATTATTTTATTTTTCTAATTTCTAGCATTTTCTAATTTCTAGCAGATACATAACGTTCTACTGCCTAAAGTCTTTCAAACAGATCTTTCACCTTGCCCAGTCCTTACCTTATCACTTTCTGATGCTCCTGTCTCATTTTCCTCCTTAACAGGTTTAGGTTGGCACACCACTCCTCCTGAATCATTGGACTTCTGTGCCATTACCAATGCATGCTTCTGCTACAATAAAATGTAACAATTATATTTCACTTGTTAACTATAACGGAAGAAGGTACCTGGAAGAAGAAACCTTACCTGTAAATCATTTAACTGAGCTTGCATGCTTCTTGCTCGATTATCTAACTTCTTGTTCTGCTCGTTCGCGTCACTTAACTGAAAGAATCAAAAACCATTCAAATAGCTGTAGATTCAAAACTCACTTTTTGACTTAACCATCACACTGAAATCATTTGATGTGATTCCTAAAAGTTCAATTTTTTTCTTCTCAGCATGGACAGTGATAGAAACAAAATCACTGTCCACTTCCTCAACAAATCACGGGATGGCCGAGGTGGGAAGGGACCTCTGGAGACCATCTGGTCCAACCATCTTGTTTAAACAGGGCCACCCAGAGCAGGCTGCCCAGGACCACGTCCAAGCAGCTTGTGAAGATCTTCAAGGACGGGGACTCCTCAACCTCTCCAGGCAACCTCTGCCTGGATAAATAAAATAGTCGTGGCTCTTTGTTGACTTGCGGCCCAACCTTTCCGCTTACAGGGGAAGAATAAGCACAATACCTCTTTAGGGATATAGGCACTACGTATTTGATTACTTCTCATAAAGAAATGACACAAAAAACGGAGTGCATGTTTCAAGAATGGTCTAATGGCCTTGGAAATAGAGAGGGTGAAAGTTTTCTTCTCGCAAGAATGACACTGTCACTGACCATGCTCTGTGAGAAAAGAATACGAGGCAAACTATAACCTCCATTTAAATATAAGTAACGTACTCTATGGATACAACAAACATCCCGATCATCATGCAAGTCCTCTGTGAATACTTCAGTTTGCACAAAAGAGAAGGACAAAGATTTTACTGAGACTAGGAAGCAGATGATTTTCATCAGACTCAAGAGCATCAGAACTGCAATTCACTGAAGGAGCAATGGTCAAAAGAGTTTACGTAGCAATTTGCCTGTCAGCATTTAGGTCAGATTTAAGTCAAGTGAGAAGAAAACTTTAACTCTGTATTATTGTGAACCACTGTCTCAGCGTGTCTTTAAGAACAGAGAAAATATTCCTTTAATTAACACTTTCAAAAATAACTGAAGATACTGAGTAATCATGGAATTAGAAATACACATACTACTTTTTATTTAATAGAATCAGCAGAGCAATTCAGCACAGGGTGGCTTCCATTATAAAATACTTTCTCTCTATCCAATCTCAGTTTGCTTCAAAGGATATGGTTAGTCTTTCCTAAAATCACCTGTTGCTACAGGGTCAGGGGACTAACTCTAATTTCTTTAATACTGGAAAAGATCTGAGAGACTAAATTTCACGTGCTAGAAAATGAAGCAGAAAGTAATTACAACCATTCACACAATTCTTGTCTTACAGAAACAAAATCAGCAATTTTGCAAACAACTTGTTCAAACGTTTAAAATTGTTGACTGTAACTTCTAAAGCTACTAATAACAGGAAATAATTAATCTTGCCTGTTTTTTTAGGGAATCATTCTCATCCATCACAGACTTAAATGATGACTTCAGTTTACTATTTTCCTCAGCCACTCCTCTCAAGGTTTCTTTCATTTGGTTCATTTCGGTATCAGGTTGCTATAGAAATATCAAATGTTAAAGCATGATTAACAAGAGCGTATTTTAGAAATATCAAATGTTAAAGCATGATTAACAAGAGCGTATTTTAGAAATAATTCTCAACTAAGTTCCATTTTCCTGTTAAAATAATAGGACAAACTTCCAAAGATCAAATTTGTAATTCTGCATGGTCCAATCTGCACATACAACCAGTAGTGAAGAAAGCAACATCCACACCACGTATTAAGAAGAAATAGAAAGAAAATGGGAGCCACGGCGTACAGCCTATGGATCTTATTTTTTTCCAGAAAATACCTAGATCTTCTCAATTGTACATTCCTCAGTTAAGTCACATGTGGGAAAGAACTGTGAATGAAAACAAATGTCAAAGCTTTTGTTTACACTTAGCTTTTCTTCTTAGCATCCATTTTAACCACAAACATGCCCAATTCTCTCTTTCTTGAATCTTTCAAATATTCTAACCATTCACTGCTGATAGTTAAGACGCTTTAGTTCACCTGTACTTAAACACCTGTCCTGCAATGTCCAGGAATGTATCCAATACTTGTTACATTTCATTGAATTGGAAAAAAAAAAAACCCTTGTGAAACTCAACATAGTTATCTTTTAATATAATATTTTATAACAATTTAATAATATAATTTAATACCAGGACATACCATTAAATTATAAGCAAAAACAGACAAAAAACAGCAACAAAGGAAAACTGAAATGACAATTACTTGTAACAGTCAAAAACCTGTACGTCTTGAAAAAGAAACCAAGGAATGTGTCTTTTCTCCCCCTCACTGGAAATTTGTAATATAATTAAATATATGCCAGCAGATTCCGAAAAAAAAACACAACACTGAGGCTTTGAAGCTGAGTATAAAACAAATGTTTTCAGAAAATAACGTTCCTTTTCTCAGAAACTGTGAGAAACTTCTATGTGAAAATAGCGCTTTGTTCAGAAGTGCTGTCTTTTGCACTAACAATTCAGCCATCCACTACATTTTCTTAAGCCTCGCTCTCAGACTGTTATCATGCTGCAAAAAGGACTTTAGTGGTAAATATAGAAACGATCTCATCGACAAACAAAAATGCTACAGATAGGCTCCAAGCGGACTGCTCAACTACTTCCATTGAAAAGGCCGAACCTTTAGAGTTAACCAAGCCTAGGAAAGGCTTGCTCAGCTTGGGATGGAGCAGGAGCAAGGTGGCTTGAAACTGACCATAAACTTTCAAAACAGTCAGGGACAGCAGAATTACAAGTGAAAGGTTTTGCGAGAAAAAATTTGAGTTAAGATTCTCAATTTCTCCAAACTACGTTACACAATGCTTTATAAGGCTTGCATATTCGGGGTTTGACAATAATTTCACAGTGCTTCAGGGATTTGGCAATAATTTCACAGGCCACTGGGTTGCTGTAGGTGGTGCCAGGATGTCTAAACCATCCAATTCCATTATTAAATCGGGTACCATCCATATCATAATCAACTGTATCACTTCATTCCTGCCAAATGTTTGTCTAGTCTGTTCTGAAGACCTGCAAATACTGGAAGCACCAGTCTTACTGATCTCTCTGACCCAGTGGTTGACTGCTTTTGTTTTAATCTAGTTTTTCCTCATACTTACCCTGCCACTACTTCTATCACAGACATGGAAAAAAAAAAGATTAGTTTCTTTCTCTTTGTGGCAGCCTTTTATGTAGCCAAAGATTGGCATGTTCACGTGTCCCTGCATTTGTTCATCACCCTGTACGTGTACACATGATATTTCTGTTCAAATGCAATACTGCACACTCTTGCCTCTGAAGCATTGCGCTTTTCTCAGACCTACTACCTCTTCAATTTGTCAAGATCAATTTTAATCCTAACCTTCTTTTTCAGCATGCTTGAAATTCTCCCTCGCTTGCTATTCGCTTCAAGTTTAACAAGCGTGCTCTTTCTCACCATCACACTTCTCACTGAAAACACCCAATACTGGACCCAAAAGAGACTATTCCAGAATCTACTATGTACATTCCTTCAGCTGTGAAACACTGTCTCACTACACCTTACCACCAACCTTATTTCAGCTGTCATACTTTTCTAATATGATTATGAAAACGCCACGTAAAACTGTACCAGAAACAATACAGCAAAGTCTAGACATACATATAACTAGTACTCCTCTACTAGCCATGCCTGTTACCTTGTCCTAATGGAAATCACACTGATTTGACAATTTAGGATTAACACAAGCTCGTTGCCATTTACTGCAGTGTTTTTGGCATGGCACTTCGCATGGTTTGTTCATAGCTTGCCAGGACATATATTTATTTATTTAGCTGAGAACCAACATTAAGTTGATGGCTGTGTAACTCTTTCCCATTTGAAAAGAACGGCATCAGATTTTTCTAGTTGACTCCACTTGACCTCCACAAGTTTTTACAGATAACCACTAACTGCTCCTGGCTTTTCAACACTTCTCTAACCTGTGTGACACTTTTAAAGCCACTTGTGTTTTTTCTAAAGACATCTTTAAAATCACTTTTACGGATTTGAACCATCTATCTTAACACATTCCTTCCCTATTGAAAGTTGAGGTCCTGCTCCCCTGACACCTTTCTCCCTTTTTTTCCTGTATCTACATACTCCCTCAATGGCTTGTGCATCCTCCCTCAATGGCTTAATGATCTGTGCATGTGGAAATCCTCATTTTGATACATGTGATACACTCCTTTGCTTTATTTCATACAATCTACTTATGCTAAATTTTAACTGTGTAAGTAGCACCGTTAGAAGAATAAAGACTTCATGACATTGTCATTCTGTCCCTCTACTACAACTGTACAGAAAAACTCTGTGAAAGGTATCCAGAGGTTCCTGAAGACAGGCTGCACAAACAGCTCTTTAAAACCTTCACAGGTCTTCTTGTATCTACCTTCAGACAACTGTTCTTCTCTTCACTCAGAATTATAACTACTGATGCTGCTCATATATCACTTGCGACTAAAGTACGCTAAAACCTACGTACACAGAGAAATATGTTGGCTATATAGAGACAGTACAGTTTTAAGGCATCTGATATAGATCAAGTAGAATGGCGTGAATATCTCTCTTTCTCATTTCAGTTTAGCCTCTAGCGGGAGAAAGTCATTACCAGTCGGGAAATGTTGGCAGAGTGCTAGCAGAGGACTTGCTACTGACTGGAATAACATGGAGACAGAAAGTATTTCATTAAGTGATGCAAGAAGGTATTTTAAGGAAAACAAGGTGATCCTTTTGGAACTATATATGAACACTGCATTTATTCTTTCCCACATTAAAGACCATTTCCCCAAAGTATAACAGCAGTACAATCATCTCTGGCTTATAAAATTAAAATTTGTTATCTGACTTCTCTAACTACATTTCAGCTGGTTTTATTCATAAAGGACAGTGTTGTACTGTAGCAGTAACCAGAATAAGTTTAAGATTTGCTCTGACACAGCAGAAGAAAACAGTTACAGTGCAGGCAGAATATAATATTAATTCATAGTTGAGAGATAACATGAGAGGAAGAAGAAAACAGCTAAATAAGCAAAAAACATATACATACACAATATAAAATTCAAAAGACATTTTTAGCAACATACTCTATTCTTTCAGTTGACTATCTGTGTCTCCCAATATAGTGTCTACCTATTCCTACTGTAATTAACTCACTAAAAAAATCAATAAAAATTATTTTATTTTTCTAATTTCTAGCATTTTCTAATTTCTAGCAGATACATAACGTTCTACTGCCTAAAGTCTTTCAAACAGATCTTTCACCTTGCCCAGTCCTTACCTTATCACTTTCTGATGCTCCTGTCTCATTTTTCTCCTTACGACGTTTACGTGAGCGCAACCCTTCTCCCGAATCATTGGACTTCTGTGTCATTACCAATGCATGCTTCTGCTACAATAAAATGTAACAATGAATTATATTTCACTTGTTAACTATAAAGGAAGAAGGTACCTGGAAGAAGAAACCTTACCTGTAAATCATTTAACTGAGCTTGCATGCTTCTTGCTCGATCATCTAACTTCTTGTTCTGTTCGTTCGCGTCACTTAACTGAAAGAATCAAAAACCATTCAAATAGCTGTAGATTCAAAACTCACTTTTTGACTTAACCATCACATTGAAATCATTTGATGTGATTGCTAAATGATTAAAAATTCAATTTTTTTCTTCTCAGCACGGACAGTGATAGAAACAAAATCACTGTCCACTTCCTCAACAAATCACGGGATGGCCGAGGTGGGAAGGGACCTCTGGAGACCATCTGGTCCAACCATCTTGTTTAAACAGGGCCACCCAGAGCAGGCTGCCCAGGACCACGTCCAGGCAGCTTGTGAAGATCTTCAAGGACGGGGACTCCTCAACCTCTCCAGGCAACCTCTGCCTGGATAAATAAAATAGTCGTGGCTCTTTGTTGACTTGCGGCCCAACCTTTCCGCTTACAGGGGAAGAATAAGCACAATACCTCTTTAGGGATATAGGCACTACATATTTGATTACTTCTCATTAAGAAATGACACAAAAAATGGAGTGCATGTTTCAAGAATGGTCTAATGGCCTTGGAAATAAAGAGGGTGAAAGTTTTCTTCTCGCAAGAATGACACTGTCACTGACCATGCTCTGTGAGAAAAGAATACGAGGCAAACTATAACCTCCATTTAAATATAAGTAACGTACTCTATGGATACAACAAACATCCCGATCATCATGCAAGTCCTCTGTGAATACTTCAGTTTGCACAAAAGAGAAGGACAAAGATTTTACTGAGACTAGGAAGCAGATGATTTTCATCAGACTCAAGAGCATCAGAACTGCAATTCACTGAAGGAGCAATGGTCAAAAGAGTTTACGTAGCAATTTGCCTGTCAGCATTTAGGTCAGATTTAAGTCAAGTGAGAAGAAAACTTTAACTCTGTATTATTGTGAACCACTGTCTCAGCGTGTCCTTAAGAACAGAGAAAATATTCCTTTAATTAACACTTTCAAAAATAACTGAAGATACTGAGTAATCATGGAATTAGAAATACACATACTACTTTTTATTTAATAGAATCAGCAGAGCAATTCAGCACAGGGTGGCTTCCATTATAAAATACTTTCTCTCTATCCAATCTCAGTTTGCTTCAAAGGATATGGTTAGTCTTTCCTAAAATCACCTGTTGCTACAGGGTCAGAGGACTAACTCTAATTTCTTTAATACTGGAAAAGATCTGAGAGACTAAATTTCACGTGCTAGAAAATGAAGCAGAAAGTAATTACAACCATTCACACAATTCTTGTCTTACAGAAACAAAATCAGCAATTTTGCAAACAACTTGTTCAAACGTTTAAAATTGTTGACTGTAACTTCTAAAGCTACTAATAACAGGAAATAATTAATCTTGCCTGTTTTTTTAGGGAATCATTCTCATCCATCACAGACTTAAATGATGACTTCAGTTTACTATTTTCCTCAGCCACTCCTCTCAAGGTTTCTTTCATTCGGTTCATTTCTGCCATATATAGCTATAGAAATATCAAATGTTAAAGCATGATTAACAAGAGCGTATTTTAGAAATAATTCTCAACTAAGTTCCATTTTCCTGTTAAAATAACAGGACAAACTTCCAAAGATCAAATTTGTAATTCTGCATGGTCCAATCTGCACATACAACCAGTAGTGAAGAAAGCAACATCCACACCACGTATTAAGAAGAAATAGAAAGAAAATGGGAGCCACGGCGTACAGCCTATGGATCTTATTTTTTTCCAGAAAATACCTAGATCTTCTCAATTGTACATTCCTCAGTTAAGTCACATGTGGGAAAGAACTGTGAATGAAAACAAATGTCAAAGCTTTTGTTTACACTTAGCTTTTCTTCTTAGCATCCATTTTAACCACAAACATGCCCAATTCTCTCTTTCTTGAATCTTTCAAATATTCTAACCATTCACTGCTGATAGTTAAGACGCTTTAGTTCACCTGTACTTAAACACCTGTCCTGCAATGTCCAGGAATGTATCCAATACTTGTTACATTTCATTGAATTGGAAAAAAAAAAAAACCTTGTGAAACTCAACATAGTTATCTTTTAATATAATATTTTATAACATAATTTAATAATATAATTTAATACCAGGACATACCATTAAATTATAAGCAAAAACAGACAAAAAACAGCAACAAAGGAAAACTGAAATGACAATTACTTGTAACAGTCAAAAACCTGTACGTCTTGAAAAAGAAACCAAGGAATGTGTCTTTTCTCCCCCTCACTGGAAATTTGTAATATAATTAAATATATGCCAGCAGATTCTGAAAAAAAAACAACACTGAGGCTTTGAAGCTGAGTATAAAACAAATGTTTTCAGAAAATAACGTTCCTTTTCTCAGAAACTGTGAGAATCTTCTATGTGAAAATAGCGCCTTGTTCAGAAGTGCTGTCTTTTGCACTAACAATTCAGCCATCCACTACATTTTCTTAAGCCTTGCTCTCAGACTGTTATCATGCTGCAAAAAGGACTTTAGTGGTAAATATAGAAACGATCTCATCGACAAACAAAAATGCTACAGATAGGCTCCAAGCGGACTGCTCAACTACTTCCATTGAAAAGGCCGAACCTTTAGAGTTAACCAAACCTAGGAAAGGCTTGCTCAGCTTGGGATGGAGCAGGAGCAAGGTGACTTGAAACTGACCATAAACTTTCAAAACAGTCAGGGACAGCAGAATTACAAGTGAAAGGTTTTGCGAGAAAAAATTTGAATTAAGATTCTCAATTTCTCCAAACAACATTACACAATGCTTTATAAGGCTTGCATAACTATAACGGAAGAAGGTACCTGTAAGGAGAAACCTTACCTTTAAATTATCTAACTGCGCTTGCATGCTTCTTGCTCCACCATCTAACTTCTTGTTCTGTTCGTTCGCGTCACTTAACTGAAAGAATCAAAAACCATTCAAATAGCTGTAGATTCAAAACTCACTTTTTGACTTAACCATCACATTGAAATCATTTGATGTGATTGCTAAAAGTTCAATTTTTTTCTTCTCAGCATGGACAGTGATAGAAACAAAATCACTGTCCACTTCCTCAACAAATCACGGGACGGCCGAGGTGGGAAGGGACCTCTGGAGACCATCTGGTCCAACCATCTTGTTTAAACGGGGCCACCCAGAGCAGGCTGCCCAGGACCACGTCCAGGCAGCTTGTGAAGATCTTCAAGGACGGGGACTCCTCAACCTCTCCAGGCAACCTCTGCCTGGATAAATAAAATAGTCGTGGCTCTTTGTTGACTTGCGGCCCAACCTTTCCGCTTACAGGGGAAGAATAAGCACAATACCTCTTTAGGGATATAGGCACTACGTATTTGATTACTTCTCATAAAGAAATGACACAAAAAATGGAGTGCATGTTTCAAGAATGGTCTAATGGCCTTGGAAATAGAGAGGGTGAAAGTTTTCTTCTCGCAAGAATGACACTGTTACTGACCATGCTCTTTGAGAAAAGATTACGAGGCAAACTATAACCTCCATTTAAATATAAGTAACGTACTCTATGGATACAACAAACATCCCGATCATCATGTAAGTCCTCTGTGAATACTTCAGTTTGCACAAAAGAGAAGGACAAAGATTTTACTGAGACTAGGAAGCAGATGATTTTCATCAGACTCAAGAGCATCAGAACTGCAATTCACTGAAGGAGCAATGGTCAAAAGAGTTTACGTAGCAATTTGCCTGTCAGCATTTAGGTCAGATTTAAGTCAAGTGAGAAGAAAACTTTAACTCTGTATTATTGTGAACCACTGTCTCAGCGTGTCTTTAAGAACAGAGAAAATATTCCTTTAATTAACACTTTCAAAAATAACTGAAGATACTGAGTAATCATGGAATTAGAAATACACACGCTACTTTTTATTTAATAGAATCAGCAGAGCAATTCAGCACAGGGTGGCTTCCATTATAAAATACTTTCTCTCTATCCAATCTCAGTTTGCTTCAGAGGATATGGTTAGTCTTTCCTAAAATCACCTGTTGCTACAGGGTCAGAGGACTAACTCTAATTTCTTTAATACTGGAAAAGATCTGAGAGACTAAATTTCACGTGCTAGAAAATGAAGCAGAAAGTAATTACAACCATTCACACAATTCTTGTCTTACAGAAACAAAATCAGCAATTTTGCAAACAACTTGTTCAAACGTTTAAAATTGTTGACTGTAACTTCTAAAGCTACTAATAACAGGAAATAATTAATCTTGCCTGTTTTTTTAGGGAATCATTCTCCACCATCACAAAGGTAAATGATGACTTCAGTCTACTATTTTCCTGAGCCACTCCTCTCAAGGCGTCTCTCATTCGGTTCATTTCTGTCCTATAAAGCTATAGAAATATCAAATGTTAAAGCATGATTAACAAGAGTGTATTTTAGAAATAATTCTCAGCTAAGTTCCATTTTACTGTTAAAATAATAGGACAAACTTCCAATGATCAAATTTGTAATTCTGCATGGTCCAATCTGCACATACAACCAGTAGTGAAGAAAGCAACATCCACACCACGTATTAAGAAGAAATAGAAAGAAAATGGGAGCCACGGCTTACAGCCTATGGATCTTATTTTTTTCCAGAAAATACCTAGATCTTCTCAATTGTACATTCCTCAGTTAAGTCACATGTGGGAAAGAACTGTGAATGAAAACAAATGTCAAAGCTTTTGTTTACACTTAGCTTTTCTTCTTAGCATCCATTTTAACCACAAACATGCCCAATTCTCTCTTTCTTGAATCTTTCAAATATTCTAACCATTCACTGCTGATAGTTAAGACGCTTTAGTTCACCTGTACTTAAACACCTGTCCTGCAATGTCCAGGAATGTATCCAATACTTGTTACATTTCATTGAATTGGAAAAAAAAAAAAACCTTGTGAAACTCAACATAGTTATCTTTTAATATAATATTTTATAACATAATTTAATAATATAATTTAATACCAGGACATACCATTAAATTATAAGCAAAAACAGACAAAAAACAGCAACAAAGGAAAACTGAAATGACAATTACTTGTAACAGTCAAAAACCTGTACGTCTTGAAAAAGAAACCAAGGAATGTGTCTTTTCTCCCCCTCACTGGAAATTTGTAATATAATTAAATATATGCCAGCAGATTCTGAAAAAAAAACAACACTGAGGCTTTGAAGCTGAGTATAAAACAAATGTTTTCAGAAAATAACGTTCCTTTTCTCAGAAACTGTGAGAAACTTCTATGTGAAAATAGCGCTTTGTTCAGAAGTGCTGTCTTTTGCACTAACAATTCAGCCATCCACTACATTTTCTTAAGCCTCGCTCTCAGACTGTTATCATGCTGCAAAAAGGACTTTAGTGGTAAATATAGAAACGATCTCATCGACAAACAAAAATGCTACAGATAGGCTCCAAGCGGACTGCTCAACTACTTCCATTGAAAAGGCCGAACCTTTAGAGTTAACCAAGCCTAGGAAAGGCTTGCTCAGCTTGGGATGGAGCAGGAGCAAGGTGGCTTGAAACTGACCATAAACTTTCAAAACAGTCAGGGACAGCAGAATTACAAGTGAAAGGTTTTGCGAGAAAAAATTTGAATTAAGATTCTCAATTTCTCCAAACTACGTTACACAATGCTTTATAAGGCTTGCATATTCGGGGTTTGACAATAATTTCACAGTGCTTCAGGGATTTGGCAATAATTTCACAGGCCACTGGGTTGCTGTAGGTGGTGCCAGGATGTCTAAACCATCCAATTCCATTATTAAATCGGGTACCATCCATATCATAATCAACTGTATCACTTCATTCCTGCCAAATGTTTGTCTAGTCTGTTCTGAAGACCTGCAAAACTGGAAGCACCAGTCTTACTGACCTCTCTGACCCAGTGGTTGACTGCTTTTGTTTTAATCTAGTTTTTCCTCATACTTACCCTGCCACTACTTCTATCACAGACATGGAAAAAAAAAAGATTAGTTTCTTTCTCTTTGTGGCAGCCTTTTATGTAGCCAAAGATTGGCATGTTCACATGTCCCTGCATTTGTTCATCACCCTGTACGTGTACACATGATATTTCTGTTCAAATGCAATACTGCACACTCTTGCCTCTGAAGCATTGCGCTTTTCTCAGACCTACTACCTCTTCAATTTGTCAAGATCAATTTTAATCCTAACCTTCTTTTTCAGCATGCTTGAAATTCTCCCTCGCTTGCTATTCGCTTCAAGTTTAACAAGCGTGCTCTTTCTCACCATCAGACTTCTCACTGAAAACACCCAATACTGGACCCAAAAGAGACTATTCCAGAATCTACTATGTACATTCCTTCAGCTGTGAAACACTGTCTCACTACACCTTACCACCAACCTTATTTCAGCTGTCATACTTTTCTAATATGATTATGAAAACGCCACGTAAAACTGTACCAGAAACAATACAGCAAAGTCTAGACATACATATAACTAGTACTCCTCTACTAGCCATGCCTGTTACCTTGTCCTAATGGAAATCACACTGATTTGACAATTTAGGATTAACACAAGCTCGTTGCCATTTACTGCAGTGTTTTTGGCATGGCACTTCGCATGGTTTGTTCATAGCTTGCCAGGACATATATTTATTTATTTAGCTGAGAACCAACATTAAGTTGATGGCTGTGTAACTCTTTCCCATTTGAAAAGAACGGCATCAGATTTTTCTAGTTGACTCCACTTGACCTCCACAAGTTTTTACAGATAACCACTAACTGCTCCTGGCTTTTCAACACTTCTCTAACCTGTGTGACACTTTTAAAGCCACTTGTGTTTTTTCTAAAGACATCTTTAAAATCACTTTTATGGATTTGAACCATCTATCTTAACACATTCCTTCCCTATTGAAAGTTGAGGTCCTGCTCCCCTGACACCTTTCTCCCTTTTTTTCCTGTATCTACATACTCCCTCAATGGCTTGTGCATCCTCCCTCAATGGCTTAATGATCTGTGCATGTGGAAATCCTCATTTTGATACATGTGATACACTCCTTTGCTTTATTTCATACAATCTACTTATGCTAAATTTTAACTGTGTAAGTAGCACCGTTAGAAGAATAAAGACTTCATGACATTGTCATTCTGTCCCTCTACTACAACTGTACAGAAAAACTCTGTGAAAGGTATCCAGAGGTTCCTGAAGACAGGCTGCACAAACAGCTCTTTAAAACCTTCACAGGTCTTCTTGTATCTACCTTCAGACAACTGTTCTTCTCTTCACTCAGAATTATAACTACTGATGCTGCTCATATATCACTTGCGACTAAAGTACGCTAAAACCTACGTACACAGAGAAATATGTTGGCTATATAGAGACAGTACAGTTTTAAGGCATCTGATATAGATCAAGTAGAATGGCGTGAATATCTCTCTTTCTCATTTCAGTTTAGCCTCTAGCGGGAGAAAGTCATTACCAGTCGGGAAATGTTGGCAGAGTGCTAGCAGAGGACTTGCTACTGACTGGAATAACATGGAGACAGAAAGTATTTCATTAAGTGATGCAAGAAGGTATTTTAAGGAAAACAAGGTGATCCTTTTGGAACTATATATGAACACTGCATTTATTCTTTCCCACATTAAAGACCATTTCCCCAAAGTATAACAGCAGTACAATCATCTCTGGCTTATCAAATTAAAATTTGTTATCTGACTTCTCTAACTACATTTCAGCTGGTTTTATTCATAAAGGACAGTGTTGTACTGTAGCAGTAACCAGAATAAGTTTAAGATTTGCTCTGACACAGCAGAAGAAAACAGTTACAGTGCAGGCAGAATATAATTTTAATTCATAGTTGAGAGATAACATGAGAGGAAGAAGAAAACAGCTAAATAAGCAAAAAACATACATACACAATATAAAATTCAAAAGACATTTTTAGCAACATACTTTATTCTTTCAGTTGACTATCTGTTTCTCCCAATATAGTGTCTACCTATTCCTACTGTAATTAACTCACTAAAAAAAACAATAAAAATTTTATTTTTCTAATTTCTAGCATTTTCTAATTTCTAGCAGATACATAACGTTCTACTGCCTAAAGTCTTTCAAACAGATCTTTCACCTTGCCCAATCCTTACCTTAGCACTTTTTGATATTGCTGTCTGTTTTTCCTCGTTACGACGTTTACGTTGGGACACCACTCCTCCTGAATCATTGGACATCTGTGCCATTACCAATGCATGCTTCTGCTACAATAAAATGTAACAATGAATTATATTTCACTTGTTAACTATAAAGGAAGAAGGTACCTGGAAGAAGAAACCTTACCTGTAAATCATTTAACTGAGCTTGCATGCTTCTTGCATGATCTTCTAACTTCTTGTTGTATTCGTACATGCCTCTTAACTGAAAGAATCAAAAACCATTCAAATAGCTGTAGATTCAAAACTCACTTTTTGACTTAACCATCACATTGAAATCATTTGATGTGATTGCTAAATGATTAAAAGTTCAATTTTTTTCTTCTCAGCACGGACAGTGATAGAAACAAAATCACTGTCCACTTCCTCAACAAATCACGGGATGGCCGAGGTGGGAAGGGACCTCTGGAGACCATCTGGTCCAACCATCTTGTTTAAACGGGGCCACCCAGAGCAGGCTGCCCAGGACCACGTCCAGGCAGCTTGTGAAGATCTTCAAGGACGGGGACTCCTCAACCTCTCCAGGCAACCTCTGCCTGGATAAATAAAATAGTCGTGGCTCTTTGTTGACTTGCGGCCCAACCTTTCCGCTTACAGGGGAAGAATAAGCACAATACCTCTTTAGGGATATAGGCACTACGTATTTGATTACTTCTCATTAAGAAATGACACAAAAATGGAGTGCATGTTTCAAGAATGGTCTAATGGCCTTGGAAATAGAGAGGGTGAAAGTTTTCTTCTCGCAAGAATGACACTGTCACTGACCATGCTCTGTGAGAAAAGAATACGAGGCAAACTATAACCTCCATTTAAATATAAGTAACGTACTCTATGGATACAACAAACATCCCGATCATCATGTAAGTCCTCTGTGAATACTTCAGTTTGCACAAAAGAGAAGGACAAAGATTTTACTGAGACTAGGAAGCAGATGATTTTCATCAGACTCAAGAGCATCAGAACTGCAATTCACTGAAGGAGCAATGGTCAAAAGAGTTTACGTAGCAATTTGCCTGTCAGCATTTAGGTCAGATTTAAGTCAAGTGAGAAGAAAACTTTAACTCTGTATTATTGTGAACCACTGTCTCAGCGTGTCTTTAAGAACAGAGAAAATATTCCTTTAATTAACACTTTCAAAAATAACTGAAGATACTGAGTAATCATGGAATTAGACATACACACGCTACTTTTTATTTAATAGAATCAGCAGAGCAATTCAGCACAGGGTGGCTTCCATTATAAAATACTTTCTCTCTATCCAATCTCAGTTTGCTTCAGAGGATATGGTTAGTCTTTCCTAAAATCACCTGTTGCTACAGGGTCAGAGGACTAACTCTAATTTCTTTAATACTGGAAAAGATCTGAGAGACTAAATTTCACGTGCTAGAAAATGAAGCAGAAAGTAATTACAACCATTCACACAATTCTTGTCTTACAGAAACAAAATCAGCAATTTTGCAAACAACTTGTTCAAACGTTTAAAATTGTTGACTGTAACTTCTAAAGCTACTAATAACAGGAAATAATTAATCTTGCCTGATTTTTTAGGAAATCATTCTCCACCATCACACAGGTAAATGATGACTTCAGTCTACTATTTTCCTGAGCCACTCCTCTCAAGGCGTCTCTCATTCGGTTCATTTCTGTCCTATAAAGCTATAGAAATATCAAATGTTAAAGCATGATTAACAAGAGCGTATTTTAGAAATAATTCTCAGCTAAGTTCCATTTTACTGTTAAAATAATAGGACAAACTTCCAATGATCAAATTTGTAATTCTGCATGGTCCAATCTGCACATACAACCAGTAGTGAAGAAAGCAACATCCACACCACGTATTAAGAAGAAATAGAAAGAAAACGGGAGCCACGGCGTACAGCCTATGGATCTTATTTTTTTCCAGAAAATACCTAGATCTTCTCAATTGTACATTCCCCAGTTAAGTCACATGTGGGAAAGAACTGTGAATGAAAACAAATGTCAAAGCTTTTGTTTACACTTAGCTTTTCTTCTTAGCATCCATTTTAACCACAAACATGCCCAATTCTCTCTTTCTTGAATCTTTCAAATATTCTAACCATTCACTGCTGATAGTTAAGACGCTTTAGTTCACCTGTACTTAAACACCTGTCCTGCAATGTCCAGGAATGTATCCAATACTTGTTACATTTCATTGAATTGGAAAAAAAAAACCCTTGTGAAACTCAACATAGTTATCTTTTAATATAATATTTTATATTATAATAATATAATTTAATACCAGGACATACCATTAAATTATAAGCAAAAACAGACAAAAAACAGCAACAAAGGAAAACTGAAATGACAATTACTTGTAACAGTCAAAAACCTGTGCGTCTTGAAAAAGAAACCAAGGAATGTGTCTTTTCTCCCCCTCACTGGAAATTTATAATATAATTAAATATATGCCAGCAGATTCTGAAAAAAAGCAACACTGAGGCTTTGAAGCTGAGTATAAAACAAATGTTTTCAGAAAATAACGTTCCTTTTCTCAGAAACTGTGAGAAACTTCTATGTGAAAATAGCGCTTTGTTCAGAAGTGCTGTCTTTTGCACTAACAATTCAGCCATCCACTACATTTTCTTAAGCCTCGCTCTCAGACTGTTATCATGCTGCAAAAAGGACTTTAGTGGTAAATATAGAAACGATCTCATCGACAAACAAAAATGCTACAGATAGGCTCCAAGCGGACTGCTCAACTACTTCCATTGAAAAGGCCGAACCTTTAGAGTTAACCAAGCCTAGGAAAGGCTTGCTCAGCTTGGGATGGAGCAGGAGCAAGGTGGCTTGAAACTGACCATAAACTTTCAAAACAGTCAGGGACAGCAGAATTACAAGTGAAAGGTTTTGCGAGAAAAAATTTGAATTAAGATTCTCAATTTCTCCAAACTACGTTACACAATGCTTTATAAGGCTTGCATATTCGGGGTTTGACAATAATTTCACAGTGCTTCAGGGATTTGGCAATAATTTCACAGGCCACTGGGTTGCTGTAGGTGGTGCCAGGATGTCTAAACCTTCCAATTCCATTATTAAATCGGGTACCATCCATATCATAATCAACTGTATCACTTCATTCCTGCCAAATGTTTGTCTAGTCTGTTCTGAAGACCTGCAAATACTGGAAGCACCAGTCTTACTGATCTCTCTGACCCAGTGGTTGACTGCTTTTGTTTTAATCTAGTTTTTCCTCATACTTACCCTGCCACTACTTCTATCACAGACATGGAAAAAAAAAAGATTACTTTCTTTCTCTTTGTGGCAGCCTTTTATGTAGCCAAAGATTGGCATGTTCACGTGTCCCTGCATTTGTTCATCACCCTGCATGTGTACAGATGATATTTCTGTTCAAATGCAATACTGCACACTCTTGCCTCTGAAGCATTGCGCTTTTCTCAGACCTACTACCTCTTCAATTTGTCAAGATCAATTTTAATCCTAACCTTCTTTTTCAGCATGCTTGAAATTCTCCCTCGCTTGCTATTCGCTTCAAGTTTAACAAGCGTGCTCTTTCTCACCATCACACTTCTCATTGAAAACACCCAATACTGGACCCAAAAGAGACTATTCCAGAATCTACTATGTACATTCCTTCAGCTGTGAAACACTGTCTCACTACACCTTACCACCAACCTTATTTCAGCTGTCATACTTTTCTAATATGATTATGAAAACGCCACGTAAAACTGTACCAGAAACAATACAGCAAAGTCTAGACATACATATAACTAGTACTCCTCTACTAGCCATGCCTGTTACCTTGTCCTAATGGAAATCACACTGATTTGACAATTTAGGATTAACACAAGCTCGTTGCCATTTACTGCAGTGTTTTTGGCATGGCACTTCGCATGGTTTGTTCATAGCTTGCCAGGACATATATTTATTTATTTAGCTGAGAACCAACATTAAGTTGATGGCTGTGTAACTCTTTCCCATTTGAAAAGAACGGCATCAGATTTTTCTAGTTGACTCCACTTGACCTCCACAAGTTTTTACAGATAACCACTAACTGCTCCTGGCTTTTCAACACTTCTCTAACCTGTGTGACACTTTTAAAGCCACTTGTGTTTTTTCTAAAGACATCTTTAAAATCACTTTTATGGATTTGAACCATCTATCTTAACACATTCCTTCCCTATTGAAAGTTGAGGTCCTGCTCCCCTGACACCTTTCTCCCTTTTTTTCCTGTATCTACATACTCCCTCAATGGCTTGTGCATCCTCCCTCAATGGCTTAATGATCTGTGCATGTGGAAATCCTCATTTTGATACATGTGATACACTCCTTTGCTTTATTTCATACAATCTACTTATGCTAAATTTTAACTGTGTAAGTAGCACCGTTAGAAGAATAAAGACTTCATGACATTGTCATTCTGTCCCTCTACTACAACTGTACAGAAAAACTCTGTGAAAGGTATCCAGAGGTTCCTGAAGACAGGCTGCACAAACAGCTCTTTAAAACCTTCACAGGTCTTCTTGTATCTACCTTCAGACAACTGTTCTTCTCTTCACTCAGAATTATAACTACTGATGCTGCTCATATATCACTTGCGACTAAAGTACGCTAAAACCTACGTACACAGAGAAATATGTTGGCTATATAGAGACAGTACAGTTTTAAGGCATCTGATATAGATCAAGTAGAATGGTGTGAATATCTCTCTTTCTCATTTCAGTTTAGCCTCTAGCGGGAGAAAGTCATTACCAGTCGGGAAATGTTGGCAGAGTGCTAGCAGAGGACTTGCTACTGACTGGAATAACATGGAGACAGAAAGTATTTCATTAAGTGATGCAAGAAGGTATTTTAAGGAAAACAAGGTGATCCTTTTGGAACTATATATGAACACTGCATTTATTCTTTCCCACATTAAAGACCATTTCCCCAAAGTATAACAGCAGTACAATCATCTCTGGCTTATCAAATTAAAATTTGTTATCTGACTTCTCTAACTACATTTCAGCTGGTTTTATTCATAAAAGACAGTGTTGTACTGTAGCAGTAACCAGAATAAGTTTAAGATTTGCTCTGACACAGCAGAAGAAAACAGTTACAGTGCAGGCAGAATATAATTTTAATTCATAGTTGAGAGATAACATGAGAGGAAGAAGAAAACAGCTAAATAAGCAAAAAACATATACATACACAATATAAAATTCAAAAGACATTTTTAGCAACATACTTTATTTTTTCAGTTGACTATCTGTGTCTCCCAATATAGTGTCTACCTATTCCTACTGTAATTAACTCACTAAAAAAAACAATAAAAATTTTATTTTTCTAATTTCTAGCATTTTCTAATTTCTAGCAGATACATAACGTTCTACTGCCTAAAGTCTTTCAAACAGATCTTTCACCTTGCCCAATTCTTACCTTAGCACTTTTTGATATTGCTGTCTCTTTTTCCTCGTTACCACGTTTACGTTGGTACACCACTCCTCCTGACACATTGGACATCTGTGCCATTACCAATGCATGCTTCTGCTACAATAAAATGTAACAATGAATTATATTTCACTTGTTAACTATAAAGGAAGAAGGTACCTGGAAGAAGAAACCTTACCTGTAAATCATTTAACTGAGCTTGCATGCTTCTTGCATGATCTTCTAACTTCTTGTTGTATTCGTACATGCCACTTAACTGAAAGAATCAAAAACCATTCAAATAGCTGTAGATTCAAAACTCACTTTTTGACTTAACCATCACATTGAAATCATTTGATGTGATTGCTAAAAGTTCAATTTTTTTCTTCTCAGCATGGACAGTGATAGAAACAAAATCACTGTCCACTTCCTCAACAAATCACGGGATGGCCGAGGTGGGAAGGGACCTCTGGAGACCATCTGGTCCAACCATCTTGTTTAAACGGGGCCACCCAGAGCAGGCTGCCCAGGACCACGTCCAGGCAGCTTGTGAAGATCTTCAAGGACGGGGACTCCTCAACCTCTCCAGGCAACCTCTGCCTGGATAAATAAAATAGTCGTGGCTCTTTGTTGACTTGCGGCCCAACCTTTCCGCTTACAGGGGAAGAATAAGCACAATACCTCTTTAGGGATATAGGCACTACGTATTTCATTACTTCTCATAAAGAAATGACACAAAAAATGGAGTGCATGTTTCAAGAATGGTCTAATGGCCTTGGAAATAGAGAGGGTGAAAGTTTTCTTCTCGCAAGAATGACACTGTCACAGACCATGCTCTGTGAGAAAAGAATACGAGGCAAACTATAACCTCCATTTAAATATAAGTAACGTACTCTATGGATACAACAAACATCCCGATCATCATGTAAGTCCTCTGTGAATACTTCAGTTTGCACAAAAGAGAAGGACAAAGATTTTACTGAGACTAGGAAGCAGATGATTTTCATCAGACTCAAGAGCATCAGAACTGCAATTCACTGAAGGAGCAATGGTCAAAAGAGTTTACGTAGCAATTTGCCTGTCAGCATTTAGGTCAGATTTAAGTCAAGTGAGAAGAAAACTTTAACTCTGTATTATTGTGAACCACTGTCTCAGCGTGTCTTTAAGAACAGAGAAAATATTCCTTTAATTAACACTTTCAAAAATAACTGAAGATACTAAGTAATCATGGAATTAGAAATACACATACTACTTTTTATTTAATAGAATCAGCAGAGCAATTCAGCACAGGGTAGCTTCCATTATAAAATACTTTCTCTCTATCCAATCTCAGTTTGCTTCAAAGGATATGGTTAGTCTTTCCTAAAATCACCTGTTGCTACAGGGTCAGGGGACTAACTCTAATTTCTTTAATACTGGAAAAGATCTGAGAGACTAAATTTCACGTGCTAGAAAATGAAGCAGAAAGTAATTACAACCATTCACACAATTCTTGTCTTACAGAAACAAAATCAGCAATTTTGCAAACAACTTGTTCAAACGTTTAAAATTGTTGACTGTAACTTCTAAAGCTACTAATAACAGGAAATAATTAATCTTGCCTGTTTTTTTAGGGAATCATTCTCATCCATCACAGACTTAAATGATGACTTCAGTTTACTATTTTCCTCAGCCACTCCTCTCAAGGTTTCTTTCATTCGGTTCATTTCGGTATCAGGTTGCTATAGAAATATCAAATGTTAAAGCATGATTAACAAGAGCGTATTTTAGAAATAATTCTCAACTAAGTTCCATTTTCCTGTTAAAATAACAGGACAAACTTCCAAAGATCAAATTTGTAATTCTGCATGGTCCAATCTGCACATACAACCAGTAGTGAAGAAAGCAACATCCACACCACGTATTAAGAAGAAATAGAAAGAAAATGGGAGCCACGGCGTACAGCCTATGGATCTTATTTTTTTCCAGAAAATACCTAGATCTTCTCAATTGTACATTCCTCAGTTAAGTCACATGTGGGAAAGAACTGTGAATGAAAACAAATGTCAAAGCTTTTGTTTACACTTAGCTTTTCTTCTTAGCATCCATTTTAACCACAAACATGCCCAATTCTCTCTTTCTTGAATCTTTCAAATATTCTAACCATTCACTGCTGATAGTTAAGACGCTTTAGTTCACCTGTACTTAAACACCTGTCCTGCAATGTCCAGGAATGTATCCAATACTTGTTACATTTCATTGAATTGGAAAAAAAAAAAACCTTGTGAAACTCAACATAGTTATCTTTTAATATAATATTTTATAACATAATTTAATAATATAATTTAATACCAGGACATACCATTAAATTATAAGCAAACAAAACAGCAACAAAGGAAAACTGAAATGACAATTACTTGTAACAGTCAAAAACCTGTACGTCTTGAAAAAGAAACCAAGGAATGTGTCTTTTCTCCCCCTCACTGGAAATTTGTAATATAATTAAATATATGCCAGCAGATTCTGAAAAAAAACAACACTGAGGCTTTGAAGTTGAGTATAAAACAAATGTTTTCAGAAAATAACGTTCCTTTTCTCAGAAACTGTGAGAAACTTCTATGTGAAAATAGCGCCTTGTTCAGAAGTGCTGTCTTTTGCACTAACAATTCAGCCATCCACTACATTTTCTTAAGCCTCGCTCTCAGACTGTTATCATGCTGCAAAAAGGACTTTAGTGGTAAATATAGAAACGATCTCATCGACAAACAAAAATGCTACAGATAGGCTCCAAGCGGACTGCTCAACTACTTCCATTGAAAAGGCCGAACCTTTAGAGTTAACCAAGCCTAGGAAAGGCTTGCTCAGCTTGGGATGGAGCAGGAGCAAGGTGGCTTGAAACTGACCATAAACTTTCAAAACAGTCAGGGACAGCAGAATTACAAGTGAAAGGTTTTGCGAGAAAAAATTTGAGTTAAGATTCTCAATTTCTCCAAACTACGTTACACAATGCTTTATAAGGCTTGCATATTCGGGGTTTGACAATAATTTCACAGTGCTTCAGGGATTTGGCAATAATTTCACAGGCCACTGGGTTGCTGTAGGTGGTGCCAGGATGTCTAAACCATCCAATTCCATTATTAAATCGGGTACCATCCATATCATAATCAACTGTATCACTTCATTCCTGCCAAATGTTTGTCTAGTCTGTTCTGAAGACCTGCAAATACTGGAAGCACCAGTCTTACTGACCTCTCTGACCCAGTGGTTGACTGCTTTTGTTTTAATCTAGTTTTTCCTCATACTTACCCTGCCACTACTTCTATCACAGACATGGAAAAAAAAAAGATTACTTTCTTTCTCTTTGTGGCAGCCTTTTATGTAGCCAAAGATTGGCATGTTCACGTGTCCCTGCATTTGTTCATCACCCTGCATGTGTACAGATGATATTTCTGTTCAAATGCAATACTGCACACTCTTGCCTCTGAAGCATTGCGCTTTTCTCAGACCTACTACCTCTTCAATTTGTCAAGATCAATTTTAATCCTAACCTTCTTTTTCAGCATGCTTGAAATTCTCCCTCGCTTGCTATTCGCTTCAAGTTTAACAAGCGTGCTCTTTCTCACCATCACACTTCTCACTGAAAACACCCAATACTGGACCCAAAAGAGACTATTCCAGAATCTACTATGTACATTCCTTCAGCTGTGAAACACTGTCTCACTACACCTTACCACCAACCTTATTTCAGCTGTCATACTTTTCTAATATGATTATGAAAACGCCACGTAAAACTGTACCAGAAACAATACAGCAAAGTCTAGACATACATATAACTAGTACTCCTCTACTAGCCATGCCTGTTACCTTGTCCTAATGGAAATCACACTGATTTGACAATTTAGGATTAACACAAGCTCGTTGCCATTTACTGCAGTGTTTTTGGCATGGCACTTCGCATGGTTTGTTCATAGCTTGCCAGGACATATATTTATTTATTTAGCTGAGAACCAACATTAAGTTGATGGCTGTGTAACTCTTTCCCATTTGAAAAGAACGGCATCAGATTTTTCTAGTTGACTCCACTTGACCTCCACAAGTTTTTACAGATAACCACTAACTGCTCCTGGCTTTTCAACACTTCTCTAACCTGTGTGACACTTTTAAAGCCACTTGTGTTTTTTCTAAAGACATCTTTAAAATCACTTTTATGGATTTGAACCATCTATCTTAACACATTCCTTCCCTATTGAAAGTTGAGGTCCTGCTCCCCTGACACCTTTCTCCCTTTTTTTCCTGTATCTACATACTCCCTCAATGGCTTGTGCATCCTCCCTCAATGGCTTAATGATCTGTGCATGTGGAAATCCTCATTTTGATACATGTGATACACTCCTTTGCTTTATTTCATACAATCTACTTATGCTAAATTTTAACTGTGTAAGTAGCACCGTTAGAAGAATAAAGACTTCATGACATTGTCATTCTGTCCCTCTACTACAACTGTACAGAAAAACTCTGTGAAAGGTATCCAGAGGTTCCTGAAGACAGGCTGCACAAACAGCTCTTTAAAACCTTCACAGGTCTTCTTGTATCTACCTTCAGACAACTGTTCTTCTCTTCACTCAGAATTATAACTACTGATGCTGCTCATATATCACTTGCGACTAAAGTACGCTAAAACCTACGTACACAGAGAAATATGTTGGCTATATAGAGACAGTACAGTTTTAAGGCATCTGATATAGATCAAGTAGAATGGTGTGAATATCTCTCTCTCTCATTTCAGTTTAGCCTCTAGCGGGAGAAAGTCATTACCAGTCGGGAAATGTTGGCAGAGTGCTAGCAGAGGACTTGCTACTGACTGGAATAACATGGAGACAGAAAGTATTTCATTAAGTGATGCAAGAAGGTATTTTAAGGAAAACAAGGTGATCCTTTTGGAACTATATATGAACACTGCATTTATTCTTTCCCACATTAAAGACCATTTCCCCAAAGTATAACAGCAGTACAATCATCTCTGGCTTATCAAATTAAAATTTGTTATCTGACTTCTCTAACTACATTTCAGCTGGTTTTATTCATAAAGGACAGTGTTGTACTGTAGCAGTAACCAGAATAAGTTTAAGATTTGCTCTGACACAGCGGAAGAAAACAGTTACAGTGCAGGCAGAATATAATTTTAATTCATAGTTGAGAGATAACATGAGAGGAAGAAGAAAACAGCTAAATAAGCAAAAAACATATACATACACAATATAAAATTCAAAAGACATTTTTAGCAACATACTTTATTCTTTCAGTTGACTGTTTCTCCCAATATAGTGTCTACCTATTCCTACTGTAATTAACTCACTAAAAAAAATCAATAAAAATTATTTTATTTTTCTAATTTCTAGCATTTTCTAATTTCTAGCAGATACATAACGTTCTACTGCCTAAAGTCTTTCAAACAGATCTTTCACCTTGCCCAGTCCTTACCTTATCACTTTTTGATGCTCCTGTCTCATTTTTCTCCATACCACGTTTACGTGAGCGCACCACTTGTCCTGAATCATTAGACTTCTGTGTCATTACCAATGCATGCTTCTGCTACAATAAAACGTAACAATGAATTATATTTCACTTGTTAACTATAAAGGAAGAAGGTACCTGGAAGAAGAAACCTTACCTTTGAATCATTTAACTGAGCTTGCATGCTTCTTGCTCGATCTTCTAACTTCTTGTTCTGTTCTTTCGCGTCACTTAACTGAAAGAATCAAAAACCATTCAAATAGCTGTAGATTCAAAACTCACTTTTTGACTTAACCATCACACTGAAATCATTTGATGTGATTGCTAAAAGTTCAATTTTTTTCTTCTCAGCATGGACAGTGATAGAAACAAAATCACTGTCCACTTCCTCAACAAATCACGGGATGGCCGAGGTGGGAAGGGACCTCTGGAGACCATCTGGTCCAACCATCTTGTTTAAACAGGGCCACCCAGAGCAGGCTGCCCAGGACCACGTCCAGGCAGCTTGTGAAGATCTTCAAGGACGGGGACTCCTCAACCTCTCCAGGCAACCTCTGCCTGGATAAATAAAATAGTCGTGGCTCTTTGTTGACTTGCGGCCCAACCTTTCCGCTTACAGGGGAAGAATAAGCACAATACCTCTTTAGGGATATAGGCACTACATATTTGATTACTTCTCATAAAGAAATGACACAAAAAATGGAGTGCATGTTTCAAGAATGGTCTAATGGCCTTGGAAATAGAGAGGGTGAAAGTTTTCTTCTCGAAAGAATGACACTGTTACTGACCATGCTCTGTGAGAAAAGAATACGAGGCAAACTATAACCTCCATTTAAATATAAGTAACGTACTCTATGGATACAACAAACATCCCGATCATCATGTAAGTCCTCTGTGAATACTTCAGTTTGCACAAAAGAGGAGGACAAAGATTTTACTGAGACTAGGAAGCAGATGATTTTCATCAGACTCAAGAGCATCAGAACTGCAATTCACTGAAGGAGCAATGGTCAAAAGAGTTTACGTAGCAATTTGCCTGTCAGCATTTAGGTCAGATTTAAGTCAAGTGAGAAGAAAACTTTAACTCTGTATTATTGTGAACCACTGTCTCAGCGTGTCTTTAAGAACAGAGAAAATATTCCTTTAATTAACACTTTCAAAAATAACTGAAGATACTGAGTAATCATGGAATTAGAAATACACATACTACTTTTTATTTAATAGAATCAGCAGAGCAATTCAGCACAGGGTGGCTTCCATTATAAAATACTTTCTCTCTATCCAATCTCAGTTTGCTTCAGAGGATATGGTTAGTCTTTCCTAAAATCACCCGTTGCTACAGGGTCAGAGGACTAACTCTAATTTCTTTAATACTGGAAAAAATCTGAGAGACTAAATTTCACGTGCTAGAAAATGAAGCAGAAAGTAATTACAACCATTCACACAATTCTTGTCTTACAGAAACAAAATCAGCAATTTTGCAAACAACTTGTTCAAACGTTTAAAATTGTTGACTGTAACTTCTAAAGCTACTAATAACAGGAAATAATTAATCTTGCCTGTTTTTTTAGGGAATCATTCTCATCCATCACAGACTTAAATGATGACTTCAGTTTACTATTTTCCTCAGCCACTCCTCTCAAGGTTTCTTTCATTCGGTTCATTTCGGTATCAGGTTGCTATAGAAATATCAAATGTTAAAGCATGATTAACAAGAGCTTTTAGAAATAATCTTTTAGAAATAATTCTCAACTAAGTTCCATTTTCCTGTTAAAATAACAGGACAAACTTCCAAAGATCAAATTTGTAATTCTGCATGGTCCAATCTGCACATACAACCAGTAGTGAAGAAAGCAACATCCACACCACGTAGTAAGAAGAAATAGAAAGAAAATGGGAGCCACGGCATACAGCCTATGGATCTTATTTTTTTTCCAGAAAATACCTAGATCTTCTCAATTGTACATTCCTCAGTTAAGTCACATGTGGGAAAGAACTGTGAATGAAAACAAATGTCAAAGCTTTTGTTTACACTTAGCTTTTCTTCTTAGCATCCATTTTAACCACAAACATGCCCAATTCTCTCTTTCTTGAATCTTTCAAATATTCTAACCATTCACTGATGATAGTTAAGACGCTTTAGTTCACCTGTACTTAAACACCTGTCCTGCAATGTCCAGGAATGTATCCAATACTTGTTACATTTCATTGAATTGGAAAAAAAAAAAAAACCTTGTGAAACTCAACATAGTTATCTTTTAATATAATATTTTATAACATAATTTAATAATATAATTTAATACCAGGACATACCATTAAATTATAAGCAAAAACAGACAAAAAACAGCAACAAAGGAAAACTGAAATGACAATTACTTGTAACAGTCAAAAACCTGTGCGTCTTGAAAAAGAAACCAAGGAATGTGTCTTTTCTCCCCCTCACTGGAAATTTGTAATATAATTAAATATATGCCAGCAGATTCTGAAAAAAAAAACCAACACTGAGGCTTTGAAGTTGAGTATAAAACAAATGTTTTCAGAAAATAACGTTCCTTTTCTCAGAAACTGTGAGAATCTTCTATGTGAAAATAGCGCCTTGTTCAGAAGTGCTGTCTTTTGCACTAACAATTCAGCCATCCACTACATTTTCTTAAGCCTCGCTCTCAGACTGTTATCATGCTGCAAAAAGGACTTTAGTGGTAAATATAGAAACGATCTCATCGACAAACAAAAATGCTACAGATAGGCTCCAAGCGGACTGCTCAACTACTTCCATTGAAAAGGCCGAACCTTTAGAGTTAACCAAGCCTAGGAAAGGCTTGCTCAGCTTGGGATGGAGCAGGAGCAAGGTGGCTTGAAACTGACCATAAACTTTCAAAACAGTCAGGGACAGCAGAATTACAAGTGAAAGGTTTTGCGAGAAAAAATTTGAATTAAGATTCTCAATTTCTCCAAACTACGTTACACAATGCTTTATAAGGCTTGCATATTCGGGGTTTGACAATAATTTCACAGTGCTTCAGGGATTTGGCAATAATTTCACAGGCCACTGGGTTGCTGTAGGTGGTGCCAGGATGTCTAAACCATCCAATTCCATTATTAAATCGGGTACCATCCATATCATAATCAACTGTATCACTTCATTCCTGCCAAATGTTTGTCTAGTCTGTTCTGAAGACCTGCAAATACTGGAAGCACCAGTCTTACTGACCTCTCTGACCCAGTGGTTGACTGCTTTTGTTTTAATCTAGTTTTTCCTCATACTTACCCTGCCACTACTTCTATCACAGACATGGAAAAAAAAAAGATTACTTTCTTTCTCTTTGTGGCAGCCTTTTATGTAGCCAAAGATTGGCATGTTCACGTGTCCCTGCATTTGTTCATCACCCTGCATGTGTACAGATGATATTTCTGTTCAAATGCAATACTGCACACTCTTGCCTCTGAAGCATTGCGCTTTTCTCAGACCTACTACCTCTTCAATTTGTCAAGATCAATTTTAATCCTAACCTTCTTTTTCAGCATGCTTGAAATTCTCCCTCGCTTGCTATTCGCTTCAAGTTTAACAAGCGTGCTCTTTCTCACCATCACACTTCTCACTGAAAACACCCAATACTGGACCCAAAAGAGACTATTCCAGAATCTACTATGTACATTCCTTCAGCTGTGAAACACTGTCTCACTACACCTTACCACCAACCTTATTTCAGCTGTCATACTTTTCTAATATGATTATGAAAACGCCACGTAAAACTGTACCAGAAACAATACAGCAAAGTCTAGACATACATATAACTAGTACTCCTCTACTAGCCATGCCTGTTACCTTGTCCTAATGGAAATCACACTGATTTGACAATTTAGGATTAACACAAGCTCGTTGCCATTTACTGCAGTGTTTTTGGCATGGCACTTCGCATGGTTTGTTCATAGCTTGCCAGGACATATATTTATTTATTTAGCTGAGAACCAACATTAAGTTGATGGCTGTGTAACTCTTTCCCATTTGAAAAGAA
This sequence comes from Anser cygnoides, assembly GCF_040182565.1. Classification (NCBI taxonomy): domain Eukaryota; kingdom Metazoa; phylum Chordata; class Aves; order Anseriformes; family Anatidae; genus Anser; species Anser cygnoides. Next base: position 146,688,516 of record NC_089873.1, on the reverse strand, counting down.
CGGCATCAGATTTTTCTAGTTGACTCCACTTGACCTCCACAAGTTTTTACAGATAACCACTAACTGCTCCTGGCTTTTCAACACTTCTCTAACCTGTGTGACACTTTTAAAGCCACTTGTGTTTTTTCTAAAGACATCTTTAAAATCACTTTTATGGATTTGAACCATCTATCTTAACACATTCCTTCCCTATTGAAAGTTGAGGTCCTGCTCCCCTGACACCTTTCTCCCTTTTTTTCCTGTATCTACATACTCCCTCAATGGCTTGTGCATCCTCCCTCAATGGCTTAATGATCTGTGCATGTGGAAATCCTCATTTTGATACATGTGATACACTCCTTTGCTTTATTTCATACAATCTACTTATGCTAAATTTTAACTGTGTAAGTAGCACCGTTAGAAGAATAAAGACTTCATGACATTGTCATTCTGTCCCTCTACTACAACTGTACAGAAAAACTCTGTGAAAGGTATCCAGAGGTTCCTGAAGACAGGCTGCACAAACAGCTCTTTAAAACCTTCACAGGTCTTCTTGTATCTACCTTCAGACAACTGTTCTTCTCTTCACTCAGAATTATAACTACTGATGCTGCTCATATATCACTTGCGACTAAAGTACGCTAAAACCTACGTACACAGAGAAATATGTTGGCTATATAGAGACAGTACAGTTTTAAGGCATCTGATATAGATCAAGTAGAATGGTGTGAATATCTCTCTCTCATTTCAGTTTAGCCTCTAGCGGGAGAAAGTCATTACCAGTCGGGAAATGTTGGCAGAGTACTAGCAGAGGACTTGCTACTGACTGGAATAACATGGAGACAGAAAGTATTTCATTAAGTGATGCAAGAAGGTATTTTAAGGAAAACAAGGTGATCCTTTTGGAACTATATATGAACACTGCATTTATTCTTTCCCACATTAAAGACCATTTCCCCAAAGTATAACAGCAGTACAATCATCTCTGGCTTATCAAATTAAAATTTGTTATCTGACTTCTCTAACTACATTTCAGCTGGTTTTATTCATAAAGGACAGTGTTGTACTGTAGCAGTAACCAGGATAAGTTTAAGATTTGCTCTGACACAGCAGAAGAAAACAGTTACAGTGCAGGCAGAATATAATTTTAATTCATAGTTGAGAGATAACATGAGAGGAAGAAGAAAACATAGCTAAATAAGCAAAAAACATGTACATACACAATATAAAATTCAAAAGACATTTTTAGCAACATACTTTATTCTTTCAGTTGACTGTTTCTCCCAATATAGTGTCTACCTATTCCTACTGTAATTAACTCACTAAAAAAAATCAATAAAAATTATTTTATTTTTCTAATTTCTAGCATTTTCTAATTTCTAGCAGATACATAACGTTCTACTGCCTAAAGTCTTTCAAACAGATCTTTCACCTTGCCCAGTCCTTACCTTATCACTTTTTGATGCTCCTGTCTCATTTTTCTCCATACCACGTTTACGTGAGCGCACCACTTGTCCTGAATCATTAGACTTCTGTGTCATTACCAATGCATGCTTCTGCTACAATAAAACGTAACAATGAATTATATTTCACTTGTTAACTATAAAGGAAGAAGGTACCTGGAAGAAGAAACCTTACCTTTGAATCATTTAACTGAGCTTGCATGCTTCTTGCTCGATCTTCTAACTTCTTGTTCTGTTCTTTCGCGTCACTTAACTGAAAGAATCAAAAACCATTCAAATAGCTGTAGATTCAAAACTCACTTTTTGACTTAACCATCACACTGAAATCATTTGATGTGATTGCTAAAAGTTCAATTTTTTTCTTCTCGCATGGACAGTGATAGAAACAAAATCACTGTCCACTTCCTCAACAAATCACGGGATGGCCGAGGTGGGAAGGGACCTCTGGAGACCATCTGGTCCAACCATCTTGTTTAAACAGGGCCACCCAGAGCAGGCTGCCCAGGACCACGTCCAGGCAGCTTGTGAAGATCTTCAAGGACGGGGACTCCTCAACCTCTCCAGGCAATCTCTGCCTGGATAAATAAAATAGTTGTGGCTCTTTGTTGACTTGCGGCCCAACCTTTCCGCTTACAGGGGAAGAATAAGCACAATACCTCTTTAGGGATATAGGCACTACGTATTTGATTACTTCTCATAAAGAAATGACACAAAAAATGGAGTGCATGTTTCAAGAATGGTCTAATGGCCTTGGAAATAGAGAGGGTGAAAGTTTTCTTCTCGAAAGAATGACACTGTTACTGACCATGCTCTGTGAGAAAAGAATACGAGGCAAACTATAACCTCCATTTAAATATAAGTAACGTACTCTATGGATACAACAAACATCCCGATCATCATGTAAGTCCTCTGTGAATACTTCAGTTTGCACAAAAGAGGAGGACAAAGATTTTACTGAGACTAGGAAGCAGATGATTTTCATCAGACTCAAGAGCATCAGAACTGCAATTCACTGAAGGAGCAATGGTCAAAAGAGTTTACGTAGCAATTTGCCTGTCAGCATTTAGGTCAGATTTAAGTCAAGTGAGAAGAAAACTTTAACTCTGTATTATTGTGAACCACTGTCTCAGCGTGTCTTTAAGAACAGAGAAAATATTCCTTTAATTAACACTTTCAAAAATAACTGAAGATACTGAGTAATCATGGAATTAGAAATACACATACTACTTTTTATTTAATAGAATCAGCAGAGCAATTCAGCACAGGGTGGCTTCCATTATAAAATACTTTCTCTCTATCCAATCTCAGTTTGCTTCAGAGGATATGGTTAGTCTTTCCTAAAATCACCTGTTGCTACAGGGTCAGGGGACTAACTCTAATTTCTTTAATACTGGAAAAGATCTGAGAGACTAAATTTCACGTGCTACAAAATGAAGCAGAAAGTAATTACAACCATTCACACAATTCTTGTCTTACAGAAACAAAATCAGCAATTTTGCAAACAACTTGTTCAAACGTTTAAAATTGTTGACTGTAACTTCTAAAGCTACTAATAACAGGAAATAATTAATCTTGCCTGTTTTTTTAGGGATTCATTCTCATCCATCACAGTGTTATACGATGACTTCAGTGTGCTATTTTCCTTACCCACTTCTATCACGGTTTCTCTCATTCGGTTCATTTCTGTCATATATAGCTATAGAAATATCAAAAGTTAAAGCATGATTAACAAGAGCGTATTTTAGAAATAATTCTCAACTAAGTTCCATTTTACTGTTAAAATAACAGGACAAACTTCCAAAGATCAAATTTGTAATTCTGCATGGTCCAATCTGCACATACAACCAGTAGTGAAGAAAGCAACATCCACACCACGTAGTAAGAAGAAATAGAAAGAAAATGGGAGCCACGGCGTACAGCCTATGGATCTTATTTTTTTTCCAGAAAATACCTAGATCTTCTCAATTGTACATTCCTCAGTTAAGTCACATGTGGGAAAGAACTGTGAATGAAAACAAATGTCAAAGCTTTTGTTTACACTTAGCTTTTCTTCTTAGCATCCATTTTAACCACAAACATGCCCAATTCTCTCTTTCTTGAATCTTTCAAATATTCTAACCATTCACTGATGATAGTTAAGACACTTTAGTTCACCTGTACTTAAACACCTTTCCTGCAATGTCCAGGAATGTATCCAATACTTGTTACATTTCATTGAATTGGAAAAAAAAAAAAAACCTTGTGAAACTCAACATAGTTATCTTTTAATATAATATTTTATAACATAATTTAATAATATAATTTAATACCAGGACATACCATTAAATTATAAGCAAAAACAGACAAAAAACAGCAACAAAGGAAAACTGAAATGACAATTACTTGTAACAGTCAAAAACCTGTGCGTCTTGAAAAAGAAACCAAGGAATGTGTCTTTTCTCCCCCTCACTGGAAATTTGTAATATAATTAAATATATGCCAGCAGATTCTGAAAAAAAACAACACTGAGGCTTTGAAGTTGAGTATAAAACAAATGTTTTCAGAAAATAACGTTCCTTTTCTCAGAAACTGTGAGAATCTTCTATGTGAAAATAGCGCCTTGTTCAGAAGTGCTGTCTTTTGCACTAACAATTCAGCCATCCACTACATTTTCTTAAGCCTTGCTCTCAGACTGTTATCATGCTGCAAAAAGGACTTTAGTGGTAAATATAGAAACGATCTCATCAACAAAGAAAAATGCTACAGATAGGCTCCAAGCGGAGTGCTCAACTACTTCCATTGAAAAGGCCGAACCTTTAGAGTTAACCAAGCCTAGGAAAGGCTTGCTCAGCTTGGGATGGAGCAGGAGCAAGGTGGCTTGAAACTGACCATAAACTTTCAAAACAGTCAGGGACAGCAGAATTACAAGTGAAAGGTTTTGCGAGAAAAAATTTGAATTAAGATTCTCAATTTCTCCAAACTACATTACACAATGCTTTATAAGGCTTGCATAACTATAACAGAAGAAGGTACCTGTAAGAAGAAACCTTACCTTTAAATTATCTAACTGAGCTTGCATGCTTTTTGCTCGATCATCTAACTTCTTGTTCTGTTCGTTCGCGTCACTTAACTGAAAGAATCAAAAACCATTCAAATAGCTGTAGATTCAAAACTCACTTTTTGACTTAACCATCACATTGAAATCATTTGATGTGATTGCTAAATGATTAAAAGTTCAATTTTTTTCTTCTCAGCATGGACAGTGATAGAAACAAAATCACTGTCCACTTCCTCAACAAATCACGGGATGGCCGAGGTGGGAAGGGACCTCTGGAGACCATCTGGTCCAACCATCTTGTTTAAACAGGGCCACCCAGAGCAGGCTGCCCAGGACCACGTCCAGGCAGCTTGTGAAGATCTTCAAGGACGGGGACTCCTCAACCTCTCCAGGCAACCTCTGCCTGGATAAATAAAATAGTCGTGGCTCTTTGTTGACTTGCGGCCCAACCTTTCCGCTTACAGGGGAAGAATAAGCACAATACCTCTTTAGGGATATAGGCACTACGTATTTGATTACTCCTCATAAAGAAATGACACAAAAAATGGAGTGCATGTTTCAAGAATGGTCTAATGGCCTTGGAAATAGAGAGGGTGAAAGTTTTCTTCTCGAAAGAATGACACTGTTACTGACCATGCTCTGTGAGAAAAGAATACGAGGCAAACTATAACCTCCATTTAAATATAAGTAACGTACTCTATGGATACAACAAACATCCCGATCATCATGTAAGTCCTCTGTGAATACTTCAGTTTGCACAAAAGAGAAGGACAAAGATTTTACTGAGACTAGGAAGCAGATGATTTTCATCAGACTCAAGAGCATCAGAACTGCAATTCACTGAAGGAGCAATGGTCAAAAGAGTTTACGTAGCAATTTGCCTGTCAGCATTTAGGTCAGATTTAAGTCAAGTGAGAAGAAAACTTTAACTCTGTATTATTGTGAACCACTGTCTCAGCGTGTCTTTAAGAACAGAGAAAATATTCCTTTAATTAACACTTTCAAAAATAACTGAAGATACTGAGTAATCATGGAATTAGAAATACACATACTACTTTTTATTTAATAGAATCAGCAGAGCAATTCAGCACAGGGTGGCTTTCATTATAAAATACTTTCTCTCTATCCAATCTCAGTTTGCTTCAAAGGATATGGTTAGTCTTTCCTAAAATCACCTGTTGCTACAGGGTCAGAGGACTAACTCTAATTTCTTTAATACTGGAAAAGATCTGAGAGACTAAATTTCACGTGCTAGAAAATGAAGCAGAAAGTAATTACAACCATTCACACAATTCTTGTCTTACAGAAACAAAATCAGCAATTTTGCAAACAACTTGTTCAAACGTTTAAAATTGTTGACTGTAACTTCTAAAGCTACTAATAACAGGAAATAATTAATCTTGCCTGTTTTTTTAGGGAATCATTCTCATCCATCACAGACTTAAATGATGACTTCAGTTTACTATTTTCCTCAGCCACTCCTCTCAAGGTTTCTTTCATTCGGTTCATTTCGGTACCAGGTTGCTATAGAAATATCAAATGTTAAAGCATGATTAACAAGAGCGTATTTTAGAAATAATTCTCAACTAAGTTCCATTTTCCTGTTAAAATAACAGGACAAACTTCCAAAGATCAAATTTGTAATTCTGCATGGTCCAATCTGCACATACAACCAGTAGTGAAGAAAGCAACATCCACACCACGTATTAAGAAGAAATAGAAAGAAAATGGGAGCCACGGCGTACAGCCTATGGATCTTATTTTTTTCCAGAAAATACCTAGATCTTCTCAATTGTACATTCCTCAGTTAAGTCACATGTGGGAAAGAACTGTGAATGAAAACAAATGTCAAAGCTTTTGTTTACACTTAGCTTTTCTTCTTAGCATCCATTTTAACCACAAACATGCCCAATTCTCTCTTTCTTGAATCTTTCAAATATTCTAACCATTCACTGATGATAGTTAAGACGCTTTAGTTCACCTGTACTTAAACACCTGTCCTGCAATGTCCAGGAATGTATCCAATACTTGTTACATTTCATTGAATTGGAAAAAAAAAACAAACCTTGTGAAACTCAACATAGTTATCTTTTAATATAATATTTTATAACATAATTTAATAATATAATTTAATACCAGGACATACCATTAAATTATAAGCAAAAACAGACAAAAAACAGCAACAAAGGAAAACTGAAATGACAATTACTTGTAACAGTCAAAAACCTGTGCGTCTTGAAAAAGAAACCAAGGAATGTGTCTTTTCTCCCCCTCACTGGAAATTTGTAATATAATTAAATATATGCCAGCAGATTCTGAAAAAAAAACAACACTGAGGCTTTGAAGCTGAGTATAAAACAAATGTTTTCAGAAAATAACGTTCCTTTTCTCAGAAACTGTGAGAATCTTCTATGTGAAAATAGCGCCTTGTTCAGAAGTGCTGTCTTTTGCACTAACAATTCAGCCATCCGCTACATTTTCTTAAGCCTCGCTCTCAGACTGTTATCATGCTGCAAAAAGGACTTTAGTGGTAAATATAGAAACGATCTCATCAACAAAGAAAAATGCTACAGATAGGCTCCAAGCGGACTGCTCAACTACTTCCATTGAAAAGGCCGAACCTTTAGAGTTAACCAAGCCTAGGAAAGGCTTGCTCAGCTTGGGATGGAGCAGGAGCAAGGTGGCTTGAAACTGACCATAAACTTTCAAAACAGTCAGGGACAGCAGAATTACAAGTGAAAGGTTTTGCGAGAAAAAATTTGAATCAAGATTCTCAATTTCTCCAAACTACATTACACAATGCTTTATAAGGCTTGCATAACTATAACAGAAGAAGGTACCTGTAAGAAGAAACCTTACCTTTAAATTATCTAACTGAGCTTGCATGCTTCTTGCTCCATCATCTAACTTCTTGTTCTGTTCGTTCGCGTCACTTAACTGAAAGAATCAAAAACCATTCAAATAGCTGTAGATTCAAAACTCACTTTTTGACTTAACCATCACACTGAAATCATTTGATGTGATTGCTAAATGATTAAAAGTTCAATTTTTTTCTTCTCAGCATGGACAGTGATAGAAACAAAATCACTGTCCACTTCCTCAACAAATCACGGGATGGCCGAGGTGGGAAGGGACCTCTGGAGACCATCTGGTCCAACCATCTTGTTTAAACAGGGCCACCCAGAGCAGGCTGCCCAGGACCACGTCCAGGCAGCTTGTGAAGATCTTCAAGGACGGGGACTCCTCAACCTCTCCAGGCAACCTCTGCCTGGATAAATAAAATAGTCGTGGCTCTTTGTTGACTTGCGGCCCAACCTTTCCGCTTACAGGGGAAGAATAAGCACAATACCTCTTTAGGGATATAGGCACTACGTATTTGATTACTTCTCATAAAGAAATGACACAAAAAATGGAGTGCATGTTTCAAGAATGGTCTAATGGCCTTGGAAATAGAGAGGGTGAAAGTTTTCTTCTCGAAAGAATGACACTGTTACTGACCATGCTCTGTGAGAAAAGAATACGAGGCAAACTATAACCTCCATTTAAATATAAGTAACGTACTCTATGGATACAACAAACATCCCGATCATCATGTAAGTCCTCTGTGAATACTTCAGTTTGCACAAAAGAGAAGGACAAAGATTTTACTGAGACTAGGAAGCAGATGATTTTCATCAGACTCAAGAGCATCAGAACTGCAATTCACTGAAGGAGCAATGGTCAAAAGAGTTTACGTAGCAATTTGCCTGTCAGCATTTAGGTCAGATTTAAGTCAAGTGAGAAGAAAACTTTAACTCTGTATTATTGTGAACCACTGTCTCAGCGTGTCTTTAAGAACAGAGAAAATATTCCTTTAATTAACACTTTCAAAAATAACTGAAGATACTGAGTAATCATGGAATTAGAAATACACATACTACTTTTTATTTAATAGAATCAGCAGAGCAATTCAGCACAGGGTGGCTTCCATTATAAAATACTTTCTCTCTATCCAATCTCAGTTTGCTTCAAAGGATATGGTTAGTCTTTCCTAAAATCACCTGTTGCTACAGGGTCAGGGGACTAACTCTAATTTCTTTAATACTGGAAAAGATCTGAGAGACTAAATTTCACGTGCTAGAAAATGAAGCAGAAAGTAATTACAACCATTCACACAATTCTTGTCTTACAGAAACAAAATCAGCAATTTTGCAAACAACTTGTTCAAACGTTTAAAATAGTTGACTGTAACTTCTAAAGCTACTAATAACAGGAAATAATTAATCTTGCCTGTTTTTTTAGGGAATCATTCTCATCCATCACAGAGTTAAATGATGACTTCAGTCTACTATTTTCCTCAGCCACTCCTCTCAAGGTTTCTTTCATTCGGTTCATTTCGGTATCATGTTGCTATAGAAATATCAAATGTTAAAGCATGATTAACAAGAGCGTATTTTAGAAATAATTCTCAACTAAGTTCCATTTTCCTGTTAAAATAATAGGACAAACTTCCAAAGATCAAATTTGTAATTCTGCATGGTCCAATCTGCACATACAACCAGTAGTGAAGAAAGCAACATCCACACCACGTAGTAAGAAGAAACAGAAAGAAAAATGGGAGCCATAGGGCTTGCATATTCGGGGTTTTGACGATAATTTCACAGTGCTTCAGGGATTTGGCAATAATTGCACAGGCCACTGGGTTGCTGTAGGTGGTGCCAGGATGTCTAAACCATCCAATTCCATTATTAAATCGGGTACCATCCATATCATAATCAACTGTATCACTTCATTCCTGCCAAATGTTTGTCTAGTCTGTTCTGAAGACCTGCAAATACTGGAAGCACCAGTCTTACTGACCTCTCTGACCCAGTGGTTGACTGCTTTTGTTTTAATCTAGTTTTTCCTCATACTTACCCTGCCACTACTTCTATCACAGACATGGAAAAAAAAAAGATTACTTTCTTTCTCTTTGTGGCAGCCTTTTATGTAGCCAAAGATTGGCATGTTCACGTGTCCCTGCATTTGTTCATCACCCTGCATGTGTACAGATGATATTTCTGTTCAAATGCAATACTGCACACTCTTGCCTCTGAAGCATTGCGCTTTTCTCAGACCTACCACCTCTTCAATTTGTCAAGATCAATTTTAATCCTAACCTTCTTTTTCAGCATGCTTGAAATTCTCCCTCGCTTGCTATTCGCTTCAAGTTTAACAAGCGTGCTCTTTCTCACCATCACACTTCTCACTGAAAACACCCAATACTGGACCCAAAAGAGACTATTCCAGAATCTACTATGTACATTCCTTCAGCTGTGAAACACTGTCTCACTACACCTTACCACCAACCTTATTTCAGCTGTCATACTTTTCTAATATGATTATGAAAACGCCACGTAAAACTGTACCAGAAACAATACAGCAAAGTCTAGACATACATATAACTAGTACTCCTCTACTAGCCATGCCTGTTACCTTGTCCTAATGGAAATCACACTGATTTGACAATTTAGGATTAACACAAGCTCGTTGCCATTTACTGCAGTGTTTTTGGCATGGCACTTCGCATGGTTTGTTCATAGCTTGCCAGGACATATATTTATTTATTTAGCTGAGAACCAACATTAAGTTGATGGCTGTGTAACTCTTTCCCATTTGAAAAGAACGGCATCAGATTTTTCTAGTTGACTCCACTTGACCTCCACAAGTTTTTACAGATAACCACTAACTGCTCCTGGCTTTTCAACACTTCTCTAACCTGTGTGACACTTTTAAAGCCACTTGTGTTTTTTCTAAAGACATCTTTAAAATCACTTTTACGGATTTGAACCATCTATCTTAACACATTCCTTCCCTATTGAAAGTTGAGGTCCTGCTCCCCTGACACCTTTCTCCCTTTTTTTCCTGTATCTACATACTCCCTCAATGGCTTGTGGGAAAGGTTCATATGCACACCTCAAAGGAATTTATATTCTGATCTTATGGTTTAGACGCAGAGTACATATATTAAAGCACTTCTCTTGGCAACCTTCAGAATAACAACCAAAACTTTTTACAAGAGCTACATTCAATAGCAAGTCCCTGCAAGAACGGTGTCAATAATTACCTCCTCTTACACCAAAATCATACCATTTCATTTCTTGCCACAGCCCCCACGTTCGGTTGAACTTCGAGTGTTTTTTTTTTCCAGAAATACTCTTTGCAATTTATTATGTCATAAAATCTCAATGTGTCTTAAAGCCTTCCCAAGAAAATCTACTTCAGAAAGAGCTGATGCAAATATAATCATTTAAGTTACATACAATTAGAGATTCATCACAATTTTTTTCTCTAATAAAGGTCATATAATTTTTGCAGATTTAGAAACAAATTATCTTAATTTCCAGATTTTAACAGGAAAATGTACCTACACATCCCACAATTAAATGCACCATTTTGAACTGGAAACCACACCAAACACCCTAACAACAGTTTGTTACTTTTTATTCTCCATCTTTCATTTTGGGGTTTCAAACGCTTTAAAGAAATAAGCATTATATCCAGCAAACACGTGATGACTTAAGAAAACTACAAGCAAGTTAAAATATATGGGGAGCAATAAGAATCATTACATAAGTTATTGTACCTTATTTATAATTCCAAATCTTGCCTGAACTTCTTTCTCAGCATGTTTTATTGCAGCCAAAGCTGCTTCACGTCTGTCAAGCAATGTTTCTCGCTGAACTAGAAAATATTCTCGTCTCTGAAGTTCCAGTGCATATTGCTCCTGTGCTGAACGCTCTCTCTATGCCAAGGAAAAAAAATGTTGAAACGGCTTCAAAACATATGAAATTATCGATTTATAGTGAACTAGAATTCTTTCCTCTGCAGATATGCTTAGGTTTTGTTTTTAATTGTAGTGTTACACAATAGCTGACTAATTATAAGTATCTTAATGGCCATCTACATTCAGCTTCCTCAAACGCTAACACAAACTACTTTGATTTGTGGCAGGACTGCTTGGCCTTCCAAAATACAAAATTCAACTCTGCATGGCTGTTCGAGCAATAGCTTAGACAACTAAAAGTAGGATTTTGCTTCCAAAACTTTTGGATAATGCTATTATCTGTAAGACAAAAAATAGTCCAGTGCCCTAAACACTAGATTACTATATTGTTTCTTCAGTTAGTGGGAAGCACCCCCAGGAAAGTGGTGAGAAAAAAGATACACACAATTGTTTTGATCTCGTATGGTACAAAAGACAGTCCCAGCAGGAAATCTAGCAAAAGCACAGAAGCTGTTACAGAATAAAACCAATGCAGGCTTGGGAACTCTTTAGTTAGTGGCCCAAGCCTGCTGGTGGATAAACTGTTGGGAGTCATCAGCAGCAGAAAAGGAAAGGCAGAAGGGATGGTCTTCACAGAAGGTCAAGAGGGCAAGCACTCTTGAATGCCCAGAGTGAAGAGAATAGTTTCAGGTGCTGTCAGGAGAAGCAGTGGTTGCAGGTGTTTCTCTCCATGCCCACACTGCATCACAAAACACAACTCTTGGAGTAATAGCACTGCATTCAAACTCCCTGAAGCAGAGCAAATATCTGATCTGATCTAACCCCTACCCAAGTCAGGGCATCATTATCAAATCAGTGAACTAATTTAGGGGAAGAGGTGGATGATGACAGTGATATAGTTAGTAATTTCTGAATTCTCTGTCAAAAGTCAGAATCTTTGTAACATTACTGAGCATTACAAAATGTCTGAGGCCATTACAGTTCCTACCTGGAACTCCTGATAGGTGACACACAATTCGTTATAAATTTGACTGATGTGAGGTAGTATTAGGTCTTGCCTATTGAATTCTTGAGCTTCAGTTCCACTCTCAGTCTTCCCTACCAAACCACCAGTAATATTCTGTTCACCATTTTCTTGTGCACTTTCAGCCAAAGAGGATGGTAAGGTGTTATCTACAGAGAGAGAAAGAACACACTTTACATTAAAAATATCGTCTTAAATAAATAAAGACTGCTGATCCAAAACAGTGAACATGTATTTTAAGCATTTACAGTGACCAGTATAGAGCAAGAAATATTGAAATGAAAAATCTCCTAAAGAATTAAGGAGAAATGCTCAAAGTTTTGTTCCATGACTTTTTTTTGACTCAATCTATGCACAGACTGAAACATGATGTAGCCAAAGTTTCCTTTTTGTTATGGCTTCAGGAAAGTGATTAACTGCTGACTAGACCCTGACCTAAGCCAATTAGGCCAGTCAATTGATTTAAGCTAACTGAATGGGACTTAAAAAACTACTGGACATGGCATGAGAAATTGCTAGACAAAGAATCACAAGATGGTTTGGGTTGGAAGGGACCTTAACCACCACCCAGTTCCAAACCCCCTGCCATGGGCAGGGACACCTCCCACCAGACCAGGTTGCTCAAAGCCCCACCCAGCCTGGCCTTAAACACTTCCGGGGATGGGGCACCCACAGCTTCTCTGAGAAACCTATGCCAGTGCCTCACCATCCTCTGAGTCAAGAATTTCTTCTGTATGTCTAATCTAAACCTACCCTCTTACAGTTTAAAGCCATTCCCCTAGATTTCACAAACAGTTAAATAACCAAAATTGTCAGATAACTGAAGGGAAGTATTGGGATCTTCTAGGGAATGAAATGTTGTAAGCCCAACTGCATACTGGTACCACATAAGGCAAAGATTACTTCGGTGATGATAGCAGAAATAGAAATTTGGGTACAAAAAAAATCAGAAACATCCAGACACAATCCTGGGCAACTGTGTCTAGGATGCTTGAGCAGTTTGGACAAGGTGACCTCTTGTTTGGACAAGATGACCTCTTGTTTGGACAAGATGACCTCTTGTTTGGACAAGATGACCTCTTGAGGTCCCTTTCAATCTCAACCTTTCTGTGATTCTGTGAAAACTCAGGGCAATGGGGAAAAAGTAGTTAAGGATAGGTTGTGGATGGCAGGCAACTGAGGAAGAGAAAAGGGCAGACAACCAGAAGCAGCATCAAGAAAAAGGAAAAAGGTTAACAGATAAGAAATGATGTAATCAGGGCTAAGGGGTGGTACACCACCACAAGAGACAGTCCTATGGTTTATGGCCCAAGAAAAATTACACTAATTAACATAATACGCAAAATTTACATATCTAAACTATATGCAGAAGTTTGGTGCACAAAGGTATTTTGTATGAAGCAGAAGTCCTGTTCAATATCTGTCTCAGAGGCTTAACTTACCGACTAAGTTGAAAGCCAAGTTTCCGGAGTATTTGGACGCCTGATACGCAAACAAGTCTGAAGCAGTGCCTAAACAAAGTGAGAAGATTTGGTTTTCTATCAAACAGGATGGGAAAGTCAAATGTTTTTCTAGTCCTTTAGGGAAAACATTTCTAATGTCATGTAGTCAACAAGAATAAACTGCAGAAGTCTCTACAATATTCTTCCCTTCCCGTATATTTAAAGTTTGCACATCACTTCTCAGAATGACAGTAATTATATTGAAAAAAAAAGACATCTCAAGCCTGCAATACATGAACATTGCCTGTGCTGGAATCTGGCTCTTCAGCTGACCGCACGTGCGCTATAGCCTCATCAGCTGATTCAGTTGGTTCTCCTTTAGTTGTAGGCACTATATCAGTAGAACTGGTGACGTCATTCTCCTGAGATTAATAAGGAGTAAAGCAATAAAAAAAAAATAAGCAAGAAGGAACCTAATATTCAAACCACTTTAAGTCAGGACAGTAAGGACAGTCATAATGAAGAACTCTCCCCCCCCCCCACAGTGCTATCAGTTTCTTTAACTACAACAGCAGTACTGAAGACGCCACGAAATAGGCACCATATTAAGTTCCCTGACTCCCACTCCGCTACAGCCCTTCTAATGCTTCAGAACTGCTCATTACTCCGTTCAACGGATATTTTCAGGAAACTCTGGACAAAAACAAGCTGTGCATCTATGCAACTATGCCTCCTAGAGACAACATAGGTGGCAACAAATTCTACTGAAATTAAGGTGGGTTCAATCTGGAAACAACTAGAAACCAGGGGCCCACACTAGATGAAATTAAAGATGGCCACCTCAATTCGCATTAAAAAAAAGTTGTAAACAGCTAGGGAAAAAAATTGTTATTGGAAGCTTTCTGACAGTTTTCTTAATTTCTTTCCTGACGCTTACCACACATTGGACACTAACTTTACAAGAGACCCAAGTACCTCTGAAGCAGTATGCTTCCACAAAGATACAATTTCTCTTTGAAATCTCTCTGAAATCAATTAATTCTTGCATACATGTTCAGAGGGACATTACTAGCCAAAGCTGTTTATATTAGGAAAACAGCTGCACCTCCTTTCTCTCCCCGAGAAACTTCAGATCTGAACCTCAGTTCCAGTGTCAAAGACTTGAGGCACAGTCAGAGGATTCAAATAACTTTTCCCCAATACATGTTTTATTCCCCACAAAGCGAAAAGTATCAGGTCTTACGAGTGTGAAAATACTTCTACAAATTCAATGACAAAAAGTTGTATAGAAATTTAGTTCATACTTCAGTGTTTTCAATTTTAATTTCTGTCTGAGAGTCTTCTGGATTATCACCCTTAGTATTACCACTAGCACCAGACACAGATGGAGAAGGAACCATCAGAGTTTCTCCTTTAGCCTTCTCCTCAGGAGCTGTTTTCTTTTCCTGAGCAGTAACACATTCTCCTTCAGTTTTCAAGTCAGTTTTGCCTGTGATGTCTCCTGCAAAGAATAAAAATTAATAGAAAAGAGCTGGTAAGGCAGCTGACTACTGAGGTAATTTTGGGCAACTATGTTATCAAATAACACCGTGATACACGGGACAACGTAAAGTACGACTTCAGGAACTTTTCAAATAGCATCATTATTGAAAGAGTGGAAGGGTAATTCCGCTCAGGGTGGCTAAAGAATTGTCATTTTGCAATACCTGGTTTTCTATTGCTATCAGAGTTTCCATGCAACGATGTGAAGTTCAATCTTGCAACTGCCACTACTGCTAGCTTCCTTCAACATTTACTTATATTTCTGATAGCCCAATATCTACCACCTCTTTCTAGCACATAGAACCACACATCCTCAAAAAACAGACCTCCTTTGTTACAGTATCTATCCAGATACCCACTTATGCAACACTAAAGTTAGAGGCACTTCCAAAATAACCATTAGCATGAAAGCAAGCAAATTCTGTCTTCTGCACTTGTATTATTACTCTTATTATTAGGGTTAGTTGGCTGTCTGTCTCCACTTCCATACCCACTTTCAAGGGAATTTAGCAAGTATTCTTCTAAGGCTAAAACTTTCCATAAGAGACACAGCTACACTGATTCACAGTCTGCTCCAGTCGTGGCAGCACTTTCAAACATTTGCAGTGAATTAATGGTAGCTGGTCATCTTCACGATGTTTAGACTTCCCTGAGTTAGCTGAACAACAGCTCACCCCTTCTCTCCACCCGCGGCCAGTTTTCAATACTTAAACTGACAAATGACATCTGATTTACAGACTTATAATACCTGTTAATGCAGCTAGCTACTTAAAAAAAAAACAAACCAGTTTTTTCATTTATATTATAGAATCATCTGGCAATCAATTGCATAAGCGTTTAATATTTCTTTTTAAAACGTATGTTATAATTGCATTAAGTATGTCTGGACCTCCTAAACATTCTAAAGGAACAAAACATATTAAAGGAAAGGTTAAACCTCTATGTTAAAAGTATATTTTAACTGATTATTATATTTCTAAACTGAACAGAAATGCATTTAATAGAAACTAATAAAATTGCGTGTTGTACTTTGCACAATATTTGAAACTCAGTATTTATTACCTGTTTCCACACACATACCTGTATTTTGAAATGCATCAGTTCCAGAACAATTAATGGTCTTGTCTTCTATTCCTAGACCTCTTCCACTTCCAGTGAATTCTGACTTTGAATAATCAAAACATTTGGATAAAGACATAGCTGTCTTTTCCAGTAAGCTGCCTATGTCATCTGCAGAATATATAAAATAACAATAATTATATTTTGCATTTGAGAAGCTGACATTGAGAAATCATCAAGGACTTATTAGAAATGCTTGTCACGTAGTCACGTATATTACAGGAATCAAAAAATGCTGAAATGATCTGACAAATGAATAAATTATTGTAATAGCTTAAACCGATGGAAGTATTATTTAGTTTTCAGACCAAATTTGTCTTTCTGAAGTTTCACAGCTTGCCTTCATATACTAATTTATCTGTAAGTGAAGTCTAATAATACACTGTTTTTCCCTGCTGTCCATATGCAGTAGCAACACGCATTTCCCAAGAAACCCAAAGACATTCTAAATTTTAGATACATATCTTTAAATTAAAGTCAAATGTATGCAATATGAGAAGGACTGCTACCAACTACTTCAAGCAAGACTTAAACACAGAAAGGCCGGGAGACATTTCTTCAAGCATTCTTTGTGTTCCTCATGCAGTAGTTAATATTCCCAAGCTGGCTCCCAAATATCAGAAATCCCCGTTCAAGAGTGTCTACTTATTTAAAATGAAAAAATAAAAGTACTTAAAATAAACTTAGGAATAATACAGTTTTAGTGCGCATTTATCTCGAAAAAGACATCCAAGCACCATTGTTTGGTATTACCATCGTATATTTTGGAGCCTTCACCTTGATATTTCTTTTGCGTTGGTCCTGAAAGGTTATCGTACAAGAAAGCACAAAGACATTTAGCATAACCAGGATTTTCAGTGACAATGTATGTCACGACTTGCTTATTTAGCAGCTAAAATGCCTTGTTACAGAACTCTTATTATAAATTGTACCACTGAAAATGGAAGTGTTTTTTTTTTTTTTCTGCAGCATATACATGTCAATGACAACCATTCATATAAACATCATAGAATATCCGAGTTGGTAGGGACCAAGAAGGATCATCGAGTCCAACTTCTAAAGAAGCAAATGTATTCCTCACAGACTGATAAGGCAATACTGATAGTGTTACATGTAAAAACATTTGAGATACCATCAGATACAGTGATGAGGGTGACACAAAATAAGGGCATAAAAACAGAATTAGATAATCATGTAAACAGCTCCATCTATCCTCACATCTAGGCTTTTCATATCAATGTTTCTAGCTCTACTTTTTCCTTTTAACTTGTAGTCACATACTGAAAAAAAAAAGAATGACAGAAGGGTTCGGAGGTTGGACTCGATGATCTTGAGGTCTCTTCCAACCTAGAAATCTGTGATACTGTTAGATTATATGCAAAATCAGTTAAGCATACATTAGAAGAGATCAGACTTGAAGCAGTTTTCATCATCTTAGTTGTATTTCACTGCCTCTCTCTGCTATCCTTTAAAAGCAATTAACTACAATATTTTCTTAAATACTGCTTTATAACAAAGTAACAAAAAGCTTTGGAGAAACCAATCTAGCATTTTCTCTCATGCAAGCCTTACACTTTAAAGTCTCAGCAATAGCTTTCTAAAGATCAGTTTTGAAAACTACTTGTTGTTCCAGAAAGACAATTCTGTAACTTAAAGGAGAATGTTTCTCAGGAAGAACACAGCATCAACAGCACCACCAAATGCTACCTGAGTTCTATTAAAAGGAAACAGGACAAGTTGTTCTGGAGGAAGTAAGGCCAGATACATCCAGATTTTAGCTGTTAAAGAACAGAAATCTTCACCTCACGTTTGGGAGGGCTCCCGATCCTAGACAGCAATCATTAAAATGGCAAGATACTGAGGAGGTTCGACTTTTCAGAAAAAAAAAATCTGAATTCATTTAATGATTCCCAGGACCCATCTGAACCCCCAACCCAACTATGTGTCTAGCCCAAATCCAGCTTGCTGTCTCTCTCAATCTCTGATTGCTTGTGGGTGTTTTTACAAGATACAACTTCCCTCGCAGCACGAGTTTGGATGCTTACTGTCTGTCTATCCTCTGAGCACACTGCAAGCATTTGACCCATGGAACACCAGTGCAAGAGAACAACCCTAACACTTGTCTCAGATAAAAGACAAAATTAAAGTGTCTTCCTATAGAGTGTCAAAGGCTTTTGAAACACAAACATGGGAGGGGTCTTTGTTGCTAGACTATGGACAGATCAATTTCCTAATCCACCATGCAGAGCCATAAATGCTTGTGTCAGTACTAATGGAAACTGAAGAATCATAATCCACTTCATTTATTCATACTGGTGCAATGGACCTTGCCTTCTCTGGTGCTTTACATTAACATGTAACATTGCAAGGGAAATGATAGCCATCGTAAATTGGTCTGGTCCCTGTGGCAGTCTCTTATGAACTACGGGCTTGATTCTTTGCTTGGCTAGATATGAAAGTTTCCTGCTCCTTGAAAAAGCCTGACCACTAGGCTTCAGAAAACTCACTAACACTGCCAGCACGTTTTAACGGCAGCAATTGCTGTAGCAGCAGGAGATAGGAAAGAAATGAGTTATGCATATGCTTCATACATGACTTAAAACTTCTAAGACGATCCAAGTGTTACTACACCCAACCGGCAGATGAGTTTTATGAGTTTTAAGCAAAAACGAAGCACCAAGCCGCTCAGGCTGCATTTTGGGGATGCTTACAACCTGGGACGGCAGATTGCTGGGGAAAGAACAAGTTCAGACCAGGATGAGACCCCAGGGTTCTGGATCCCACCCGCCCGTTCCACCACGCGGCTCCACGGCGGCCGCAGCCCCTCGGGGCAGGCAGAGGACCGGCTTCCCGCTGCCTTTTCCCCCGGCCCTCTCAACGCCCGCCCCGGATCCCCGGGCCTCGCCACGGCTGCGCCCGCCCTCACTGCGGCCCTGCGCGCAGGCGCAGGAGGCGGCGCTGGCGGCGCCCGTTGGGGCCGGGGCCGCTGGGCTGAGGGGCCGCGGCGGGCGGAGCGTGGTTAAGGGGAACAACGCCGACTCCTCCTCCCGTTTTGTGGAACTGAAACACGGGAGAGCACAGGAGCGGCTTACTGTTGGGTTACAGCTCAATATAATGGAAAGACGGGTCAAGTTTGTGCGCTAGGGGCTTACAGTGTAATGCTTATGTAAGCAGCATTCCCTCGAGAGGCTGAGGGAAGGGTTACTCTCGCTTTCCTCAGAAAAAAAGCATGACAGAAATATGTAGTGTCTATTATCATCTCTAACTTATATACAAATGGTTATTTTGAAAAAATACTGACAGTCCTGGCGCTGAGATGTAAGGTGGAAGTTAAAATAACTTACCCATGCACATTCACCCCTCTATACCACAGCTTTCCAGATAACACTCAAGTAGACAGTTGTCACTAAATGTTACCAGCCACTTTAACATACCAGATACAAAAAAAATGTGTGGGTCTGGAAGGTAATTTCCCAAGCAAGTATGAACTAAATCCTGTGTCCAAGACTGCGCATAAGAACTGCTCTTTACCTTTCAAAATACTCAAGTGCCAAAGAGCCTGCAGACAGCACAAATAGCATCCACCTGACCAGCACCTGACCAGCTGCCTCAGCTTGCTCACTGCTCATCAAAACGAGCATGCTTCATGAACATGCTGCAGTGAGCTTCATGAGCTCACTGCTCACAAAGTTTCGAAGGCCTTCACTTTACTGACCGTCAATTAGCACAGATAGATTATCAACATCAATTAGCATGCAATTAGCATGTTCAAAATAAGTATGCAACACATTATGCAAATTGCTTTTCAACAAGCCAAAGTGAAGACAATAGTTATTTTAACAAGACTAAGATTTAATTTTTAAAATTTGACATTCAATACAAATATGTCATGATAACACAAATACACCCAAAATATGCCAGTGTCTGAACTTATTTAACATGCAAAAAAATCAATTAGAACACAAAAAACAACCATAAGCTGTAATTTTACATTTATACATCAGAAGTGTCCTTTTTAGAGAAGCGTCCTTTTTAGAGAAGCTGAAATAATTAATCAATAACATCTAAATACTAATTTATACTGCTAGAACATCTGTATACTCAAAAGCCAGAATTCTATATTTGCCCACAGTCTGTAATGACAACTCTTCCACTTACTAACCCTTTGGGAGAACCAAAGGATTCGATCTTTTTCACAACATCCATTCCATCTTTCACAAAACCAAACACCACATGTTTAAAGTCCAAGTGTTCTGCTTTTTTGAGAGTTATGAAGAACTGAGAGTTATTTGTATCCCGACCCCTATTTGCCATTGACAGCAATCCAGGACCAGTGTGCTTCACCTCAAAGTTCTCATCTTCAAATGTATCTCCATAAATTGACCGTCCACCTGTTCCATCATGGTTAGTTATATCACCTCTCTTAAAAAAAAAGGCACAGCATTTATTCAAATCCCAAAACACCAACCAATAGCACAGTTACATTCTCTTCCAAAATAGAAGAGTTTCCATTCAAAAAACACAGGTAAAACCTCATTCTTAGTTATCACAAGTACCATATTTACTTGTATATAAGGCTTTCCAGCTTCAGCAGCTTTGCTCATGGTAAAAAAGCATTACTGGGATGTTTCTCATTTATTCTGAACACAGCATTTTATCTTCCTGTTCCACATGGCAACTACTCTAAGCTGGTCATTTCCACTGTCTGCTTCCTGCTTCACTCGGCCCTTACAACTGGCAACCACAATTCTCTCTATTCTCAGTCCCTGCAGGCACGAAACTGACCACCCAAAAAAGGTCATGTTACCACTGATCAGTACTTTCCTGTTTCTGTGCAGAAAGTTTAAAGAAAAGAACAATAAAGGTCATACTTCAGATTCAGTTAATACCCAATCAAGACTGGAGAGTTTTTTACTCTGATGACAAGCCATTCGTATATTACTATCCATTTCTGAATGTGGAAAAGATTGTGCCCTGTCTTGAGGGATGTAGCGTTATGCAAAAGCACTATTGTAGCATGTAAGGAATTTGGATTATTTTACCTGTTTTAAGCCATTATACCTCATATTGAATATTTGGAAGAATTTTTGGAGTGAAGGGAAGGTATACGTGAGCAGATATCAATCTCCTAAACCTTCAGAAATTATGGAGAACTTGCTAGTGCTACTAAATGCACACAAAGATTTAACAGCAATGCTGCTCACATCGGGATTCACGAGCAATGCAGGAGGATATACTCAGTTTTCATTAAGAGTTTTTAGGACAAAGCCACTGCATGATACGAGAAATAGAAGACCTTTTTAGACTGAAATTGGAGTATCTAAAATATATGGAATATTGATTTTGCAGTGCAGGTCATCTGAAATATAAAGTGTTCTTCAAAAGGTGGAAAGTAAGTGTTCTTAGCAGGTGAGCATATGGAAGCTCCTCTCTTTGGAAAGAGACGGCTCTGAATGTTCGTTTTGGGAAGCCTTACTTTCCTTGCTGCTTCTGTTCAGCAACAGGCCCCTTGTCTGTGGGAAGAAGAAATCTCTATCTCCATTATTTCTTCTACACTAAAATGGCAGCACTAATCAACACTAAAGCATCAGGCAGCTGGCAAACACAGTTAAAGAGCATTCAGCTTAGGGCAGTACATGCTGCTTACACCATTGCTCATCTCCTTGCAGGGAAAGGAGAAGAGTATCTTGGACTCTAGATTTGTGCTGCCACCGAGCATGTGCTATCCTGTGATTTTTGTAGTGGCACTGTTAGACCAGATGGGTTTCGTTCCCTCAAGAAGTCTTCACGTTATGCCTACCTGACACACAAAGTCAGAAACTATTCTGTGAAATTTGGTGTTCTTAAATCCAAATCCTCTCTCTCCTGTGCACAGGGCCCTGAAATTTTCAGCTGTTTGAGGGACAATATTTGAAAACAGCTCCATGGTTACACGTCCTAAAGGTTTGTCATCAGCAGAAACTTCAAAATAAACAATGGGGTTGGTGTCCTTTGACAGTCCTGCTGGCAGTCCCTTCTTCAGTTTTGACAAGCTTTGCTGGCAGTCTTCAAATATCTTCTTGAAAGTAGCAGCCATTTCTTGACTTTTAAACCTCACTGCAAGTTGTTCTACTTTTATTTCTCCATCTGAAAATAAATCCAAGAACAGGTTTCTTTAGCTCTAATTCCAAATAGTCAGATACAAGTAGCTTTTGTTTGGTATAGTCTCCTCAGAAAAAAGCCACACAAAGATCTTTTAAAAAAGTGAAAAAAACACCAAAACAACCCACCTGCATAATCCGTGGCTGTCCAAATTAAAGCATTGTTTGATGTATCTGAAGGTACTAAATTCATTTCTTTGGTGATAACATGGTTTGCACACACTTTAAGAACTTGTTCCCTTCTCATTAGGACTCTGTAACATTTCTTCTGTGTATGGAAGAGGATCTTTATCTCTCCAACACCACGCTCCTTCCACTGAGTAGCATCTCTATCCCATCTATAAAGTTTGGCTCTCTCTTTGAAAAGAATTTCTTCATCTTCTTCTCCTGATTTTACTTCCACCTAGAACACAGCACAGTAGAGTACCTATGATTTCCCAGAACTGCTGCCACCAGCAGGATTACATCTTACACACTTATTATGATTCTGACATATTACAATGGGAAATTATTCCATGTTTTCCTTTCTTGAATGGTTTTGTGCCAACAGCTCTACAGACCTTCATCATACACTGAAATAAAACGCCTGAGCTTTTCAGAATTTAGGAGCCCAATGAGCCCCAGTGTTTGAAATGAATTCTAGCACTGCAACACTACTTCCCTGTGCTGCACGAGGTTTTACCTTTTGTGTGCATTTTTCTTTTTTAAGAAAGCTACCAATTGTTCTGGCATGTTCCCCCGGAAAATTTCATATGTGCCGACTGATGTGCACACTGAGAAGTGAGAATATAGTGCTATTAGCATTCCAGGTGTTACCTTTTCAAGATTGTTAAAGAACTTAACATTTGCATCTGAACAGAATAAATATCAACTGTGAATAGTAAATTGAGGGCTGACAGCTGTATCTCCTTGTCACTTTATGTATGCATATTACCTGTCTCTAACATTCTTTAGTTAAGACATCTTCCAAAGATATGGAAGACTTGAGAGAACTGGAGAAATAAGTGACAGAGAAGCTTTTCTGAAGGGAGAAGTGACATTGAAGGAGAAATGAAACATCAAGTAAGGCAAGAAAGAAAACAACAAGAGTCCTAATATAACAAACAGATGAGGAAAGGCACACAATTTTTTTTTAAGAAGGAAGGAAGGCACGTTACAAACTACGTCAGATTAGCTGTTCAAATTATAGGATACTAAATATTGTTTATTTGTGCTGTGGCAGTCTTCTTTAATAATTACACCGATCTGGAATTAAATTTTATTCTTTATAGAAAGACAAGCTATAACCATCTCGAACTTTTTACATCTTGTTATACACACTAAGGCTAAATACCAAATCCAGACACAAGCAACTGCATTAAGCCTCAAGAAGTTACAGAAGGCTACCTTAAGTTAAGCTTTACTGAAGTTTAAGGCTTTACTTCTTGAAAAACTATTTCTTTTTGAATTAAAAATAGTTTCCTTAGCCTTGTGCAGTTAATTGTGCTAGACCTTTAATGCTCAGTGATTCTAGAAGCCTCTCACCTAGCTTAGAGCAAAAATTTCAAATTGGGTGGCTTTCAGAGAACTGAATCTACAAGTCATCAATAAAAAATCCTAACTGAGTTGCATTAGCAGTGACAATTGTTCAAGCCCCCCCAACACACCTTGTTTTTCAAATATGCTATAATAAATCAAATTTACCTTTTAGAAGTTACTTGTACAAATTTTCATGATCTACACTGAGTCAAGATATAATAACCTGAAATTCTGTATCATTAACTGATGCACCAGATACTTTCCCCCAGCGAGAAGTTGTACCACCAGAATTTCAAACAGCAGGAGATTCTACACAGGCAGCACAAGAAAAAAGGACCGAAGCACAACAGACAGAAAGCATAAGAAGTCAAGGAAAGCATTTATAAAAATTTTCTTTGTTAGCAGATATGCTTATCTTAATGTTCTTTTATATTCTGGAAGTTTCTTTACCTCTGGTAAGGAAACAATGGGCTCAAAGTGGATATCATCATTATGTACGACTTCATCACCGCTATCATCTTCATCTGCTTTGCTGGTTGTCTGTGCTCCAAATACGGTTGCTCCAGTATTTGCCCACTTGAAATCTTTATCTACAGTTAAGAGACTTGCATTTTAAACGTTTTGCTGAGAAGTAAAGTTACACAAATTTACGTAACTTGACAATATGCGGAAGCTTGGTGCACAAAGGTATTTTGTATGAAGCAGAAGTCCTGTTCAGTATCTGTCTCAGATGCTTAACTCACCTTTTGACCCAAAAGCAAAGTCTCCAGAGTTTCTGGAAGCCAGATCTGCAAATGACAATTCTGAGGTATTGCTGAATCCAAATGAGATGGTTTTGTCTTCTATCAAACAAGATGGGAAAGTCAAATGCTTTTCTAATCCTTTAGGGAAAACATTTCCAATGTCATGTAGTCAACAAGAATAAACTGGAGAAGTCTCTACAATATTCTTCCCTTCCCATAAATTTAAAGTTTACTGTCATTCTGAGAAGTGATGTGCAATTATATTTAAAAAGAAGAGATCTCAAGACCTAGTTCAGTTCAGCATGCCACTTCTGTGCAGATCCACAGAGCTTTAATAAGTACTCACATGGCATTTAACAATAAACCAACAGCATTGCTCTGGAGCAGTCTCATTTGACCATATAAGAATTTGAAACACTGAAATACTTTCATTCCCCTTCATGTTTTCACTAGATTGGTACTCACGCTTCAAATTCAATATCGGTACTACATCTGTTCAATGCAACAGCTAGATTAGATAAACTGTTCTACAGGAAAAGCATACTTAAGCTCCTAAAAAGACAACAATATACGTACCCCTGACTTTACCTTGTGTTGACTCTGAAGAATCTGAATTACTTTCTTTTTTAGTTGTCAGGTTTACAGGTTTGTCATCACCTACTGATAAAGCCTGCAATACATTAACATTACCTGTGCTGGAATCTGGCTCTTCAGCTGACCGCACGTGCGCTATAGCCTCATCAGCTGATTCAGTTGGTTCTCCTTTAGTTGTAGGCACTATATCAGTAGAACTGGTGACGTCATTCTCCTGAGATTAATAAGGAGTAAAGCAATAAAAAAAAAATAAGCAAGAAGGAACCTAATATTCAAACCACTTTAAGTCAGGACAGTAAGGACAGTCATAATGAAGAACTCTCCCCCCCCCCCACAGTGCTATCAGTTTCTTTAACTACAACAGCAGTACTGAAGATGCCACGAAATAGGCACCATATTAAGTTCCCTGACTCCCACTCCGCTACAGCCCTTCTAATGCTTCAGAACTGCTCATTACTCCGTTCAACGGATATTTTCAGGAAACTCTGGACAAAAACAAGCTGTGCATCTATGCAACTATGCCTCCTAGAGACAACATAGGTGGCAACAAATTCTACTGAAATTAAGGTGGGTTCAATCTGGAAACAACTAGAAACCAGGGGCCCACATTAGATGAAATTAAAGATGGCCACCTCAATTCGCATTAAAAAAAAGTTGTAAACAGCTAGGGAAAAAAATTGTTATTGGAAGCTTTCTGACAGTTTTCTTAATTTCTTTCCTGACGCTTACCACACATTGGACACTAACTTTACAAGAGACCCAAGTACCTCTGAAGCAGTATGCTTCCACAAAGATGCAATTTCTCTTTGAAATCTCTCTGAAATCAATTAATTCTTGCATACATGTTCAGAGGGACATTACTAGCCAAAGCTGTTTATATTAGGAAAACAGCTGCACCTCCTTTCTCTCCCCGAGAAACTTCAGATCTGAACCTCAGTTCCAGTGTCAAAGACTTGAGGCACAGTCAGAGGATTCAAATAACTTTTCCCCAATACATGTTTTATTCCCCACAAAGCGAAAAGTATCAGGTCTTACGAGTGTGAAAATACTTCTACAAATTCAATGACAAAAAGTTGTATAGAGATTTAGTTCATACTTTAGCGTTTTCAGCAGTAACACATTCTCCTTCAGTTTTCAAGTCAGTTTTGCCTGTGATGTCTCCTGCAAAGAATAAAAATTAATAGAAAAGAGCTGGTAAGGCAGCTGACTACTGAGGTAATTTTGGGCAACTATGTTATCAAATAACACCGTGATACACGGGAGAACGTAAAGTACGACTTCAGGAACTTTTCAAATAGCATCATTATTGAAAGAGCGGAAGGGTAATTCCGCTCAGGGTGGCTAAAGAATTGTCATTTTGCAATACCTGGTTTTCTATTGCTATCAGAGAGTTTCCAAGCAACAATGTGAAGTTCAATCTTGCAACTGCCACTACTGCTAGCTTCCTTCAACATTTACTTATATTTCTGATAGCCCAATATCTACCACCTCTTTCTAGCACATAGAACCACACATCCTCAAAAAACAGACCTCCTTTGTTACAGTATCTATCCAGATACCCACTTATGCAACACTAAAGTTAGAGGCACTTCCAAAATAACCATTAGCATGAAAACAAGCAAATTATCTTCTGCACTTGTATTATTACTACAGAGACCAAGTACTTTTTTCCTTATTGAACAGCATTAACTCACATGCTTATAATCTAAGTCTACTATCAGCAGAATTAAACATTCAGAGCTGTAGACAAGTTGTTTTTTTTTTTCTTTTGGTCTTTCAAAGGCATCTTGCAAAGCTCAGCTCTTCGTATTCAGAAGAAAGGCAGGAGTTTCCAGGTAAGAAGACAGTTTGATGTTCTTGTTTAAAGGCCCTCTAAAATGTTCTTTTCATTCAGGTACCACTTACTGATAACAATTCAACATACTGAGGTTAAAGATGCATTTTAAGCTGCAGCTTTTCTGATTCCAGTGCAAGTGTTCCTAAAACTATCTCAGGAAAAATCAAATTAACCTCAGAGCCCGGGTGTCCTCTAGATTTAGAGCTTAAATCTCAGTATAAAAAAAGTTACCTGTTGTGTTTTCAGGCATATCTTTTGCAGAACCCTGCAATTTCCTTTTCTTTTCTTGATAGAGTCTTCCATTAAGGTTCTTAACAGCTGTTTCATAGTCTTCATCTTAAGTATAGGAAACAAATGTAAGTTCTCAGGCATCGTCCAAGTACAGAGAAGTCTGTTAAGCCCTTCAGACTCACAAGCCTAGCAAGCACACACAACTTCTGCTAATGTTTAAGTTTCACTCACCAGCAAGTAAGCCTTCACTTCCTATTTTGCATGTGTGTGCTTTGGTGCACTCTTGACTCTTTTTCAGTCTAGATGTGTGGCATGGGTTTCATGCTTTCAGAAAATCTATTTCTTATTAATTTTATTAAGAGTACCACTAAACACAATTGGGAAGGGAGATGGAAGATCTTTTGTATAAAATCAAGCAAGCCTAGATCTTTGTGGGAGGCTGCTCATCATCTCTTATTTCCTGTTCAGTGAAACGCTTCAGAACTGCAATTTAACCAATTGCTACTGAGTAAGTTAAGAGGAATTTAGTTGTATACAACTAGAGTTGATGTAAAATATTCAGTTTCTCTGTTAAGAATTTGCTTTAGAATAAAGAGAAACCAGTCTACCATTTATGGAACCTGAGCATTTTTATTTTTGATAAAGGCTGCCTACCACTTGACTCTCAAAATACTTAGAGATACGCCTCTTGCTCGAATATTTATGTAGTCTTACCTAACCAACTACATTAGCAATGAGTCAGAGCACCCATATAGCACCAATGCAAATTCCTTTTTGTCATTCCTGGCCCTCCCTTGTTCTGTCCTGAAGACTCAAATGTACATCTTTGGCACAAACGAAGATAACACAAACATTACCGCCCATCAGTCCAAACTAGTATTAGAGCGTCTATTGGTTTTAATAGTATTATACCCTTTCCCAACAAAAAGGCAACACAAAGATCAATTTTGACACTCCTTACCATCATCCTCCTCACTCACATATCCAGGCTTATTCTTATAGCAGAAGAATGTTGAAGGTAGTTTAAGAAAGCCAGCAAGAGCTCTCTGCTCAGGGGTAGGTGTTAACTCGTAAACAATTATAACCTCATCAGTTGGAAGATCATCTTCTGGCACTGTCTTCTCAGCTTTGTACAGAAAATGAACAAAGCATTAAAACTAAATTAGTTTAGAACAGGCAGCAACATTAGTCCAACACTGCCATTATTACAGAGCTGACTTAATTCTTAGGTGGTTAGAAACATACATATTCGGAGCCTACATATTTTTATTCAACCACAGGAAACAACAGTTAAAGTTACAGAATGCTAGGACAAAGCATGCTAGAACTTAATAATTTCTGAACTGCATGCCGAACTACGACCTGTTCTATTGCCTTTGAAATTCAAGCCTCAGATCAGTATCAAACCTGCATTTTTATATTGTTAGAAGGATTATTTATGTCCTTACACCAAAGGAAATAAGATTATGGAAAAAGAGCCATATAGGTGTCATCCAGAGAGGTGGAGAGGAAAAATGCAGGACTGAAAAAGAAAACGTAAAGCCACCTACAGCAACATGTACTATTGAATTGCTTCAAGTGTTTGAAGTTCCAGAAAATATTAAATAGCAACTGAGCAGGACTTATTTCAAATTAGTTAATAAAAAGCTCAAATTTCCCATAAGTAATCTCAACTTAATTACCATAGCAGCTGCTGCTGAAACTTTTAGTGTTTTAAGAGTAATCTCATAGCTTCACGTTACTGGAATAACAAAATACTGCTATCAGCGTAAAGTTTAACTAGCTTTCCCAGCAAGGACAAATACTATTGCTGATTTTATTATACAATTTCTTCTGCTCTCTCCTTCAACATCAAATTGCCTATTCCACTTTCACTGAATAAACACTAATAATCGAAGGTTAAAGCTAATAATCTCACATCTTTATGCATAATAGAATAGAAGCAAAGAGGAAGGATGCATCAGTTTAAGGGTCACATGTGGAGTTCCTTTCACTTGTTTTTGTTTAGAGGGGTAATTTACAAAGTAAAGGCTTAAGAGAAACACACTGGTTAACTATTAATAAGAATTACCCCATAAGCACATCAATATCCATATATCATCTGTTTCCAAGAATCATTTGATTGCTTTAATAAGTCAGCCCACTTGATAACACAATAACATACTGCACTAGAGGTCTGCACTAAGATAGTCAGCAGAATTTGAAGTGGGCTCTCAAAAGCTCACTGTTCTTTTCATAATAAAATATTCGCCAGCTTTGTGGCACAACGTAGTCAAGGTGGAACCTAAAGCTTCAGCTAGGAATTAATCAGTTCCTGAGGAACACTGATTTTCCTGCTCAAGCATTTTGACATTCATTTCTGCAAAAAGAGACAGGGAGAGAAGATAAATTTAGTGTTCCTAGACATGCCCCGATACTCTGGCACAACTGACATATTAAAATAAAGCTGCTTTTTAAAAGTAGCTTTCCCATTTGTATCTTCCAGCAGAGTAAAAGCAACCTAAGTAGTACTAGAATAAAAGCAGCATTCGAAGTTCTAAGCCCCAGTTCAATTATAAGTGCTTTTGCAGTGTTGCCTGCTCCACATTTGTCCCAGCTGATTAACTTCTAATCAAGGGGAGTCAATCACTTCAGGTTCCTAATATAGCATAGAGAGAAGCTCAAACTCATAGCCAGCAGTCTTATCTCAATAGCTCTTCTGAGCCTGTATAAAGTAAATGCAGTACTGTGTTACAAAGGTAGGCAGGTATGCTGCCTGCTAGCACATGCTTTATTCATTCAGATTAGTTAAGCAAGTGTCTCACTTTGGTTGAGTAAATATAAAAACTGAATAAAACAAACGTCAAGAAGTCAGTTCAGATCAATACACAGGTAAAGTTCTTCACACGTTGATCAAACACTGATTACAATCCCAGCAATCCAAACATCCACTTGAAGTGACAGAACACTTGAGCAACAGAAAGGATTACAATGTGCATTTGCCCTCAGAATATGAAGACTGAGCGAGATGTTCATGGGATCACTTAAATCAGTTTCTACTCAGCCTCTCCACAAGAAAGTTAACTTTGCTGATTTAAAATTGCTGCAAACAGATTAAATGTATTTTCACAGGCTGCGATGAAAACAGTGCCATGCACACATACAGTATATTCCTAAAAGGCTGTTGATTTTGGGATGATACAGCTTTCTACTCGGGGAAAAAAATCCACACAGTTGTTAGTATATGGAAGGAACAGAAAGAGCAATACCGCGCACAACAGTTGGAAGCAGTTTCACTGATGTATTACATTTTTGCTTTTATTTCGTCTTTGATATAAAGATCATGTAGATGTAAATATCTAGCTAGTCACAATAATTGTTTTGTCCCCCCATACATATCAGCGAGTATCTGCTAAATATAAAAATACTGAAGTTTAAAACTTAACACATGCAATTGACTTAACTATGAATTAAAATTGTTAAAATACTTGAGAAAAGCTCATGAGAAGAGCCAAAGAAAAAGCTAAGAAAAAACTAGTTGTTTCGCACCTCAATGGAAAATGACTTACGAGGTTAAATTTCTTTTGAACATTGCCCTAGCAAAACTCAGAAACCATTCCCTGAAAGATGTTCCCCATGAGAAACTCAAATTATATTTATGTAGACTTGAAAAGCTAATTCGGACAGGACTTAAAGTCATTTGCTATTAAGCCAGTCAGAGCTCAAAACCAAAACCAAAACCTACACTGAAGGTAACACCAACTGTAAATAAAGCAAGGTATATAACCATACCCTAGTTATCAGGAAAGCAGAAATGAAGAACTGTCTGAAGTACCAGAAAGGCATATGATTTTTTATTTCATTTCTTTAAAACACCTTCCCTGTTCCCAATATAAAAACAAAATGAATTCAAGGCAGCAAGAGTTCTTGCATTTATGCATTAGCTCAGAATGCTAATTCACTTTATTTTATGGACATTCAATGATGAAAATGAAATCAAATTATTAATAGACTCGTGGATGCCTAAAAACACAGAACATTTGACTCTCAATCAGATATGCAGAAGGTGGACATGAGTTCAGCGTTTGAATAAGAATAGCTTCTCTAGAAATACTAAGCTGGAAAAACGGTGTTTGAAATGACTTTGACAGTTTTTAACAGTCTAAGACACTAACTTTAGAAGACTATCTTGTGCAAGCTACAATAAAAATTTGTTTTTGAAAATTAAACTGCTCTTGCATAACTGCACTAGCTTGAGTATGCTTCCAGCAAGCCTAACTTAGGAGAAGTACTGTTTTTAACATCTTATGATGACACAATCAAGCTGTAAGGTGTAATTTTGGTTAAGGGTTCTGCATGTAAACAAGATGGTTACATCAGCAAAAGCTTTTTGGCTAGCTAAGGTGGACTTCGTATTATACATGAAGCACGTACATGTAAACAGTAGCTAAATTTGGCTCTCTCATCTCTGCCTACGCCTTGTTTTTAAAATTGCAGAAGTTAACATTGATAATAAGGAAACTGAATTAAGCATTTCCAGCACATAACTTGAATATATTTTAAGTTTTACTAGTTAACATGTCTAGAAATCTTCAAGCATATTTCACTGAAGTGGAAGACCTCAGGTGGGAAGAGAGTCACACTTTAAAAATAAAAAAAAGAATATAATTCCTTTACTAAAAGAGAATTTTATAGATGCAGCGTGTGTGTGTTCAGTAAAACTGTGAAGTGCAAGGCAGGTTTCTAAATACCCTTAAAAAGTAAGGCAAACAACAGCCAAAAGCATAAAAAAAGACCATCCATCGTGCTCACACATCAAAGGCATTCTCTTACCTGACAAATACAGTAGTCAGACACAGAATTTTAAGTACTCTCTTCCAGCATGCATGTTAATTGTAAGGATTACTAAGCCAACTGCTGTGCTACAGTTGGGTTACTGTCCATGCCTGCTAAAGTGTTTTTATCACACATTCAGTGCAGCGTGTAAATACCTTTACTGTCAGGTTGCAAGGAAGGTGTGCTTGTCCAAAAGGCCATTGGATTAGATTTAAAAAGGCTAAAATTAAATCCTAAAAAATAAATTGTTTGGATGTAAGTGTTTAACTGTACTTTTAAAGAGGGGAAAACACACTTACCTATGCTTTGGAAGCATTCTGTAGTTATGTGTCACAGTAGGAAAATTCATGTTTAATGCTATACTAGCTTACCGTACTCACCTGAATAAACTGTAGCTAACATCTCTGCCACCACACTTTATTATACTTTAGTTAAGAAACAGTTTGTCTTCATAAATCTGAGACTAGTATGCAAATTATATACTATCATCTGGTTAAACAGTCTTGCAATGGTAGGAAGCAGTGCATGAAATCAAAGAGAAGTACCATACCATTAAAATGCTAGTGTGGTGGTTTTACCCTGCTGGGCAGCTAACCCACCACAACCCCTCCCCTCACTCCCCCCTCCTCAAAAGAAGGGGAGAGAAGAAAGTATGCTGGAAAGAAAAAGAGATATATTATTGAGACAAAAAAAGTTATGTGAGTAGCATTAAGAGATGACTGCTTAGTAAGTTGCATAGCTGAAAAAAATTATTAGTTCAAAGGACGCTCACCTTTTTCCACAATTCTAAATGAGAAGTTGGCGGGCCCATCATGTGTCGAAGTAGCCAAGTTGCATGCCTTGCTGTCTTGAGGCTTCTGCAGTGCACTGGAGCTTCTTGGTCCAGCTACTTCCTTCTGCGATGCTGGAATATTGCCTTCGCCTTTTCTTGGAGAATTAAAGCTGAACCCAAAGAGAGAACCAGTGGCCGAAGTATTTCCAAATGTGAATGTCTTTGACTTTTCATTACTGAAAATGCTCTTGACAGATTCAGATCCGAATACGAACTTCGGAGGAGAAACCACTGTTTTTGTCGGCGTTTCAGATGTGCTCGACACCTCTGAGGCCTCTACAGTTACCTCAGAAGTATCATCGCCATGGCTGAGGTCGGTTCTTTCTCTAGTAGTTTCTTCCAGTACAGCTACAGCATTTTTGCCACATGGAGATTCTTTTGGTGTATTGGCACGAGAATAAAGAGGTGTTATCAGTGTTCCTTTCTCTTGGGCATTCTTTGCTTCATCAAAAATCTGCTTAAATGAGTCTGCCACGTCTTGCTGTTTGAATCGCACAGCTAGAAGCTCGACTTTCCGTTCTCCATCTGCAAAGTTTTCATCATCATTTTTTAAGAAGCCAGCTGCACACTCTTTGGATGGATCATCTTTCTTAGTGGCATTTTTGCTAGGTTCCTGTATGGTAAATTTAAATCCACTTGGAGGCACTGACATGGAAAAGTTAAATCCTTCCTTTGCAGACTTCACTTCAGAATCAGCAGGAATTTGAAACGTAAATGCTGGTGTCTTGCCTTGCTCGGCATGACCTAACTTAAAGCCTTTTCCTAAGAAATCACACTTAAAACCTGTTCCTAGTTGTCCTTTGGCAGGTTCAGATAATTTACTTTTCAAATCAGAAGTAGATGTTGATGAAGCATCACTAACAGAATTACCAGATGGATTTGGTGTTTGACAAGCTACACAGGCTGGTGAAGAACCTTCATTCCTTACAAAACAAGTATTACAATCCCACTGACCTTCCTTTTTAGCAAAAAGCTCCGCAAATGTATTCTTCTGTGGCTTAGTTGCAGTTGCATCAGCAACAGAACTGAAGCTGGTAGCAGGAAGTGCCTGAGCAGTAGACACAGGCACATTTGGTTGACTTTGTGATTTAGGATTCTGGCAAGAATGAGAGTTTTCATCATTGGATTCATTTTGGACTAGGCCTACAGAGCAGTCCCACTGACCTTTTTTAGAAAAAGGAGTTCCTAAGTCATTTTGAATGGTTTTTGGAGCATCTAATACAAATTTAAAAGAAACTTGAGGAGATGCTTCTGTATTCATTTTGCTTGGATTCTGGGAGGCAACAGGTTCATTTCTCACAGAACGGATGCTGCCATCCAACTGACCTTCCTTTTTAGCAAAGGCAGATCCAAGTTTGTCCTGCACAGTGTTACCGGTGGCTTTGAAACTTGGAGCAGATTCAGTTGATGGGGTGCCATGTGTTTGCCACGCATCTGCATTTGGGCTTTGGCACGATACACAATTCTTTGCAGTTGCTTCATTTGGAACTAAGCATACCTTACATTCCCATTGATCCTTCTTCAGGAGTGACTGTCCAAACCCACCAGAAGAAAAGGTTTCCTGAGCTTCCTTTCTGAATGAGAAAGTTGGAAGGGCAGATGCAGTTGGAACAGATTTAAGACTGACTTTGTTACCAGGTTCACTGGTCACTCCATCTTCTGGAAACTGAAATACAGAGTTCAGGGTCCCTGAGGTCGATCCATTAGACTTCTTGATATCCTGACTTGTCGTTTCTTTTGCAGTAGTCTCACTAGTCTGAGCCACAGATGTGTCAACATTTGATCCTAGGGTTTTTAGGATGTTCTGTGACTCCTCAAACTTACTTTTGAAAAGCATTGCTTCCTCTGGTGTTTTAAACCGAATTGCAAGCTGTTCTGGTTTTGGCAACTCGTCTGCATAATCCAAAGCATGCCATACAAATGACCTGTCCGATCCAGCATTTGGAGTTAATTTCATATCAGTATTTATGTAGTGATTTGCACAGATTTTCAGTACTTGGTCCCGTCTCATTAAGAGACGGAATTTGCCAGATACTTTATGCTTCAGTATTTTCACATTTCCAATACCCCTTTCTTTCCATTCCTTAGATTCTGCATCAAAACGGAACAGTTTGGCTCTGTTACAGAAGAATTCTTCTTCATCTTCCTCACCTGTCTTTACTTCAATCTTGTCAGGAAGGGGCACCACTGGATCAAAATGAGGACCATCATCATTCTCATCTCCGAGGGTGCTTCCTCCCTCTGTTTCATGACTTTTATTGGCCAAATCAGAAGTTGAAGTCATAAATAAAGACTTGCTTGGTTCTTGGAAACTAAACATATCACTCCTCTCAAAAGCCAAGTTTTTACGTGCATTCTGTGCCATGCCTTCTGTAAAAGGGATGCCTGAAATATGTTTATTACCGAAGTTGAATACATTTCTTTGACCAGTTGGGTGGCTGTTAACTGGTTTTTGCTCAGCGTATCTATCATCTTGTAAAGGTTTATCAGATGTCAGAAGACCCAAAAGGCTTTCACTGCTGTTAAAAACTGCATTAGCAGGCTGTGTTGTAGCTTGAGGAGAAGAAAAGGTAAAGTCTCCATCATTAGACTTGAAGTTAGTGTTGAATTTAAAAGTTGTTGGTTGACTTGACTGTGCTGGTGTTGGCAGACGTGTTTTTGACCCTTCTACTGTTCCTGGCTGTCCAAATTTAGATTTTGGAAATTCTATCATTTTTGATTCTGCAGATTTTAAAGCTGTTGGTGTGACTGAAGGCTTTGTGAAATAGCCAGGTCCAGGTAGCTGTGGATTTGTGCTTGCCTGTGGAACACTGTAATTATAGTAATCACCAGCCCCACGAGGAGAAATGATCCCAGGACCATCAAAACGCAAAGATGTGCCATATAGGTCTTGGGGAAACACACAAGCAGAAGTGTTTTGCAGAGGTGGTGTATGGATTGTTTGTTGATAAGCATATATATGTTGCTGAGGTGCAAGTCTGTTCATGCCATAGACAGGTGCCTAAAGAAATAGCGGAAGGCAATTACTTTTCTTGTTATGGTGACAGAACAAGGTATTACTATGCTAGAGCCCACGCAGACATGCACTCTTAAAAACAGTGCGTGTTTTAAAGTTAGTTTAGACTTTAACTTATGAGATTGCCTTAAACTGATTATTTTAAATCTTGAATGGCATCTGAAAACAAGCACTGAAGAGGAGCAAAATATGAATGGGCTCTTTGGTGTTTTTGAGGCTCTTTTTTTTTGATAAGCAAAATTCTCCTTTCCTATACTACTTTTGGGAAAAAAATTAAGTGCCATCACACATACCCAGTAGGGGACACGCACTAACACATTTACAGACCAGTTTTGCTGGCCGCTCTGCCTGATCCCCACATTACAAAGAAAAAGCAGAAAGATCAACCATCAGCTACCTCCATTTTAACAAATGCTATCTGTGGAATGCAGTAACTTTCAACTACAAGCAGTCATTCAAGACAAGAATCAAAATCACTCTTTTCTATAGACCAGTAGGAACAGATTGAACGGATACATTCATCCTTACCTTTGTTGGTGTTACATTGGTCGCAGCAGTTCTGAGAAGATACTGAGAGTTATAGGCAGGTGACTGGCTATAGTAAACAGATGGGCCAGTAGTAGCAACTGAAAATGAACACCAGAAGAGTTTATATCCTTTTTTGTAGTTTTGAATGGATTTTCCCGAGATCAGTTTTAGTTATGAACCTTAAAATATTTCTGCAATATTTTAACGAGTCTACCTCAGTTTAGCTAAGTGTTTAATTAAGATTTCAGCAACAACTTACCTGTTAATGGAGCTTCATGAAGATTTTGTGCTCTCTGATAGCTCTCTGACAAAATATCTGTTCCATAGATTTCACCAGGCCAACGAGATGATACATTCGAGTTGGAATTGTTGTGTTTCATTTTTTGCATCTCATTCTATTAAGACAGTGTTTCAATTAAGAGAATGTAAGTGTATAACACTGGTATTTGTAGAAGAAAGCATAAGGAGCGATACCTACCCTAATTACAATCATGTTCAAACTCTGAAAAAAAAATCAAGAGGTGGCTGTTGGAATAATCCAAGATCTGTTCATGCTATACAGCATGCTGGGAGTGTTTTCTAAAGCCAGAAATAAAAGTCCCAGAACCAACTGGATGATACCCAAGCTGATGATAGCAGAACTCTTTCTGCACACACAGTCCTTGGAAGGGTTGCCTCCATACCCCTGCCTGAGTCCTGAATTGGGGTTTTTAGGCAACAAGTTTTACTCTTGCACTCATTTTAGGTAGATGTTTACAAAGATATTTTCACTGAGTTATGTGGTAGCATGAACTAATGTTAGCTTGCTAGGCTAGGATCAGAGTCCTTACTATAACAACAAGATGAGCTGATCTGCATTGAACATGGTGACAAAATTGTTTAACTTTACAAAGTCGTTTACCTTTAAAGCTTCCACTTGCTGACAGATCATTTGAAGTATAGATCTGTGACCTTCTGCCCACTGAGGGGGATTTTTAGGAGAAAACTGGGGAGCAGAAGAAAAGTTCATTTAACCTATTGATTTTTTATTCAAACATAACACTTCCCTAAAATAATAACTGGCTAATGTACCTTGTAGCTCTTAGATGGTGAGACAGAGAAGTTATTAGACAGTGAAGTGGAATATTTCACTTCTGAATCTACAGCTGGTGACAGGTCATTTCCGAAGGCAAGACTTGCCTCTTCATCATTCTCTCCGAGTTCCTGAATCACTGCGTCCAACATTTCCCTCACAGTTTCAACAGATACCGGCAGCTAGAAAGTTATTGGAAATGCAAGTCATGACTGCATTCTTCCTCAGAGAAGGAGACTACGTTCTGATCAGAAATACTGTTTTTTCAGCAAAGCTCCAAATCAAAGTTAATGTAGGAGAACAATTCATGTAAGCTTTAAATTTTATTTGGAAACTGTTAACCTCTGTAAGAAAATAATGGGCAAAAGCTATTTGTTGGCAAAGAAGCTGTCAACCACAGAGTAGTCAGAACACTGCACGATCTGGTATCTTACAGAAGTTTCCCAGAATGTACTAGCCCACTAGAGTTATGCAGGTTATTTGTCATGTGGGAAAAAATAAGTTTAGCTTGCCTTTAAGTAAAGTCTGGTCTAAAAAATCTGACTTGAATGCAAATGGTTTCATTTTAAAATAGTAACATAAACCAATGCATCTCTCGAAACAAGCTTTTAAGCAAGAATTACTTACTTTCTCAGTTACTGACACATCAGAGGAGCTTTCGTCTAAGATCTTCATTAGATAATGCTTGCTTTTAAAAAGATAGACTTTGTGTTCTTCTTGTTCTTCTAGCATCATGGCATCATTCTCAATCTCCTCTGCCTTTCTTTGGAAGATCTAACAATATGCACATTAATTAGAATCAGTCAGAATGCAAGTGAAGAAAAAGCATTTGCGGGTAATGAAATTTATGAACTTACTATAGCAAGATTCCAGTATGAAACGACATTCTTAATAGCTTCAAATGCTAACAAAGCATCATCAGTTCTGCCATCAACTGCATCCAATGTTGCAAATGCTATACGTGCCTCTTCTTCATAGACTGTAACCTGCGAGACCTACAAAGCAAAAGACGAGTCATACTTAACTCGATACTTGGAACAGAAAGTGCATGTGAACGCCACTAAATAATCAGGCAGGCGGAGGTTAATGATATTACTAATTTTTTATTCCTGTAATACAAGGAAAACACTTTTTAAAGAAAGTTGGTAGTAAGGGAGTTCAGTGTCTTCCAATCAAATAGAGTTTTAAAATTAAAAATAAAGTTATAAGGAGAGATTCCCCTGCCTTTAATCAGACATGCAGTTACTACCAAGTATCACTGTTAATGATATTATATTAGTAACACCATAGAGCCGTAGAATGCAAGAAAACCCCAACCAACATACACACACACAATAAATTTTTGTGATATAATCCCTCTTACTTCAATTTTAGATTAATCAATCTGTACCTGGATGTCAAGTCTACGGAAATGTTTGAAGAGAGGATCAGTAGGTTCAGGAATACTTCTCTTCTTTTTGACTACTTCCAGCATAATCAAGACTCTCTTCCAGTAGTAAACACTTCGTCCAATGTATTCCTTCTGGTCATAAAAGGAGTTAAGGCTAATACCCTGTTGAAGAAAAGGGAATAAAAGCAGGTCATCTCAACAAATTCAAACCCATTGCTATTCATACATATTGTTCTCTGAAGCAATTAGTATCTTCTCTAATACTTGTGACAAACCTCAGGCGACCTCTCTACAGAGCTATGTAACATACAGGTAGAAAATACCACTACAGTTAAAAGTAGCATTAAGAGAGTAGTGAGGGATAGAGAACTCACTAGGGCGACTATAGCAAGTAACTTATCTGGCAAAATTAACCACAGTTCTCTCATCTGATTTTATCTACTGTTTAGTTCACAAAATAAGAGAAAAAACATCAGATTATACATATTTTAAAATAATTTTAGCTTACGGTTTTTTGCAGTGTTTTTGCCCAGTATATAATTAAGGCAGGTTGAAGGCCATGTTTATCCAGTGCTCGCAGAGTACTTATTCCATGCTGTACTACAAGCCTCGGTTTTACTGATGTTTCTGGCCTACATATCAGAAGAAATATTCCACAGTTAGTATTCTTTTTTTTTTTCATCTTTTTTAGTCCTAACCTACATCTAGCTTAAAAATGCATTATTAGAAATGAAAACCCCATTTTTAGAAAGTTCTTAAGTGTCTCAAGCCCCTCCAGCAGTAAGACTTCAATGTCCAAAATACATCAAGAAAAATGAATTTTACACACAATCTATGGGGATCAATTCATGACACCCTTGCAGAAGCTACTAAAAACTCGTTTCGAATATTTCCAAACTTAAAAAGCCTTACATTATTTTTCTGTGCATAATAGTACGAACGGCATCCCACCAGGCTCTTTGCTTTTCAGTATAGAGCTGCTTGCACACTGCCAATGGTAAGAACTGAGGCTGATGTGCACTGTAGTGAGCGTTAAACTTCTCTTGCAATTCTAAGTTGCTAGTGAATACCACTCCAAGCAGAAATACCTGTTTTTGTAAAAATAAAAGATAAATAAATAAAAAGTATTAGATACCAAAACTCTTAAATTGTATAGTACATTTAAGAACATGGAAAATTTACTTACTTCAAGGTCTAACAGGCAAATGGATTCAGGAGCATCTGTCTCTAGTCTTGATGTTTCTTGGGGCAAGTGAAAAAGTTGTTTTAGCCATCTGCGCACTGGGGGTAACACTGACATTAAGATCCACTGCAAACAAAGCCACACGAGGTGCTGGAGACTACCACGGTGCATTCGAACAGCACCTATGCAAAAACAAAGTTGTAGGAAGTTAATATCTGCATCCTAGTTAGGAAGACTAACATCTGATCGAAGCCGGGTTTCGTTATATGAAAAGTAGAGTTTTAGTATATATATCACACTGAAGGAGCTTCCTAGCAATCTCTTCCCATCTTTTTGCCTCCATCTAAGTTGGAAATAAGCATTTTAAAAGTAAGATGTAGCATTCTTGAAGTGATTTTGGCATCTATTTATATTATATAAATAGCTTTCGAAGAAGCAGCATCTACTTCATAGGAGTGCACAAGCCAAATGTATTAATACTTTAGCTTTTCTGTCAAAGCAAAGAATGGAGATAACATTTCCACTGAAGTACATAAGAATTTTAAATTTTAAACTCTTCATTTTGAGGCAGCAGGTTAAACTAATGCATTAAACAGAAGTACTGCAGCTTTTCTAGTTCTGTAATGCTCGTGAAATCTCTATCTTCAGCAATGTTAAATGTTAAAATAGCTTGAACACTTAATTTCTAACTTAAAGCCAGACTTTTTTTTGCAATTATGTTTTTGCACTTATTTCTTTAACAGGGAAAATCTTTAGCCTGCATGCAACATGCACAGACCTTCGTTGTTTTAAAATACATAACAAAAAACACTACAAATAAACTGCTTATGAGAGGTTGTGGTAGTATAAGCTTTATTTTAGCTATTTAAGATAAAGGACTGTAAGCCTTATTGTCTAAAATTACTTAACAGAGAGTTAGGTAGTACACAGAAAAGATTTAACAGCCTAAAAGTTTCTAAAAATTATCAGCTAGGTAAAAAAACTACTAGTACTCTAACCTTGTTACACCAAAATTCAAAGCCAGACTTCATCATCAAGTCAAGTTCAAAAATAAGAAGTTTTTACTAGTTTGCAATTCTTCCTAAAGTTACCTTATTTTTGTGCCCGTAACCTGTATTCATAGGTTACATAGGAAGAGAGACCTGCCTTCCCATTGACACTTATCGATGTACAAACACAAAGAACTAAACAGGCAGCAGCAAATGAAAATGGATCAGAACAGACTAGAAAACACAGAAAGGATAGAAGTAGGGAAGTATGTGACAAATTCTTAAGAACCAGGCATAACAATACTGCTTCTCAGCAACATGTTACAGCATAAATTGAAACTCCTTACGTATCACTCTTTTGGAGTAATTAGGGCAACACTGAACAGCTAGTATGGCTGTCTCTTACTGCAATATGAAGTATTTCTAGAAGACTCTCTGGTACAGACAGTCATGTTTATGCTGAGTTTCAGAAAGTAACACCTCTTACCAAGATCGTATTTATGAAGTTCCTCTTGCACTGGTGCTTGCATACTGACATTTCCAATATCATCCGTACCAAGGAAAGACCTCTCTCTGGAAGCTCCATTCTCAAAGAGACAACCAAACAGCACAGATGAACCGCTTTTGTTTGCAAAAGATTCCACAACCTCTTTCAGGAAGTCTTCTTTGCCATGGCTCAATTTCAGCAGCATATGACCTAGAAGACAAAAATATCACTTCACATAGATAAACAGTGAACTTAATCAAGGAAAGTAGTATTTGATACAGTGGGCTGTTCTTGCTACGGAAGGCTGAGAATCAAGATTTCCCCTTATGAAACCCACAAATTGGTAAGTTATATTCTCCCTGTAATTAGGTCAGTGTTTCAGCACATAGGCTTTCCAAGCCTTTAGTGACACCAGTCCCAAGGCATTTGTTTTCCTGGACAACTGGATTTACAAAGACTTTTTTTTTTTAAATTATTGTTCTAGGGGCATTGCAACTGTATTCAAAAATAAGCAGCTGTAATACAAGTTGGAGTTGATCTTATCAAAATCCATTCTGGAACAATTCAACCTGATGTTTACTGTTCTGTTGTTTTTTCTTGTTTGTTTTCATCTAGGGGCTATAGAGCATGTAGATTGAAAGCCTGCCTAAGCTTAGCAACAGAAACAGCAAACCTGATGAACAAATAAGGGAATGGAAAGGATGGAGCAACAATAGTATTTTATGCTTGGGCTAACAATACTTGTAAACTTGTAAAATAGAATCAGCAGGCAGAAAGCATTTTCAGATTAGGAAATGCTAAAAAGTTCAATTCTACCTCAGTGTCCTTGAGATAAAAAGAAGAAAAAGCTCACTTGAAAAGAAAGAATGAAGTCTACCACCATGCTGAAGAGGAGGAAGAAAACATTAGATGTCAGGATCAAACTACTGTTTTGCATTTCATATGGAGTCAGAATCCAGAGAGTATTATTGCATTTCAAGACACAAAGTGTATTCTTTAACAAGAGTTACTTGATTCTTAAAGTAGCTATTCATAAGACTGAAACGTAACTAAGGGATTTTAATTATTTTTCATTACCAGACTGGCTTTTCCGATCACAGGCCAACATTTCCAGGGTATCTTGTCCAGTATGCTCCTCTTTTATTAGGTTTGACTTTGGTTTAGGAACCTGGTGAAGAATTGTTATAGCTTCTTTACTATACAAAGCAGATCACTTAAATTAGTCTCAAAAATTAGGAAACAAGCACAAGAAAACTTAAGAAAAAGAGCATCAATTCTGAAGGTACTATATAACACATCCCTTGAAAAATATGAGGTGGGCAACTGTATCTTTTGCAAATAGCACACAATAGCACACCTTTTTAGTTCTGCTGTCTACGCAAGAATAAGGGAGTTACTCAGTTCATCCTCTTCCCTCCCTACACCAATAAATTTACTATTCATTATGTTTTCAGCTGTATTGCAGAAAAGAACAGACTGTGGGAAATACACTCATTAGCCTTTAAGAGTCAATTTACTTTTGACAAGAAAAGCAGTTGATGATACACTTTTATTCTAGTGATGCCATTTGAAATCTTTTAAAGAATTGTGGAATAATAAGATTTGGTGAGGAGGGAGTCTTACAAACACTAGTTAATTTTCAGAATACAAATGTTTAACAGAGCATTCCAAGAACTGCATCAACTAAAGGCATACACTGAAAAACAACTTACCTGGAAACTTATCATGTAACACAGTGCTGCCAGTTCACACGCCTCTTTCCACTGTGCCTCACTGTGCTGAGCCATTTTCAGTAGCAAAGTTCCAGCATGCATGTATAACTGTCCTTTCACTTCGATGAAGGTATGAGACAACTCGTCAGTCCCACTCACATAGGTTTTCACTGAGTGAAGCACACCATCAAGACTAAAATGTAGAAAAGACTCATTCTGAGCAAAGTCCTGGTAAAAGCTATAGCACGTTTGGGGACAACGTTATTTAACTGTGAATCAAGTAACTTGATGAGTCAACTAGAAGGCAGAATAACCGTCTCAAACTCCCAAAGCTCTCAACTTTGTTTATTGAAGTAAAATTCACTTCACTTACCAAAAGGACAGACCAAAATACAGTTAGACTGGTTCTTCCAAATAAGAGGTACCGCAGCAATCTGAATAGCTGCAGGCCAGTAAATAGTCTCCACTCAGGAGTGGCTTTCCAATAAACAGTCAACACTTTCAGTAACCTGACAAAACTATAATAGCTGTTAGCGTTGCCATGATCTAGAAGTGCTTCAGATCTAGGTACCCTGAAGGACTCTAACGAAATGTTAGAAGAACAACCACACGTTTATGGTCAATGTTCGGGGGGGGACATATTTGGACATTACCTATTCCTCAACCATTGCCTGTATTGCTTCATATACTCATTCAAGAAGAGCAGACTGAAGAACATTGTTTTAAAAAAGGTAACAATCATCACTTAAGCGAGAAACAAAGCTATGTCAATAGAAGTTAGTGACAAAGGGAATCACAGAATTGTAGGGGTTGGAAGGGACCCCGAGAGATCATTGAGCCCAACCCCCCTGCCAAAGCAGGTTCCCTCAAGCAAATTGCACAGGTAGGCGTCCAGATGGGTCTTGAATATCTCCAGAGAAGGTAAAAGAAAGAAGAGAAGGTAGATCTAAGGGAACATGGCTCTTCACCAACAAATTGGCTACAAACATTGTTTTGTACTACTTCAGCTGTGACACAGATGGTACGCCTTGAAACCAGCTAGCCCTGAAACACTATCCAGTTTTCTCTGAAGGTGAATGTTCTTACTGCAGGCAGCTTCCTCCCTTCCAATTATATTATATGCCTAAAATTCTTCATTATTTCAACATGTGTTGTGTTAACTTGACCAGGACAAAGCTGATATACAAGCATCTGGGAAATTTTAATGAGATAGTTGCTGAGGTACAGAACATTCTCTTACTGAATGGCAAAAAGGTAATTGACCCAAGATAATATTGGGTCTTCCCCATGGTTATGTGCTGACTACTCAAACAAGGCTTATAGCTTGGGGCTCAAGCCTATTAGGAACCTTTCTTTATTCTAAAACAGAGAGTCTCCTCTCCCATCCACAAACTGGTTACACAGTGAAA
This sequence comes from Anser cygnoides, assembly GCF_040182565.1. Classification (NCBI taxonomy): domain Eukaryota; kingdom Metazoa; phylum Chordata; class Aves; order Anseriformes; family Anatidae; genus Anser; species Anser cygnoides. Next base: position 146,643,669 of record NC_089873.1, on the reverse strand, counting down.
TTGAAGCCTGGTAGATGTTCTGTGACCTAGAAAAATACATGCAATTCATAGAGGTTTTTTTGTTTTGCTTTAAATACAGAAAAGGTAAAACTATACCTTTTGAGTGCGCCTCTGCATTCTTGAACATCTCTAGAAGATAGCATCACTTTAAGAAAGCTGCAATAGGCCAGCAGATAGTCTTTCTTGATAGTTCTCCAATTACTTTTATCAGACTCCAAGTCTTGTACAGATTCCAGATATTCCTAAAGAAGAAGGTTCAGAGGATAAGGAACAGTCATCCTTCCATAAAGGCAAAGACAGTACTTCTCCAAAACAAATCACTATCATTTACTGCATAATCTATTTCCACTACTGAGACATTCACCAACAGCAAAATTCCAGGGAACTATTTGCCTGAACAGTTTGGTCCCTGAAATTAGAAACTAAACAACTCTGTAACATTTAACTCTAGGAAGGAAACTCCAAGGAAGTACTTTGTAATTTGAGTGGTTTCACTAATTTGCATTTGAAGGAGTTAAATCACTTGAGAAATAGCTGTCAGTGTAATGAACTAAGAGACACAAGCTAGTTTAAATGATATGGAAGATTATCACAATATCAAAATATGATTACACACCTCAAATGTCTCTATGACACAGGAGCACCATTCCAAGCTCGACTGCAAAGGTATTTTCTTCTTTGCCTCCTGACAATGGAAAACAGCGTCTCTCAGCCTATTATTTGAGCGGTACAGTGCAACAAGTCTGATGTTAACGTAGATATCATCTGGTCTTGCATAGAGCTCTGCTTGAATAAGGTCAAAAAGTTGATTCCATCCATCTTCACCTTTACAATCCAGCAACTGCTCCTATTGAACATGAAGGCAACACGTTAATATTTCGTCTTGCATGTGGGCCTTTTCAACAACTGCATTAAGAGACAATTCTCTTGCCTCCACCACACAGACTACATTACTTAAACTATTAAAGCTGAAAAGCTTCCAGTTATTACAAAGTTTGAAGAAATACTCAAACATTTAAAATACAAAAAAAACACAACAATTTGCCTCTTATGGATGGTATGTTCAGCTTGTGAAACCATTTGCTTCAAAGACAGCATACCCTGACACAGAATAGCCTGTCTGAAACAAGCATCTTAAGACTAGGTGTCATTGCTGCTGTGCTACACAAAACTAATACCTGTGCAAAAGTGAGATTGTGTGACTGAAGGCATTTACACAGTAATTGAGAATTAGAGCGTTCCTTACTTTATGCTGTTTTTAATCCAAATTAAAAAAACAAAAAAGCAGCGTAGAGAGCAAGGAAGTCTGAGTTCTCAGGCCTGCCACCTTCCTGCCAGTCACACAATAAATAGAGAACTGCCTACCTAGTCTTAACTTTTTGGATGTGACTACTAACATGATTTCCCTGCATTTTTGAAGACTGTCAACCCTGAAACCTTGAGAAGCGTATGAGAGCCTGCAGCTGCAGTTTTCTTGAAAGCTAGACAGAAGTGTCAAACAGCAAAGAAATTAACATTTCTTTAAATAGAAGAATAAATTCTAGAAGAATTAAATCTAAAGAATATTAATTCCATTAGATTTAATACTCAAGATTCTAAAATAATTTAGCCAGGAAGTTTTACATGAGATGACACGGGAAAAGTGCTCCAGTCAGATACTAGAAGCTTCTTTAAGTCACAGAACAGAGGTTGGAAATTGGCATTTACCTTCAACTTGTAAACAGCAGGGCTTCCAGGAAACACCTTAGCAGCTTTTTCAACCCAGTATTTTGTTCTTTCATCAGTGATGTCATTATTGCACGGTAACTCCGCTATCTTCAGCACTAGATCTTTCTGTGCTGGGTTCAAATCCACAGAGCGCTAGTTTTCCCCATGCACACACACGGAAAAAAAGTCAGGAAAAAAAGGTAACTTGATCTTGCAATCCACACAGAACAGGAAAGAATTACACCACTCGTTGAAAAGACACAGGTATTCAAATTAGACAGATCTATTAGTAAATACTTTCTGAATACATTAAGAAAGACCTCAGTTTCTAAACTTATCACTAGTTTACAGCACCCAGATACATCTGCTGCAACTCAAAAGAGCAAAAATTCAGAAAAGAAAAGATTTAGAAGAGCAAAAATGCAAAAGCCAGCTATTCTGCCCCTACCACCAGCTATACGCAGGCAGCTGGACTCTTAAGTACCTTTAGTCTAACTCCATATGGACACTTTTGAAGAAAGATATAATTAAGTCACACACTAAGACAAGCTGGGATGTATTGGCAGCAAAACTGTTGAGCACATCCTCTCCCTCCCTAAAACCTGAACAAAGGCATTCTGATGGTGAATTTCTCATTGGGCAAGCATATAAATGTAAATTATGTTTGCCCTGCCCCATCTCACTCCCCCCCCCGCCCCCAAACCCAAACAAAACCCAAAAAAAAGCAATAAATACAAACAACTAGAAAACACCCTAGGTCTAGTCTTCCAGTAGCAACTAGATTACTGCTGTCATCAGAGCCCCTGCTAGGGAATTCGACAGCAGTCACAGATCCTTAGTCCAAAGGGCAACGTACGATATGGAAAGAATTTAATAGCAGGTAGCACGAAGACCCAGTCTAGGTCACAAAAGAATCAACTTAAAAAAAATACTGCTGAAGCAAATCACGTCAAATGAAGAATCCCCTCTGCAGTACATCATATACGCATTTGGCAACGGAAAGCATACATATTACACTTTTTCCACAAATATGTTTTCTTTTATGCATTTAAGAAATGTCCAGAACTGCATGATTTTAAAAGTCCCTTTGCAATGGATTAAAGCAGGACATTGGAGGTCAGTGGAGTGTTTACCTTGTAACATCCAAAAGCCTTTTCAGTGTTGCCCTCAGCTTCATAAATTTGTCCAAGAAATCTGTGTGCTTTCGGATCTCTCTCTTGCACACTGAGGTATGTATACATGTACCTACAGAACAGGAAAAAAAAAAGGATCAATATTCCTCAATAATATGAGTCTCTCTGTCCTCCCCCCCAGCCTCCATAGAACTGAAGCAGGAATTTAACATGTGACACAGGAAATGCAGTCATGGTTGGTTCTAGATACCTGGTCTGGACCTTAAAGTACAGAACAACATTATTTTTACATGTACAGATGCTACTTATTTGCCAGCAAGTATTGGTGTTTATTAAAAAAAAGAAACTCTAACTGTAATAACTTCACAGAAACTGTAATAACTTCATAATACAGTGGAATAAAAGCCATTTCAAACGGTAAGTTTTTCAATATCACATAGATATTTATCTAAGTTGCTGTTTTATAAAGATTTAAACAGCATCTGATACCCATGTCTACTGCTACCTTAAAGCAGCATGATAGTGATCTTGATTTCTCCAGTCTACTTCATATTCATTTAGCTTTTCTATTATGCTTTAGAGAACAGAATAACAGCATACATCAACGTGTGTTACCTTTTAGCAAGATCATACTCTTTGACGTCAAAATACAGCTTAGCAAAAAGGAATCCTTTCAACGATTTCTGAAGGGGAAAACACACGACAAGCACATTTTAGACGTACAACACTTTTAAAGTAATTGAATAGGAAGACCCTTCTAATACTTTTGAGAGACTGAATTTGATAACTAGTTATCAGCTCCAGTCCGTTCCTCATATCCAAAGCTTTGTTTTTGAAAGATGTGGGATTTGGAAAACAATGTTTTTCCAGTAACCGGCGAAGGCTACTAACGTGAAATTGAGGTTACTGGTGAAGCAAGCAACAAGCCTTAATACTTGTAACAGCTCATAAACACTTCTGACTAAAGAGTGTAGAAGAATGGAGTCAGCTACATTTAACGTACAGTTTTTTTTTCCCCAATGTAACAAGGTTGCAAAACGAATCCCTAAATCTGATAGACTAAACAAGAAGATGCTATTTAGTCCTGCTCTAGTACATGTCACATACAACTGTTTAAATATAGGTAGACAATGCTTTCTCCTCAACTAAGAAATCCCACTTACTCTCAGTTTATATACAAAATGCATTGATGCATTAATTTATTTCTGATGTTACCAGTCTGAGATAACTTGAACACACTTGTTCTGGGGATGAAAGGTGAAAGGTATTTATGGAGGAATAAAACAGGGAAACGAAAGTGGAAAAAAAAGGCAAAACAGAAGACTGAGCAAGCAAGAGGGCAAGATGGCAGAAGCACGGGCAGGAGGAAATGAGTCAAAGGAATGAGCTATGAAACTACAAAGTCACAAGCAAAAACTTCAAGGTAGAAGCTAGATAACATGTATTTAAAATCTGAGCTCCCAACATCAGATCAAAAGCAGGTTTTGTTTGTGAACTCCAAAATACTGGAGGTAGTTAGGTCTACGGTGCAAAACGTTAAACAACTGTCTACATTCTAAACACACTCAAACTGCCAGTCTTCACCCCTCTCCCACCCTGAAGTTATCTACGTAAAACTTTAAAAAGTGAATTTAAATGAAAGCAGGCCTCCTAGTCTTCAGTCCATATTTTCAGGTATCACAAAGACGCACTGACATGCCAGAGTGGAGTCAAACTTGACACCTTGTATACAGGGATGAAAAGAAACCTCAAAATAAACGCTTGCAGCCTTGTAAGACCCTTCCCTCTGAAATCAACACAACAAGGAAACCAGTAACTATTTCCACCGTGGACTGTGCGACACAGTCAGTTGTAAACATCGCTCAAAAGTCAAAACTAAATGCATCCAGTGGCCTTGAGCACAAGAAAAGGAGAGGAAATGTTTTTTGTTGAGTCCACCAGAAATATCAAAACTGTGGAAAAGTATCTGTGAGTCTGGCAGCGATGCACTTGACACCGTCTAATCTAAACAGCACCCAAGTCGAATAAACAAAGTCACAGGACAATTTTGTTGCTGTTGGGAAAGGCACAAACGATGGTGTACACAGGCCCTGCATGCAGTCCCTAACGTATAATGGTTAGCTCGGGCACATTCAGGCTGCTAAATATTCTGCCTCTGCGATAAAACCAATTCAGAGCAGCAGAACGGCATCTTTCAGGATTAGGGCCCCATGAATTGCATCAGTCGGCTGAGACCTGCGTAGCATTTTCCAGCTATAATAGGAACGCTTGGAGTTTTTCACCCCTGTGCCCGGCTAGTGACAGAGAGCAGAGCCGTTTTCTCCCGGCTCTCCCTCCCTCGACGCTGCCGCTTCACGAAGCGGCCGCCCAGAAATATTAACCGCGCCGCACGTAAAGGAAACTGAAAGTTTAAGGCGGCGTGCTGCCTATCTGTGAGTTCAGTTTCTGAAGGGAAGTAACGCCGGGAAGTTAGGAACCAGGGGCCCACAAACCCGAACGGCTCTGTAACTCCCGGCGGGCTCCTCCTACAGCAAACCCAGGGCTCACCGGCCGGAGGAAAGACCCGCGACGTTTCCCGTGAGGAAACCCCTTTTCCCTCGCACCGGCCTCGAGGAAAACCCTGCTAAAAACCCCCTCCCGTCCGTGAAGCGCCGCGGGGCAGGGGTAGCCCCAACCCCCCCCCCAACCCCCCCCCCGAAGCCGGCCACCCCAACCCCAACCCTCAGCCAAGCCAACCGGGGCCCCGGCCGCCTCTCCCCCCCGGGCCAAGGGAAACGGCGACGCCTCACTCACCTCTCTCAGCGAAGGCGCAGCGGCCTGCAAGGTGGCGACATAGCGCTCCACCTCGGCCTTGCTGCGCCTCAACATGGCGGCCGCGGCGGCGCCGAGCCCGGCCGGGCTCTGCTCCGCGCCGCGCCGCTCCCGGCGGGGGCACCCGCCGCGTAGCGCGTACGCCCCACCTTGGGCACGCTGCGCACGCTGCGCACGCTACATACGTTCCCGCGCGCCCCTGCGGCGCCCGCCCTGCGGAGGGTGCGCAGGAGCCGCCGCGCGTTACGCAAACTTCCCCCCGCGCGCCCCACGGCGCCCGCCCCCCGTGAATGCGCAGAAGCTGTCGCCACAGTGAGGGGCGGGAAGCTGGGTGGGGCCACCCCGCCTGCAGCGCATGCGCGGGGCTGGCGGCCGGCCGTTGGGGGCGGTCGTTGGGGTTCCGTGACGGGGCGTTAGGAAATGAGTTTGGAAATGGCCCTTCAGAAATCAGCTGGGAGCAGCTGTTAAGATGAGCAGGCTGCAAAGCTTGAGACAGGAGGTTTAAACTATTTTTATTATTATTTTTTTTTAAGCCGTAAGGCAGTTGCCCCATGGCTTAATTCCCAGCAGGAGCCCGCTTGCTGGAGGTGCCCAGCTCACTTTTCTGCAAGTTCCAGTCACTTTGGTCAAAATGTGGCCACTGGGCTGTCCCTGAGTCGTGTGATACCTCTGTGAATATCTCTTCATTAAAAATTCATCCCCTTCTCAGTCTCTAGCAACCCATTGACATACACAAGTTTCCTGCTACACCTAAGCACTACCGACATCTCCACAACTCCTACCATCTTTGCAGGAAAAATAAAGTATCCACCTTGTTTCTGTAAGGAGATCAGCAGCAGCCACCTAACACCCTAACCCTAGTTAACCAGAGCTAACCCTCTCTTTTATTATTTGCTCTATTAATGGTGATTTCTTTACACATTGGCTCTAATTCCATAAGAAGAATTAGCGTGTTTTTTTTTTCCCTCTGCTTTTTAAATGACTGGGGTTACAAGCAGTTTGTCAACACCTGCCAGGCTGAGGATTAGAAGTCTTAGCGCTGGTGCAGAGGAGAATCCGAGAGCTGGCTTGGGAGTCACTGGAGGAAATTTTTGCTTTTCATCATGGGGAGGCGTGTGAAATTGCCTTCATACAGACAAGGTCGAGTGCCTTGACGCTGGTCGGCATCTCTGTGGAATTAGCACCACGTTGTCCCCAGTGGTTGCAACACCAGGAAGGTAGCCCACCAGACAGGCCAGCAGTTGACCGGCTCTAGTGCTAACCTTGCAACCAGACCATACTCAGCTTGGCTCACTACACATCTTGATACCTTGGTAGGAACTGAGCTCAGGATTTGCCACTGCTGGAGGCAGAAAGGCTTTAGGCTCAGCTCCTTCCCCCTACAGCTACATCCATTGGGCTTTCTGAAGCGCTCCCTACTGTTATTCTAAGCAGGAGCTTCAAAAGGAATCTCTCTTGCTCATGCATGATTGATCCCATGCAGTAAAAAGGGGGCAAAGCTGAGGCATCCGTTCCTAAATCCCAGGCCCACAGCCTCCTTTGAGAGACCTAGTAGGGGTCAAGGTTCAAAAAAACAGTAATAAACTCAGCCTCTTTAAAGAAAGCACGTCCAGCTATGTGAAATATTTATAATACTGACAGACCAGGAAGTAAGCTTCAGCACTAGACCTGTAATTGTCCAGGTTAATTGTCTAATTGCTAGCTCCCTCCCTGTTTTGCACTGCTTTTAATAATGCTCTTGATGACAAAATCCATGGGTATTATTTCAATGATAGTTCACTCCAAAGACAGCTCCCAAGGGAGCAGTGTGAATTTGGGCAACCCTCCACTGGAGAGAGGGCTCCAATAATAAGAATAGAAGAAAAAAAAAAAAAACACCTGGAGGGTGATTAAACACTGTGACATACTGCCTACAGAGGCTTGTGAGATCTTCCTTGGAGATACTCAAAACTTGGCTGGGTAAGACTTTCGGTGTTGGTGCAGCTTTTAAGTTAGACCTGCTTTGAGCAGAGGTTTGGACTACCTGGCCTCTAGCGGCCCCATCCTTCAGAAATATTTCTGTGACGCAGCAGGCTTTGAACCCCTGAACCCTTGCATGCTCTTAGTGCTACACAGTGGGGTCTGAAACACATACACTGGTGTTAATGACACAGAGGCCACGACCTTGGTGCTACTGCACCAGAGCGCAGTCTTCATGATCAAGAACTTGGAAACAGCAAAAAACATTGACTTCAGGTCACAGGGTTACCGCAGAGCCTGCAGGAGGCGCAAACGAGGCTGCCGTGTGCTGGGTGGATATAACCACGCAAGGCAGGCCATGCCTCTCGGGGTCAGGGACTGTTTCCACCCCACTCTTTGAGCAGTAGGGCTGTGCATGCTCTCAGTGGAGCGTGAAAAAACTAGAAGAACTGAATTACAATTTAAAGGACGTATTGCTGAGAGTGGTCTCCTGGATCCATTGCATAGTCCAAAATCCCAACGGTGTTATCAGGCTAGTTATATAAACTTTTTTTTGGGGGGGGGAGAGGACTTCTTGTCATGAACACAATAAGGACTGCATTCAGCTACTGAACTGTTACTGTACTGAATAAATATATACAATAATAACAATAAAAAATACCTTACCTAGCACTAAACTGTAGGTTTGAGGTGAAAGCCGCATTACATTGAAAACAGGAGAGAAAAATGTGGTAGGAAGGTATGCATTTTAAACTCAGACAAGGTATTTTCTTTAGGAAAACCTAGTGACTGTGCCGATTCAGAAAACAGCCAGAAGAACCAAGTTGTTCGTTATGAAACAAACCGCAGTTTCTTTCTTAAACCTAAAAACTAAAGTGCATACGTAGGTTAGGCGTATGTCTCCTTTAAATCAGGATAAGGAAGTATTTACATAGTCACAGGTAGAAGCATAGGGAAGAAAGGCTGCCTCGCCGCTTTTCCACCCATCTCAAACACTCATTTAAGAGACGTGATACAAGTTTTAATAACATAGCCTTTATTGATGACACTGGAAAGATGTTTTGAAGCAACTAGTTTTCCATAAACAGGAAAGGAAATTTTGCTTGCTATGATGCAATTACACAAAATCCGTGTAAGTCACTAGTGTGAAAAAGAAAAAAAAAACACGTGTACTTGATAACACAGTACCATCAAGAATTCCTAAGTAACTGTATTTTCAATAGAAAAAGGAAAAATATAACAGGTGTGCATGAATAGAAGTCAACGGTATAAAAGAATCAGGTGTATGTTATAAGGAATTCTGATGCCTTGTGAGCTCAGTTCTTGAGGATGACTAAAGAAATAGATCCTAGCAGGATCAAACCACATATATTTACACTCACAGTGTAAAAGTAATATTGCCAGTTAATTGAAATATGCATTTCCATTACTGTTGTAGAAGTTAAAGAAGCCAAGAAGCTAAATTTAAACCTCAGGTGTTCACATTTGTAACAAAATTCCTCTTGCATCCTGAATAATTAAGGCAAAGTATGTTATCTTTTGAAAATACCTTGTATATAGTTTCTGCATAAAAATATGAAATAAAAATAAAACTATATATATATATTTAATGGAACACTGTTATGTATGGTCCAGCAGAATAAGGCACAAAAAGTAAATACAATGCAAAAGCATATATAAAAGTTAATGTGTTACTCTGAATGGAATATAGCAAAATTCAAGTAGTTCTGAGTATGCTCATTTCTTGCAGTAGGAATATAGACTTCATATAGATATTTCATGCTAAGTCTGATGTACAAAGATTCATCATGTAAGCACAAACTATCAGAAGCAGGTCATTTGTACAGTGACTGTATTTAGAAACACGATACTTTTCAAATCATCTGAAACCAGGCTCCTTAATGAGACTATTTGACCTGAAATCTAGGCATGTTTTTTTTCCACGAAGTGAGGTATGTTTGGTTTCTTGCCCTAGACACTTAAAGTTTTATCCTCATGCTTAATTTGCACATCGATACTTTCAGTAATATAAATGACACTACGTGTCCGTAACGTTGGACACATTTGCAAAGTGTGTCTTTGCAGGTATTCACAAGAGTATTTTCTATCTAAAATTCCACAGAGATTACTGTGCACAATGGTGCACTTGTACCAGTTCAACTGCATTATCAGGGTCAGAAACCTTTCAGGTGAGTTGATATTTAATTTAGTCTGTAAGTGTGGCCTATTTATCAACAAATAAGTATACATGTACATGTATAGAGAATGGAAAATTTCAAAATATCTCGATTTGATTGAAAGGCATGCATCACAATCTGTTCTCTGATTGCAGCCTCAAAGTCCCCCCCCCCCCCCCCACGAGTAATACGTATAACATTTTCATAAAGAACAGGGAGAGCAGATAAGTCTTCACTTCCTTCCCAAAGTTTCAGCTAGTTTCTTCAGTCTTTTCTTCAGCTCTAGAGGAAACTTTTCATAGCACTTTTTGCAGACAGGCTTCATATCAAATTCAACAAATTTATTCCTAAAATGACAAGGCAAAGAAAAAAAAAGTCCCATTTTTAATGGCAAGGATATTGAAAAAAGTAAGTATCATAGCATATGTGCACAGACAAAAAAATACAGCTCCAATTTATACATGTCTATGAAGTTACTGCCACAAGGTTATATACATTGTAGACAGTAATTACAGTACTGCATGCGAGTTATGCAGTCTTCTCCCAAGTGTCCATATTTATTAGCTGTGTCACTTAAAAGGCCTTTCAAATCTCATTGCAGAGCAAGGCAGACTAAACATAAGATAATGAAATAACATTATTCTGAGTTTGCAGTTGTGTGAAAAATATTTTGGTTTTGATTGCCATGAATGCATGCAAAAATTTTAAATAAAAGCACCCTTAGCACTAACCAAAGAAGAAAGGAGCAGAGGTGGTGGTGAGAAGGAAAAAAAGTTTACAGACAGATTGGCTTTTTCTTTTTCTGCTTCTCTTTATCCTTCGCTTCACGTTCCCGTTTGGCAAGGCGTCGCTTAAATTCATCTGGCATTTTCTCATAACAATGTTTGCAGACAGGTTTTAGATCAATTTCGACAAACTTATCCCTTTAGAGTTAAACAGAAAAAATAAAGGGACAGAAAAGGAGGAGAGTTAAGAAGACTTAACTGAAGGAAGAACTGAACAGACAGCTGAAAAAGATGTAGATTAGTAAATAGAGCAAGAGGAAGAAACAGGCGCAATTTTCTCAGTGCTGATTGTATGGTTTTTGTACCGTAACAGTTAAACTACAGCAACATTTCCACTGTAAAGATAACCACCGATCCATTTTGAAGGCATCACACCTATCAATAAACTTACTTGAGTGTTAACTTAGTGTTGCAGGTTGAACAAGCGAAACAGTTCACACACCATGCCTTATTCAGAGCAGACACAACTAGAGCAAGTGAAAAGAAAAAGGAAATCATTAGCATTACAAAAAATATACATATAAAGAAAAAGCTGTAATGTTCACGAGACATGAAGAACAATCATTTGATTCTTATATCAAGTATTGAGGACCATAACAATAACATGGCAAGACTAGGAAGGCACATAGGTACATGTGAATGCTGTGCAGTGGGACCATGAAGTGTTGATAAAGCTGTCTCTGAGGGTACATACAATGCTATGGTCACCAGCAAGACCATTTTAACAAATTTCTGACTCGCGTTGCTTGCTTCTACCTCATCTCATAGCATGCTGACCTCAGGCAACTGTTTTATGAGGCCATGTTTCAAACATGACCAGGAGACTTTTTCAGCTGAAAAGCAATCCAGCAAAAGGGTGTTTATGTTTTTATTCTGTTTCATTCCCCAGACCCTGCTCAGACCGCAGTGCCATCAACTATAGCACTTGCCTGGCTGAAGAAACTAACTTGAAGCTAGGAATCAGGACACTGCTGGTAAATCAGAGGTACCAAAGTGAAAAAAAGTTATGGACTAACGAGATAAATCACTTTATCATGATAAACATGAATATATTTTTACTCTTTGTTTTGGAGAGAAAGCTTTTTCTCTTTGTTCTTTATCTCTCTTTTCTGTTCCTCCTCTCTTTCACAGTATACCTTCCCAATGTTCCTTGCCAAAACTTGCTTCTCTTTTTAACCAAATGTAGAGGATCCAGGGCAATGCAATGCTTTTCTCCTAAAATGCAACATTTTGTCAGCAGCAAACAGAACCAGCACATTGTCATGCAAAACTTTTTTTTCCTACACTATTGGGCCAAGCACATCCACAGAAGCATACAGTTATTCACCCGCTTGCCAAAATAATACTAAGCAGATGAAAGTCTTCGCTTATAAGCAACCTCTCCAATACAGTCATAGACACTCTCTTGAAAAACTGTTGCCACAGATGTCTGTTTCACCAGAGAGAGAGAAAATAAAGTACTGGATACTCATCATTTGTGACAGCAGTGTCAAATTTCTGTGCAGGAGTGAAAGAAGAAATGTAGAATAATTGAAGACACACCATGAAAATAAAGAAATGACGACATTTCAATCTGTTCAGTTCAGTGGCTGACACATACAATATGGGAGTCAGATTACACGATGTAACGTAAGAAACACACAGAGATGTGGTGATCAGGCAAGGCTGAGTTATTCATTCGCTTCAAGCCCCAGTTCTCTTCATTCAGGATTTCAGCGAAGGGGAAGATACAGCTTCCTCCAAAGCCTTCTGGATTGTTGTTCTGCAGGTACAGTCCAGTCCCAAAAATGTGGGGAAAGCACATTCCCAGAATGTGGGTCTCACCCTATATTTACATGACTATGAACTACCTTATGGCTCCTTTTAAAAGCTAGAGGCTTCCGCCCACTTTGCTAATAGCTTTGGTTTAGGTGAGGCTAACATTGGTATTACAGTGTTTACTTCAGGCAGGTGTAACCAGGAACAAAGTAATGTGGCATTATTGCAGGTAGAATGATTTGCCTTTGGACAACCAGCTATGATAAAATGCCAAAAAGCATCCAAAATAATCCCTCCCCCTGCCCCCCAAAATTAAAGCACTCATTTCCGCTTATGCCTTCACAGGACAGATCTTTACAATTCCTTCCTGGTTTTGTGAAATTATCATCAGCCTAGATTTTCAAAAGACAGGTGCCTGAGATAGATAGGCAAATACCTCCAGGAAGTGGATTGAAATAATGAAAGTTAGGCACTTAAAAAAAACCATTAGAAAGCCCACCTAAATCTTTAAATATCTAAATTCTTTTTCAAATCCGGATCATGATCCCTAAATTCATTTGAGAAGATGCCAATGTAGTCATTCTCACAGTTGCATGTGTTCATTTTTAAGGTAGGTGGGGCAGGAAGCCACCAGTGCATCTCCCAGCATCCCTGGCCTTTCCTTGTTACTAAAGGGTTTCCAGCTGACCACAGCTCTCTTTAGACGCTGGGTGATCTTCCACTATCACAAAACATTCACTACAAGGTCTTCCTACTATTTGGCCTCTGACTAATCAGATCTATCCTAATTTCTGATCAAGATAATGGCCTGTTTTGGTTTAATGAGAACAGCCAGGGATTCAACAACGGCCTTACTTCTGCTGTTAAGAAAGAACTTCCATCAAAATGTAACGTTAAGAAAACAGTCAGAAAAGTGCTTACCATCTCCTTCAATCACACGATTGCAATGGAAACAAACATCACCGAACAGCTGAAGAGGAAGGAGAAGTAATGAATTTTTAATTGAATGATTTTATCAAGAGTAGCTTCTCAAAATAACAAAACACTCTATTTTGGCTGATGGGCACAGTAGCTTTACTGTTTATTTCAGTAAAAAAAAAGAGAAAATTAGCAGGTCTGCTTTTGTTTTCCAATTAAGTTTTGCATCATCTTATCAGAAAAAGTCTCTGTAATGTTGAAGATGAAAACATCTGTTTACATCTGCTTGACACTCTAAAAATGTTGTGTTGTTTTGTTTTACTATTTCTCTAATCCTGAACATTTAAAATACAGCAAAGTCACATACAGATCTTTAGTAATCATCCAATTTAACATTTGGACTTAAAAGCAAGACTAGAACAACATGCTACTTTTTCTGGCAAAAGCTGTAAGGAAATGCTATGCTTAATTTATTTTTCTTAAAATCAATCAATCAATAAATAAAAGGCCAGAAATCCTTCATTCCATTTCCATACTTAACATCTGTCCACAATGTAACTATCTATGAATGGTTTTGTATGCCCAAAATTTCATGTATTTTTTTTCTAACTGTAGGAGCTGATGTAGCGAATGACATTCCTTCAACATACAACTCTTGCCTGGTGTACGTTCTTGCCCTGTCATGGATGCAGCTATTTCTACTAATGTCACGGCATTTATTGCCTACAAGTGTGCCAGCAACATTTCAATCATCTGCCCTTCATCGCTGACAAATTAAGAATCCATCTGTAATTAGCAGATGCCTTACAACTCCCAGAGATAATGCCTACTTCAGCCAAGCAAAGGTGTGTACGTGACACCTTGTGGTTGGCTTCCAAATAATAATGGTTTATACCTTACAGTGCTGCACTGCACAATTAAGGGCGTCTGCAGGGAACTGTATATAGCTCTTATTTAAATGCAAGTGGTCACTAGGTGGTGTCCTCTGACAAATTAAGTCTTTGTAGTCTTAGGCAGCTGAACGAATGAGCTGGGTGATGCTGTGTATCCTAACATAGGATCATCTTAGAGTAGCAGAAAAAAAACACGCTACTCACAAAGGCTTCGTGTCAAACCACAGCTCCTGAATGGCAAATCTTCTTATATTTCTTGGGAAAGATTCGGTGTTATTAGCTGCTCTCATCTCGCAGATATGCAAAAGCTTGAAACAGCTCTACATAAGCGCCACTAAGCTTGAAGAACAACTCGATACTGATTAGCCCATCTAGTCTTTGTGAAATCCCTGCAGTTATGTTTTTCAATGCCAGATTTATAATTAGAGAAACCGATATAAATTAACTGCAACAGAACATCTGCTAATTAGCTTTATAACCACAGGTGATTATGAGAAATCAGAAGAATATCTATGGTCTTCCATCTCCTTTAATAAAATCAATACATGAGTTTAACAACACAATTTCTAAAAATATGCAACCTTACCTGATTGTAGTGGGTTTCACAATATGCCAAGCCTTTTCTCTCATAATGACGATGACCCAGGAATGGCTTTTCACATTTCGCACAAACAAAATGCTATGAAGAAAATTATATACATTTTTGGATTACTTGGAAGTAACTGTATTTTTTCTGGAAAGCAAATCAAACAATGTGAATGTCACGTCTACTGAGCCACTGATTCTCTTGAAAAGGAGAATTAAAACTTGTCTTCAACATTTCAATCCAAAAGTTACAAAAAAAGGAAGCAAAGTGATGTGTTATCAACGAACAGAATGAAGAGAGATTAAATAATAAGCACCATCATTACACTCTTGTGAAGAAAGCTCTTGCTGGAGGAGATTTTCTAAACAAAAGGAATAGACCACTTATCTTCCTAATTTAAAACGAAGATATGGAACTAAGTCTTGTACATGCCCTTGAAATATGAAACCCTCCCATGAAGTGCTTTACCTGTAGCAGGTTAACTGTGAAAGACTTAAGAATATTATGGTGCCCAGTAATATTACAGTTATCACAGAACTTTACTGCCTTTCCATATATCCCGCTCTTCACTTTGTGAAATTTTCTTCTATAAGGGCCTGGCAGTGCTTCCTCTGATTAATGATTTTAGCTTCACAGTCAAAGGTCTCTGCAAGGTTGGAAATTACTCTCATTTCACAGTGAAAGACCAGACATGAGAAGGTTGAAAATAGGATTAGGAGAATGTATATACTCATTATTCCTGCATACTTTTCTAATCCTTTCATGTAGACTGATCAGCAATATTCCAGGTATGTTAATATTTACATTTGTGAAAGACAATGTATCAGCTATTGTTTACCTCCACATGCCACTGTTTGCCCATAGCATTCACCACTCGTCCTTCAATTGGTCTTCTACATGCTCCACAGATGGGGACACCCATTTTGTCATGGCAGGGTAAACAATATAATTCTCCCTTCAACTCACGAGCATCAGCAGTAAGCTCCTTCCTGTTCAAAAGTTAATTAATTGAGAGCATGAATAAAGGAACTGAATGATTTCAACTCTTGAGAGTTTCTGGAGATAATCTAATTTTTAGCATTTGTTTTAGAAATTGGATTTATACTACAATAATGGATCTAGCAGCATCAAATATGGCAATTCATTTTTTTTTTTTTTTGAAACAAGACTGATTCCATAGTAAACTGAGAAAACCCTGCTAAGTACAATGCATTAAGTCTCTCTGAAAATAGCTACTGAGCTGTTTTCAAACGTGTTTGAAAGCTGTAGTCATGCTTGGCTTCTATTCTGGTCCTCTTATCACCTGTTTATTTTAGCTTTACATAAATGTAACTGAAAGGAAAATGCAATTCTTTACATTTTCCCTGTGGTATAAAACATCAGAGAAAGAAAAATATGAGCTGACACTGGCACTGACGCAATACTACAGGTTGATTTTCAAATCAGCCTTTGCTACAGCACTGAAACGATAGCTTCCTTTGTACCAAAAATAAACAACTAATAATGTGTGCTATATCCTACAATGTCCCCTGATCTGTGCATCTGGGGAGGATGTAGAAACATGAAGCTATGTAGACTACAGTTGCAGAAGCTGATAAAATGAGGTAAGGGAAAGCTTCTAAGAAAATGTCTTTAAAAGGAAAGAACAAAATTTTTCATGCAACTCAGCTAAAAAGAAATAACATGGGCAAGATAGTAACTCAAGCAGCTAAGGAGGATCACTTTCCTACCCTTTGTTGCAGAAAAAGAAGCTATCAATCATTTTGCTGCTACAAAACCATTTACCTGTGCCCAGACTTCGTATTTCCTAAGAAAATGCTGCAGATTACAATCTTTCATTACTGCCTAACATATCAGCTGTTGTTTGAACTAAATATCTAACTCCACCGTCCCAAAAGCGATAACCAGACACACATCTGGCTACAATGCAACCCAAAGCTCTCCCTTTTGACTGTTTAACAGTACTGGATTTCACTTTAAAATGTAAACGGAAGAAGCAAATAAAAACAGCATTTTCTTGTCTTCCTTTGCAGAACTCAAGTTACCCGCAGTTTGCACAGTTGAAGTGATCAGGGTGATAAGGATCATTTTTGAATATGAGAGGCTGTTCGTCAATAATGGCATGACACTTCTGGCAAATGTACTTTCCCAAGCCTCTGGCCTTTTCCCTGTTATGGCAAGGACGGCAGAGATGTCTGAAACAACATAAAAAACATAGGTAAGTACCAGCACCAGTTAGTACCGTGAAAAATATAAATCAAACATCTATTAGAACTTCATTTCAATCAGCCTTTTTTGGAAGAAAAAGTCTTTAAAACAATTTCTTTGGTAGGTAAACCAAGTGCAGAAGAAGGAGGGCTATCACTGTATTTCCAATCACCACAGAACTATCATTTCTTCAACTTGTTTGAATTTAAGCTGTGTCAAAACACAGAAAACAATGTTCACTACAGATTCTCACTGCTGAATATTTTACTCTCAAACTCTTAAAAATTTAGCTTGGAAGCTGGATGGCCACACAGGTCCTAATTCTATAAAAACAACCATGTATGTCATATTAAACTTATGAAGTCCATGGCCATATAATCCACTTGCAAAACATCCTTGTGATCACAGCTGGTAAAAAAGTGAAGGATCCCGATGAGCTGAAAACATTTATTAATGAATAAGGTGCTGAACTGGACCCAAATTGGAAGCCAATGTTGGAAAAACAAAAATTGATTTAAAAAAATACAATACTTCTACATCTGAATGTTGTCTCTCTGATCAGAATGTACCCTACCAATCCTGAAATGTCACCGGGTACAGATGAGACCTGGTGTTGACAAGTAATCTGGTGTTGAGGTAGATAAATGGTTAAGATTTTATGTGCATATTTTAAGCTATTCATTCTTAATTTTGTGATGCACCCTTAGACCTTTTTCTCATAAAAGCCACTTCAGTTACTCCATCTCAACTGGAAAGTTTTAAGGGCCATAACTTCTAAGTCCCACCTCTCATTTCATTTTATTCATGAGCAGTAACAGAAGGATGAAGACCTACCTCCCAGCATTCTTGACAAATCCAATATCTGCCAATACTTGTTGGCAGATGTCACAGCAGAAGCATTCTGGATGCCAACTATTGTTGATAGCCTTAATAACACGACCAATAATGAACTCACCTGTAAGAAACACAATGACAAGAATTTACAATACCACGCTAGACAAAGTTAAAAGAAACCCACAAGTGAATCACTACAATTGCATCATCATCCTCTCCTCATATACTGCCCACCTCCCCCCAAATCTGGTAGAATATATTAATAATTTCAGTGTTGCAGTTCTGGTTCTAAACTCTGTAATTTGGGTTGTTTTTGTTTGCTTTTTTTTTTTTTTTGTGCTGTGGGTCAGAAGCAGATGTCCTTGCTGATGGACAACCTTCTGTTCTTTATATATAAGCCTTTTTCCACCTTCTCTCTGCAATTATCCTTTTCCAGTCCTTTATCTGTTTTTTTTTCTCATCTGATCTCAAACTCTTGCAAAATATACAGAGTTCTTTATATAATATGGCATTCTTGTCTCCTTATCATCTTTGCCTTTCTCCTCTTATAGAAGAGGACAATTTTAAATTGTCATTTACACAGTAGTGGCTTCTACTCCACTAGGTCTGTAATCTAGCCTTGAAGGGGCTCTATACTCTAAGCACAACCGAACTGAGCTTGGGTGGCGTTGGACCTACTGGAAAAAACAGAAAAGAAAAAAAAAAAACAACAACAACTATGAAGTCAAAGTGCAAAGATGCAGTGGGAGAATGCACTTACTAAACAGTAAATCCAACACACACAACAACTTCTAACCTACCACAAGGAGTCCTGTCCTGCAAGGCATTGAAAAAGTGTTAAAATTACCGTTGTGCATGCACTGTGTGACTCCACTGCACAGGCAGTGGAGCCATGTCCACCACACACGGGACACGTGTTTAGTTGTTCCCTACATGGACGTTGTAGCCAAGGCCCCTGAGCAGTGCCCCAGAGCACTCTGCCTAAAACGTGCTGGGAGCTCAGCTTCCTGGTGCTGAGGAAGGCTGAATCGTGGCTCCAAAGAGCCTACAAATCAAACAGCTGTCAAAGAGGAGCGATCCATCAGATAACAGATGTGGATGAAAGGAAGTCTAGCATGCAACTCTGTGGCATTCCCATGAAGTCATAGCTTTTCAAGAATAAAACCTGATGGACTCTAAAAACGTCAGGAAAGCTTGAGGCATCACTGCTGACAACAGCCCTGTTGATTTTGGCCACCCTTAGTAAATCCAAACACTGGAAAAGCCCAGTTTCAGTTAGGACCCATAAGGCGCTGTAGGTAAGAGAGCAGAGTGACCTGGGAGGCAGCCCAGCCAGCCAGTCACACCCTCCAGCAAAGTCACTTACTTTTAACCCATCTGTCAGAACAAGTCAGTCCGTAAAACTGATGAGCTTTTAACAGAGCCGGTGCTATGAGGAGCCAGGGTAGGAGCAGCTGAAGCTGTTTTAGATGTGGAGCTGGGCAGGAGAAACCCTGGAGATACATGGTGTAGCTCCTCCATACCCCTCTGCCTGGGACCAGAACAGCTTCTGGTATCCTGCAAAAGGCTCCTGGGTGCTGAAGAGGTAAAGCCTCCTCTGCCCAGCCCACCAAAGGCGAGTAACAGTGCTAACAGAGAGGAGCCGTGTGTGAACAATGCTGGCGTGCAGGAAGAGCAGCACTTTCTGTTTGAAGAGGTTAGAGAGGAGGGTTTGCGAAAATCCTTTGCAGGCCAGAAGCAGGGATGCAGACGGGGAAGCCCTGGCACAGAGGAGCAGGAAGGGGACAAAGGAAGGGGGCTGCAGAGTGACTGGAGGAATACAACAGGTCCTCATGCTTGGGAAGTGACTGGCCTGCCTGCAGACGGAATGAAGTGAGACACTTTCTGGTTTGCCGCATACTTCAGGTTTGCTCAGATATCACCATTAAGCCCCTTCTTCCTCTTCCCTTTCCCCTCCTTGTTCAAATCTGCAGCTTTAAATTCAAAGCTCCAGAACATCTGCTTCCCCCTTTCCCAGCACCCAGCCCCTCCCTCTGCACAAGGGAAAGGCCTTACTAAGATAAGCAGAAGTTGTAGCGGCTTGCCAAGGCACCGCGGAAAAACAAGAGCTTCCCGACCAGCTCAAGCAATGGTACAGTAATGACTTCTCAGCCCTGCCCAAGCAAATGTGTCACACACAGAGAACACAGAGGGTAAAAAACCTGGCAATTGATTACAGCGTAGCAGATACGCAAGCATTTACATCATCAGACAAATTGACAAAAGGCAGCCTTCAGCGTTACACAGGTTAGACATCAGATGCTGAAGGAATTTGTTTCAGAAATATGAAAGGGGACCAGCTGACTCATCAGCTGATGGTAAGAGTAGATGATGAAGACTGTCCCTGCTTCCATGGAGGAGGACAACACGGATGGGTTATAACTGTCAAAAGGGATGACAGACTCGCTGGAGGGTTTCAGCTGCATGAGAAGGGCTGAATATAAGCACATGCATGTAGGTACAGATAACCATGAAATGGTCTGTTCATTGGGTCACTGGACCAACAGCTTAGCTGTTCACTCAAATAACGCAAACCTTTTTTAAAAAACCTACTGATTGATGACCTGTAGGAAAAGCAGCTCCCCAGGTTCTCTGAAGCCTAGTTCATGCTGGAAGTTCAGATGTGTGGGGCCACCTCCCAGAGGAGATACAGAAGGGTTGCACATCTTCCCCCAGCAATACGCTGACTTCCCATTTGTGATCAGTGGGAAGCACTTTGCCTCAACGTAAAACTTACCACACTGATGGCAGCAAGGGGCGAAAAGCATTTGAAAATCATGTTCACAGTACTTCCTCCCTTCAAACTGCAAATGGAAAACAAGCCGAGAGTTAGAGGGATTAGGAGCATGCCCTTGACATAAATACTGTAACATACCAGGATGTTTCCAGATGCAACTGGGTAGCAGAAGATGAGGAGTTGCACAAAAAAACAAACCTGACCATCTGCTAGAGAAACGGGCACCAAATTCACCCACCTTAAGTCAGCTACTAGTCAGCACATGGCATTAATAAAACACTAATCCTTTAATACTGTTTAGAGCATGTGGCATTTTTCTGTCACCCCTTTACCTCACAACAGATGCCTGAATTTTGACAGACTGACAACAATCTGATGCAACCGATAGGATTCTGGGCAGGAAATTAGCTTTCGAAAACCTTTCCTGGGGGGAAGCATTTTCTCTGAACCCATTTGATCCCTTCCCCACTCTGCATTTCCTGTAAGAATGGCCCAGCACACTGGAGGAAGTAAGTCTGGGGGGAGGAAGAACCCCCAGGGACAGAAATCCTCACAATTTATGGAGCAGTACAGCCAAACATACAGAGAAATAATGCTTTTCCTTCACAATGGTTGTTTGAGGGAATTTTAAGAAACAAAACTCTCTAAATTGACTAGATGAAATTGGGAGCTGATCTAAAGGGATTTGGAGCTGAATTTTTTCAAAGCTTAAAGAAGTTCAGTTGTAGTTCAAGCTCACAGAGAAAAAAACTATGGAAAAAAAATTCTACAGCACTGCATTAGCAACCTAACCAAGAAATATGTAAAAACATGTAGACGAGTATGTCCTGAAGTGAAGGGAAATGTTTAGATACCTTCAGGCACATCATTAGTAGACACAAATGCCAACTAGCATGTTAAAACCAGACAGACAATATTAGGTATGTTTGGATTTCAATGTCTCAGTTTAAAACACTGGAAAGAGGGATAGCAGGAAAACCCCAGTTCCTTCTTTGTACTGAGTCTAACACAAAACAAAGCAAATAGCATAAAATGCTACCCACAAATTAAGTTTTGGTGCATGGATAGCAAATACAGCAATAACCTTTTACACTATGAAATTTCAAGGATCAAATACGATATAGTAATTACTTGTGCAATATACAGAGCCATTGGCAGGGTTGTGATTTAATGAAATAGTCTAGAAGTCACTGGAAACTTGAGAGCAGAAACTTAATTCCTGTGCCCAACCTGAACTGCACCTACAAGGATCAGAAAGACATATGAGATATATACAGACTCTTCCAGAAGTCTATCCTAGCAATTTATCGAGGCTTTTTTCAATGTAATACTCTAAAACAGATGAACTTCTAATTGGAGTTTGTTGTTGTTGTAGTTGTTTTTAAATTGAGAGACAGGGGACTGACTAATGAAAATTAATGGAAATTATTGGTTAGTTCAGAATTGTGCTTGCTTCCTGCCAAATATAATCCTTTTTAAACTGAAGAAAAGCAGAAAGCTTCCAGCTTTGTGTAAACAGTTGGTACAATGGAAGATGCACGGGTCTGCTTGGATTTCAGAGCCACCACATGTTGATCTGGGCAGACCAAACAGGTTTGTGTTGGGCAGGTTGGTTACTATTCCGTGTTGTTTGTATTTTCAACCTTCTTGGCTCGTTTGTGCTGCATTTGTGGATGACCCAGCAGCTCCCCCCTTAGAGAAAGCCTTAAGCTTCCGTAACAAGTCCCACAGCATGTATTTTAAAAGCAAGGTCATTGAACTGGTGGAGGTCCATGGGTTAGTTGCATAGCTCTGCGTTTCATTTCAGAACATTTCACCACAACATTATCTCCAGCTGATCTCCGCATCTTTACTAACTTAGGACATGGGAAGACATGCCTAAAACCTGCTTCTTTAAAGACACTTCCTCTAAGGTAGTTTTTGGTAGAGCCCAATTTAAGAACACACTCCAGGTGCAAATGGAATAGAAATAAATCTGAGAAGCTCACTGCAGCTGCACTTTCCTTTTATCTCGCTATAGGTAGTTAGAAACTACTTAAAAAAATAAACAAAAACTAAAAGGAACTCTCCTCTCATTTAGGCCTCATAAAGCAAAAGTCATGCATCTTTCTATTTCAGTGATAATTACAATAACAAAGCAATACAGATTCCCCAATTATAGGAGTACTCTTGGGAGTCCTTCATTAGGATTTTGCTGTATTTCTTCCCCCGTGGTCTGCACCTCTCTAAACCCTTTCATCTCCCCGCCCCTCAGCACAGAGCAGGCTGGCCTTTTTCTGGAAGGGCATAGAAAGAGGCTCTTACTGCCCCAAAAGGGCTTTAAACAAACAGCTGCACTCCAGGTAGGCTTCATCTCTCCTGACTTCTGCTGTCTGAAGGTGAAGTGCCCGCGGTCCCCGGTGGGACAGACCTCTAGGGAAGGACAATTGCTGAACCCAGGAATAACACGGTCTTGAGAAAAAGCCACTGAGTAATTACAAGGCGAAGAGGGACAACCTGTCCCTCTGGGCACGGTGCCACCAAAGCTGCCCATGCAAGCAGGCTGTTCTGCTGTAAGTACAGGACCGCACGCTCTGCTGGGTTACAAAACTGCGTGGCAGCGGCTGTAGGGAACGCAGACTGCAGACGCGTCCTGCAGCGCAGCAGACCTACCTACACCTGCATTTCTTCCAGTGCAGCCCGACCAGTTCCACCCCACCACGGTGGAGCACCCAGCACGAAAGCTTATCACATGGCAGCGTTTGAGTGCAGATGTGATAAGCAGCTTAATGACTAACTGGGGGAACTCTGCAACGCTCGTGATAGGCAGGGGGAGAATATTTGACTTCCCGAAATCATTTCCAAGAAACACTGGCTTAGCTAAACGGGACACAGAACAAACACGAAGTGATGCAGGTCTACCAACAATGCCTGCATTTACCCACAGGGAACCTGCTCAGAAAAACACGTTGCCTGGCCACACCTCCACATGCATCTTGTTCAAGGGTGCATTAAACCAGTCGGAAGAAGATAACCTTTCTGCCCTTCTTCTCCAGTCACTGTTTCCTCACGGTGATACAGATCATCTCAGAGCACTGTCAGCCATCTCCGGAGCACTGGCAAACCTAAGCCCACCCTCTACCTG